>NC_034591.1:72264099-72286774 GCF_900095145.1 Mus pahari
AAAAAAAAAAACAAAAACAAAAACAAAAAACAAAAACAAACAAAACAACAACAAAAAAACCAAGTATGATTTTAGTTGATTATCTTCATAAAAATTCTGAGACATATGGGTTCTAAGCATCAGGTTTATATAGTAATTCTCAGTACACACTCTAAAGTCCACATGTGCTCACAGCTCATGCACTTCCCCATGCCATCCACTCTACCTCTTACATTCTTAAGTTAGGATGCACTTAGAAACTAAACTAGTTCGTTATAGGTATTAAAATCAGTGAATAAATAGCTAGCTTAATTTTATTCATTTACATGAACTCATTGTGTTAATTTCAGAAGTCCTTGAAAGTAGAGCAGGTCAACAGACACTGGTACTAAAGGCTCACACCCATCAAAGCCTTTGGCATCACACCATTGAAAGCCACGAGAAACTTGGACTAATCCCTCCCTCGGTACAACTATGTGGAGGATGCTAAAGAAAGAAGCACCTTGAAGAAAGTTTTGAGTAAGCCAACAGTGGGGATAACTGGGTTAAATGTGTACTAGAAGTACAGATTTGGTCACATTTGTATCTAGCTAGCTTTATGCTTGTGACTAGAACCATATTTTGGCATGGTCACATATCAAATGTCAGTTTGTAATGAAAAACTTCCTAGAAAGAATGTTCCTCCCATGCCCACCTCCCACCCAATTGAATTTCAAGTAGAGTTTAATAATCTGTCTTCGTTTTCCAAGGCGATGGAGCATAGGCAATCCACCTCACTAAGGGAGCTTTTGAATTACACAAATGTTTCTAATTGGCACTGACAAGTTGCTAATGGGAGAAAGCCTGCCTGGGGAGTGTGTGGGTGTGTATGTGCCATGCTTGCATTGTGTATGTGGGTGGGTGTGTATTCACACAAGCACACATTCCCACAGGCTTGTAAGACTGATGCTGTCAGTGTGTCTGGAATTCACAAGATCTGCAGTGATACTAACCTGAGTTAACTATGTGAGGGCTGCCTGCAGCCTTGGTGCTCGGCAGTGGCCATGCTGAGATGGACAGGAGTGGACAGCTAGTATCCTACGGGACTCAATGCCAGGGCAGCAGGCCCACATTCCCACCAGGAACATTGAATAAGCAGCTGGAACATGCAGATGGAACAGAGATGATCTGTGCGTGTGTTGGAGCCTCAGTTCTCTCTCTCGAATAAGCGATAGAAAAGTCATGGAAGAAAAACGACAGGAAGTCAACTGAACCTCCTTCTTGCACTCCCAGCTCAGTCCCAACTCAGTCCCAGCTCAGTCCCAGCTTTCTGTTTTTAGAGCTGAGAACAAAAAATTCTTGTTTATTTTTTCATGAATGTCCATCTCATGCTCTTGTCTTTTCCTGGCTTTTGACAGAGTATTATTTAAAACAAGATACCTCTCAGCTTCAAAAAGAAAGCTCATTCTGCAAAATCCAGCTTGGACTCATTTGCTGGTCGTTCATCATAACTCAGACAGTGGGGCGCGTTTATCTATATTGGGGATATTTTAATGGCTCACAGTGCATGGGCTCCCTTGGGCACCGAAACACAGTGGAGCAGCAGATCCATGACTTTAAGAACTGCCCCCCAACTGGTCTAAAATGGCATGGGGGTGGGGGAGGACATGTGCAAAGCAGCTGCCCAACCGACTGCCTTCAACTGTGCTGGAGGCCGAGGGCTGGAGGCTAAACTTAACTCAGACCCAAAGTTTTCCAAGTGGAGCCAAAGTCTTCACTACCATAGCATCGTGTATTTCTTTCTCTCCACTAGTTTTTAAAAGCTCTGGTTTGATGTATCTTCCATTTACTTCAGATGGCAAATAACAAAGTGCCCAGTGCGGTACTGGCACAGAGTCAAAACCTAATAAATATTTGCTGGGTGAATAAATAGTTAAATGGAATGTTATTAGCGTTGCTGGTGTTATTGCCTTGGCTTGGAACGTACAAGAACAGACTTGAGGCAATCAAGTAATTTCCCTTCACCAGTACAAGCTAATTATTTGAGAGATGAAGATCTGGTACACACTATATATCTGTCAGGCTCCATTTGCTCCTAATTAAAGGTGGGAAAGTCAGTTCCAGCATTGAAGAGACAACACGACGACCCACTTCAGCGGAGCTGTTGAGTTTTCCATGCCTCGGTTTGAGGGACACGTGAAGATGGACTTAGCATGTGCCACGCCTCGAAAACTTTTGTTTCCTTTTCTCTGCTGTTTCCTAGAGGGCAGCTGGGTACAGGAGGAGCAGGGCCTTTGATGTCACTTCTAGGGGTCAACTGCCTCTGTGACATCTGCTAGCAAGTATAGCATCCTCCCAACAAAGCCATGTGTGGTGCTCCAAGACAAAAATGCTAAGTTTCCTCCATAAGCCTTGGGGAAAATGAATGACCATCCATCCATCCATCCATCCATTCATTTCTTATGTAATTATGTATTAGTTTGTACTAAAGTTGGGGACGTTAACACTTAACAAAACTCAAAGATGGTTCTCTTTTCATGATCAGGCATTAGTGAAATAATCACCAGAAAAATTATATAGAAGTCAACCGGTATGACTTTATGAGGAGAGATGGGGCTGGTGTTAAAGCAAGCCTTACTGCAGAGCCCAGCCAAGGCACACCATATCTATCTGGTATGTGTAGATTTAAGAATGAACCCTCAACAAATACAAAGAGAGAGAAGATACCCACCCTGGATGACCCAGATACCCAGCCCTGAATGGCCATGTGCTACAGGAAACCTAGAAATTCTCACCAGGCACCTCCCTTCCTCCTAGACACAGAATGCCTTCCATCTCTAGCTGTCTTCTGAGCTACACAGACCTGCTTTTGCTGCCTGCAGCATGACCTCTATCTTGCCAAGTCAGTCCACCAGCCCTTCCTTTTCTCTCTGCCTTTCTGTCTGGCGATAGAGAAGTGCCATGGCACAATTAATCCCTGTTTCTGGGAGTGGGTGCATGGTGTTGTTTCCCACACTCGCTTTCCCATTTAGAGAAAGGCACCTGCCTCTCTCTCAGCAGCAGCCATGCCTGAGTGTGTGTCCTCCCCTTTGTATATGCCTGTGGTATTGTTCTGAAACCTAGGGACTCAATACTTATAAAACACAGAGTGAGGACAGGCCCCTGCTCAGGTCGCTCACATTTGTCACTTCTGTGGATACAAAAGCAGTAAAAAGTAACAGAAGGCAATATATAAAAACCACAGTAGGAAGGGTTGGCACAAACCTCCTACATCATGGCCTGAAGGCACATGCTAGTGCTGAGAGCAATGGGGTAAGTGCATAGGAAGGGGCTTTTACTTTTTCGCATGGTACTCGTGTACCAGTGGATTTTTTTTAAACTATGAAGCTGCATGCAAATGTGTGTGTGTGTGTGTGTGTGTGTGCGCGCGCGCATGTGTGTGTGTGCGTGTGCATGTGCATGTGCATGTAGCCCAGTCTGGCCTTGAACTTGAAAGCTTCCTGCTTCATCTTCTTCAGTGCTGGCACTACATGTATGCTATATGTTTTTGTAATGAAACTTTTAAAAATAGCTTAGAGAGCCTGTTGGCACATTCCACTTAAGTCAACTTAAATTAAAACACAACTGTAACATAATCCCCTTTATGCTTTCCTTTTCTTTTAAATTGGGAAACAGCATTCAGAGGCTTTCTGGTTAAAGGAAAGAGGCGGTATCTGAACCAATCCATCCCAAGTCACACATTCATTAAGATTTTTGCTGGTACAATTATCCCACCTGTTTTTCCCGTTCTGCATATGCAAATGTGGGTTTCTGGAATGCTGCTTGCCCACCAGGACAAACAGTACATCTGGCTCCAAGTGGGTGACTTCACTGTAATCTTAAGCATGGCTTAAATTTTTTATAATGAGTGTTTAAAAAAAAACCAACCCAGTGACATCATCTCTCAAACACAGAGGTGAGCACTATCAGTTCATGTTTCTGCTTAGTAGTAAACACAGTGCCTAAGCCCTAGTCTTTCCCAGGATGCAGGAAGCTTACTTTTCTCCAGACTGTCCTTAGCAAGCCCTTCCTGCCCCAGCAGAGGCTACGGCTCATGCTGTGAGATACAGAAAATAGCTGTGGATGATCTAGCTCAACAGAGTTCCACCCTATCTGCTTTTGGAGGCTCTTTATGTTTAAGTAAAGATTTGGTTCGTCAAGCTGGTTGAGACAGACTGATATGTTGGCTAGAGTGCCAGGGCCTCTGTGCCCCTCTGAAAGCCTTTCTTTAGCTCAGCAACATTCCTCACTGTCATCAGATAAGGCCACAAATCTGCAGAGAACTTGAGCCCACTAGTCTTCATAGAACCAATACAAGTGAGCTTGCCAGGGAGGCTCTCATGTTCTCCTAGGGTACATTTCCAAGACACAGTGGTTTTTAGCACACCAGCGGCCATCAGAATTAGGATAACTTCCCACACGGAACACAAGGTGGAAGGAACTGGGTTAATACTGTTGCTGACTGATGGGCCAAGTCCAACATTGTGGCCTAACTTTAAGCTAAGAATGGCTTTGATAATTTAAGTGATCGGCTTAAGAGAAAGAAAGAAAGAAAGAAAGAAAGAAAGAAAGAAAGAAAGAAAGAAAGAAAGAAAGAAGAGGAAGGAAGGAAGAAGAGGAAGGAAGGAAGAAGAGGAAGGAAGGAAGAAGAGGAAGGAAGGAAGNAGGAAGAAGAGGAAGGAAGGAAGGAAGAAAGAAAGAAAGAAAGAAAGAAAGAAAGAAAGAAAGAAAGAAAGAAAGAAAGAAAGAAAGAAAGAAAGAAGAGGAAGGAAAGGAAGGAAAGGAAGGAAGGAAGAAACAAAGGAGAAAAAGCAAAATAACTAACATTTTATGTTGAAAGTATTATATGAAATGCCAGTTTCCTGGCAGTAAATGAAGCTGCCTGGCAAAAGAGCAGGCTCGCTTGCACATCCTACACAGCTGCTTGGGAATTAGGGTGGCTGAACTGAGAGACTGAAGTTCACAGTGGTGAAGAATCTGTCTGATGACACAGGCTTGCCTCTGCTCTAGGTTCAGGTGGAAGCTCTTGCTACGCATGCCTGTTTCATAAGGAGGGGAAGTTTCTTGGTGGACATGTACTGGCCTGTCGACTTGGCCATCACAGAGGGTGAATACCACAGCTCGTTCTACCTCCTTCACTTCATACATGAAGTTAGAAGAAGCTGACTGTGTGAAGAAAGAAAAAAAAAAAAAAAGACGATTATCAGTAGGGTCATGGGGAATGTTGTGGTAATGCGAAAGATTTTCATATTACCTTTGGATTGCTTGCTAAAGCTGTCTTGAAATCCAAAAATAATATTAGTTATTTTCAAGCATGCTAAAATTGAATGTGATCTCTTCCTTGTGTTTAAGAAATCTGTAGCAGACAAGATGTTTTATACTTGAGGTCCCTGCACACAGGTGAGGACCGGAGCCCTCCAACTCTTGGCATTAGTAAATTAAATGGTTTCATTGGGTTAGTACTTACATTTTGCTATCAATAGGCCATGATGAGTGACAGTACCACAGGAAATACCTTTCAGTAAATCTTGATAGGATATCCTGTGTGTTTACTACAACAGATAACAGAACCGACAGTGTCCCTCCTACCCATCACAATACACTTAAAACAAAGTGAAACTCTATAAAGCTATGCACTCACAATAGCTGCTGTAACAGTAGTACCAAAAAATATCAGAGAACCGAAAGTGTGAGTCCTTTTGCTTCCATATTCATCCCCACTGTGTGCGTGAGTGACCTCAATTTCCCCCTCCTTTATTCTGTTTCAGAGACTGAAGGCTGCGCTGACTCACCATCCTGCCGCCATGTCGAATGGGAACATGAGCACCATCGGACACATGATGGAGATGATGGGCTCCCGGCAAGACCAGACGCCACACCACCACCTGCACTCACACCCGCATCAGCACCAGACACTGCCACCCCACCACCCCTATCCACACCAGCACCAGCACCCCGCACACCATCCCCACCCACAGCCTCACCACCAGCAGAACCACCCACACCACCACTCCCATTCCCACCTTCACGCACACCCGGCGCATCACCAGACCTCGCCACACCCACCCCTGCACACCGGCAACCAAGCACAGGTAGACTTTCACCAGCGTCTCTTTCTTCCTCCTGGCCTTGTTAAAGGCTAAAGCACTAACTCTGCAGTCTTCTGTTGCTACCTTGTTTAATAAGCCTAGGGACATTCTGGGGGAGCTCTGTGCATTTCCTAGGAGGTGACTGTGAACCGTAAGACAGGATTGGCTCGTAGGTTCTATAAACAATAGAAGAAAATTTCAGCTTCAATTGCTAGGAGCAAATAAAAACTGTAAGCTCTCCAAAACCTATATTTTTGCAGGCATGTCATAAAGTTTGTCCTAAGAAATAGATAATACTGATAGGAGGATTAAGAGAAACTTGAGCTCGTGATGAAAGATGTGAACAGTTGAACTGACAGCGAAGAAGCTGAAGAGTATCAGTCCCTGCAGATGAAGGTCATCAAGGAGTGCAAGGGAAGGGCCCAAGGTGCTGGAGACATGGTGAGAGCTGACACATCCCTGAGTGTGCAGCATCTTACGGGAGGCAGAGAGGCAGCCAAGCTCTGCAGATGACCAGACCAAGAGAAAGGTCAAATCCCAGGGGTAGAGAGTCACCATGACTAGTCAGGAAGAGAACAAGCATGCAGAGTGCACTTAGAGAGAGTGGGGACCAGGCAGACGTTATGTCACCCAGACTAAGAAGACAAGCAAGTCCCTGGACAGGACTGGGTTTTCCTAAGTAGATGAAGGACATGTCCAAGAGTTGGTGAGCCCTGGTCACTTTGGGGCTGCGAACAAGATGACTTTCACTAGTCCTCTCCACCCAGTTCCCACTGCCCAGCCCCAACCCGCTGGGTCAGAATGGCGTCGGAAGCTAAGGTCTGCCAAGGACTGCTTATTACCGCCCTCCTTTGCTTTCTGCCTCTGGAGCCAAGCTCTGAGACCAAGCAATGTTTTGAGCTCTAGAGTTCCCTCCCCTAACAAATGAAGCCCAAACCAGGTAAGGTAAGAGCATAGAGGTGAGGACAGCCACAGGCTGCAAAACCTGTCCTTTAGATTAATTTACCTTTGCAAAGATCCTTCGTGACACTCTACATAGCAAGAAGAGTTGAGCTGTACAGTAAAAAACCAGTTCTTTTCTTGACTGACCTTGGTGACTGTGAACAGAGTCAGTCAGCTTAACCCTCAGCTTTCCCAATTAGCAAAGTAGTGATACTAGTTGATTAAATTTATAGGCCTTCAAGAATATGAAGTCACCAAGGGTCTGTAAAGGTTTTTAAAAACATCCTAGCCAGGATAAATTCTAAACTCAAACAATGTGAAAGAAGTTTAGCAAGTAGTTCAGAAATAAAACGTCCCCCTGAACACATTTCTATTCACATTCTAGTCAGCTGTTATACTGGGACATGCATCAAAAAGGAGAAAACAAATAGCCACCTTAAAGGCAGTCTGTCCACTCTGAGTTCATCACTGACGCATAGGACATCAAGGTTTGGGCACCTTTCTGGGCAAGTTCTTTCAGACAAGTTAACAGTTTTATAAATATGAAAGCCTTTCACTAGCTAAGTGCCAATTAGCCAATTACCTGTTTCAAGTCAGTAAGTGCCCAATTGTATATGCAATTAGCTAATTGCTAATATAATTAGCTACACCTAGATTTTCTTTTTTAAACCTTATTCTGGACTCCATATCTGCCGATCATTTAGTCAGCACTCTAAATTCCCACGTTCAGGCGATATGCACGTAACTGATTACTGACAAGATCCTGTTACGTTTTCTGAACAGAAGACGCAGAGATCTCAGAAGGTCCCTTCTAATTCTGAGAGTCTCAGCTAATTTGGGGCCAATTCTGTCCTCTTCAAGTTGCCATTCATTATTTTTGATCAAAATGTGCAAAACAAATCCCGCCAAGAGACTTCTACCTGGTATGTGTAAGTCATGGCAATTACCGGGGATACAGGCTCGAGTTTTAGGTTGTAGCTTCAAATTTTGCCAGCTTCCTGCCATTTTCCTACACAATTTAGGTGTGAGTTCAGAATCCTGGTGACGCTTGATGGTCACAAGCAATATTTCTTAGCCGATACTCCCCTGGCCCAAGCCCTGGACCTACACTGGGCCTGAACTCAAACTCAGCCCACGGGGTGAAGGTACAGGAGAGAGGTACCTGAGTGTAAGGTGGATTGAAGTTAGGGAAGTAGACAATGGCGTTCAGAGGTCCTTGCTGTAAAGAATGAAATCCAGTTTGGCTTAAACTCATCTTGCATAGGACTGGTAGCAAGAGATCTCCCAAAAAAGAAGACGTGAAAACAGCCTTGTGGCAAAAGCTCCTGCTGTCTGGTTTTGCAGGAGCTGGCTCGGGGGTTAGTATCTGAAATGCAAGTTTGCTACATCTTGGCCAATGGCAAAGATTATGTCATCACCAGCCACCCCAGTGAGTAAGATCTTAGAAAATTAATTTATTTTGCTATCCCTCTGTGATTGGGTGGAAAGGAATTGTCAATAAAGAGTTTCAGAAAATGTCCTTGCTTTAGATAAAATTACTGAGATGCAGTCCAACCCATCTCCCGAGCCCGATTCTTTTGCAGTTAGTCATAGAAGGTTTGACAAGAGTTTAGGACTGAAATATATCATCATCATTCAACTGACGTCAACTCGGAGCCACTATTGGTGCAATTACAGTCATTCTGATTGATTTCAATCATGGTGTTTGAATGTGCTAGAAAAGGGGTTTGAGCTTAGCTTTTGAAAACTTTTCCCCTGTTATTTCTGTAGGTTAAATGTCTCTTGTAAAACCACTTTATAGGTATTAAACCGTAAACCTGGGTGACTTAGAGACAGGAGAGGGGGGCAAGAGTGAAGGGCATTAGCGAGAGCATGAGGTGTCCAGACATATAAAGAGGGAGTCATAGAAATTTCACAAGGGACCGTGTGTCTGCCTCTTAGAGGGAAATAAAGCTGGCTGTGTGGGGGTCTCTAACTTTTCTGTGTTGTAGAGTCCCACATAGGCCTTACAAGGAGTCTACAGGCTTAGTAAAACTTTTTAATAAAGTATGTGAGCACTCCTAGAATTTCGTTATAATGTAGATATGCGTTAGGCAACCGGTCCTCACTGCCTCACAGATACTGTGTGTAACCGAGAGCATTGGTGGCAACACTTGCTCACTGTCTAAGGCCCGGCCCACAGCCATTAAAACACTCTCTGGAGTCTCCCTCCTCCTTAGTCAGAGCCCGGAGGACAGTGCAGACCACACCCATTTGCAGTCAGTAGAGGGAACCGGAAAGAAGACCCCAGCTGCCTTCTGAATGTGCTAGGCTCTTGGAGAAGTCCAGGGGTGGCAGTGTCCCACCGGTGTGTTCCACTGAGGTGATTTTAAACACGTTTGGAAGTAACAGAGCCCACAACCCGCAATACAGTTTTTTGTTTGTTTGTTTGTTTTGTTTTTCCGTGAAAAACAAAAACAAAACAAAACTATCATGACAATCACCTTGACCTTACCTGTTTCCACCCGGTAGCCATCCACTGCCAAATTAATGCTCTTTAAAGTATCTTAAATAAAACATTTTTTAATACCTGAAGAAGAAACAAATGCCCCACCCCTACCCCAACACACACACAGCACCCCCACTAGGATTCTCCAAATGTCCTGCAGGGAAAAAAAATTGCCTGCTTGTATCATCGAGCCCAAATACATGGATCGCAGCTCAAGTTCTCTTGCTCTCACAAATGTGATTTCATTGCTAATCTCATTCTCTGAGAACAAGTTTGCCATGCTTACTAAAACACAACTGGCTTCCTGAGCTTTGCCCTTGTCACACTGGCTTGGGAGTCTTCCTTACCCAAAATGTCCTTCCCTGTCCCCATCACTTCCTCCCTCTCCTTCTGCACAGGTTTCACCAGCCACACAACAGATGCAGCCAACCCAGACAATACAACCGGCGCAGCCCACAGGGGGACGCCGGCGAAGGGTGGTGGATGAGGACCCAGATGAGAGGCGGAGGAAATTTCTGGAAAGGAACCGGGCCGCCGCCACCCGCTGCAGACAGAAGAGGAAGGTCTGGGTGATGTCACTGGAAAAGAAAGCTGAAGAGCTCACCCAGACAAACATGCAGCTTCAGGTGCGGGCCCCCATCCCTTCCCTGGCCTCAGCACAGCTGGCATTTCCTGTCCTGAGACTTGTTGACCCAAGCATCCTACCACACACCTGGCCTCAGAGGAACCCAGGCTCTCTCATCCAGCATCATTAAGTAGTTCGGTACCATCAGTCCTCCCACAAGAGATGAGGGACGCATGGGACCAAGCACAGAAGCAGGGCTTTGTGCCTTGTTTTGGTGGCTTCTGGCTGTGTTTAAGCCGTCTGGCTCTCTGTTTCCTTGTCTATAATTAGGGAACAACTTTACAGAGTTGGAGGTAAGTTGTGAACCTGTGTCCACAGTGCACTTAGCATGGTCCCTGGCACAGGAGGCTCTTCATCTGGAAGCCATCTAGTGTGGGCACCAGGCATACACCCAATTGTCTGTATTTTTATTTTTAACAGAAAAATATTTTATGTCTTGGCGTCGTGTCGGGTTTGTTTGCTCTAAAAAGTAAATACCTATTTCCATCTTCATTCCAACCTCAGCAACATTGGCATCTTGTGTGCTTTCTGCTTTCCAGGGGTGACTTAGCTAGGAGCATCTTTAAGGAAGCCGTTTCTGGTTATGTCCTGGGCAAAGAGGATTGGGACTAATGTGCTGGGTTTCTAGGGAGAACTCCCGGCTCACCAGTGGTGCCGTTCAAAGTGTTTGTTCTAACATCAGGAAGGTTCTCCCAAGAAAATGCCAATGAAATCGAGCCAGCTCTTCTCAAAGCTGAGCTATGGGCATAAGGAAGGCAGAAGGCGGCACACAAATGGAAAGACTGTACACCTTAGAAGTTGATAGTATCTCCAGTCTGGGCTCAGAATATTTACAGCAGATTATTTTATTTTATATTTTAGCCAGGGTGTAACCCCACTGGCTTTGAACTTACTATGTATGTAAGGATGGCTTTGAACCTTTGACGCCCTTGCCTCTAGTTGGAGAGTGTGGGCAGAGAAGGCATGTGACGTCAGTGCTCACTTCTGTGTGTTGCTGGGGAGCATGGCTTCCCTAATGCTAGGCAAGCACTTTGCCACCTGAGCTACATCCCCAGCCATCTATGCACCCTTTCAAAGGAGCACTTGGGATGTCTTTGCATTGTGAGCTACATTAAACAGACAAGATTTGTGGCATCCAGTGTACTGTACGAATCAAAAGCATAAGTTACAGGCATTCATCTTCCCCCAACCCCCTGACCTAAATTTTTCACCCTGTTTGTGATAGACAGGATGACATTAGAAAGTGTGCAGCTTACATAAGAATAAGGTCATATGCTGGTTTGTGACATAGTTTTGAGACAATGTCTCACTACTTCGCCTCTCCTGTTGGCTTTTCCCTGTTCTAGCATAGGACCTTTTGAATCACTGCCTGAATTCCCTATGTCTAGAGTGTCCACAGACTGGAGGCCTGACCAGCTTGGTAAGGCTTTGATTGCAGAGTCATACCACAATACAGTGTCTGGAGCTAAACTCTCTGAAAGCCACTGCCATCCTCAGACAGGGCAGAGGCATCCGTGAGAAACCTTTAACAGGAGAGCATGCAAGCATTTTAGCATTCGTGGATACATTTTCACTTTGACATGTGTTTAAAATGTTATTGGGAGATGGAGAAATGGCTTAGCAGTTAAGAGCACTTGCTGCTCTTACAGAGGACCTGTTTGGTTCCCAGCATCCATAGAGAGGGGTTCCTCTCTGCCCGTGCCTGCAGTTCGAGGTCATCTAACACCCTCTTCTAGTCTCCATGGGTACTTTGCACACACGGCATACATTCATACAGACATACACACACATATAAATACATTTTTTTAAAGAATTAAAGTATGTTATGCACACGTGTTAAAAAGTGAAGGCTCTGGTCTGCGCAGACCCAGCACACATTTGGACATTGGCTGAGCAATGATTGAAGTAGGAAATTCTGACTGTTTTGAGGCCCACAGGAGGATGGTGGAAACCTGTTAGGGTTTCGAATTTAGGCCCTACTGACTCTGGGAATCTTTGTAACAACCCGTGTAATTTAGGCTATTTCACAGCATCCTTGGCTTTTACATGTTAGAATCAGGAGGAACCCCCTCTCTCAGCTGTGACAACCACAGAGTCTCCAGACACTGCTACTTGTCCCCTGGTTGGAGCAGAGCGTGTGGGTAGTGCAAACATCAGCTCTGGTTGAGTGCAAGTTCTTTAAAGCAGAGCCATGAACAGCCAGCAGACCCAGGTCAGTCACAAAACGTTAAATCAGGGTGAATTAAAATGAGTCCTTACAGATTTACTCCAGGATCTTCACTGAGAAGAGTCATAGCAGAGCCACACAGAAAGATGCCCTTGAGTTTAAGGTCAGATGTGTCTGTGCCTTGACATACCATTATTTATGACTGCTTTCAAGAAACATACAAAGTACATTTACCCTTTACTAGACACTAATTCACTCTGTGTGTGTGTGTGTGCGCGCGCGCACACATGCACGCTTAATATTTTAGAGCTAAGACAGTCAAGAAAAAGAGGTACTAAGTCTTAAAAACTGGATAAAAAAATCTTAGCCTTAGCAAGTCTGTGCAGTAGACACTAGTATCTTTTGACTACAAAAGCTATGCAGAGAAAGGGGCCGGGGGCCGGGGGCCGGGGGCCGGGGGCCGGGGGCCGGGGGCCGGGGGAGGAATCTCTGAAACCCCACTTACTGATGTTTTCAGCCACTGCTTATTGCAGAGGCACCAGAGGGCACAGCAGTCCCGTGGTATCTGTTATATTGTGTACTGTGGGCCATGCCCTGTAATGCAGGAGAGGATATCATAGTCTCAGCTACCTTTGAGTGACCCTTTTCCTCTCGATGTCAAAAGAAAAAGGTGTCTTTCTTGAGACTGGTTCCATGAGCCAAATTTTAAGTAAACAGAAACAGAAGGTGCTAAGCAAACACGCTCCAGCCAAATGGAATCTCCGAAGTCTGAGTGGCCAGCTGCCACTTTGGAGTTGTTTTCCAGAATAGAATCTTATAGCGAGGCTTCTGCAGAGCTTCTCATTGGAAAAACAAGACCCAGGAAAATAAAAGACAGACCTCAGTCTTAGCTTCACAGCAAATTTCTGCCCAAGAGGACGTCACAAGTATAGGATTTAGAGAAATTTAGAAAATGCCTAATCTGACATTTTTGCAATATGGAGAAACTTAGGCTTGGAGAGATAAGGAGTCAACCTCAATGCCAAGCAACCAATAAGTATCAAACCAGGAACTTGGGCAAATCGCCTGTGCCCTAAGCCACGGCTTTGACATCTTTCATTCTGACACCAGTGAGCCAAAGGAGCCTGTGTCCTTCTGCTGCAGTGACAGACCCCTGCCAATGTGGCGCTCCTAGGTTGCTTGCATTCAATGGGGATATGGAAATCATCTGGTCACCCACTAAAGTAATTGCTTTTCCTTTTTAGTGCAAAGACACATGGTCTAAGTTGATGCTGAAATTTTAGACACACGAACCCAGGTCTGGGACTTGGCAAGGGAACGGACCAGATGGAAACTGTTGCTTGACAAATTGAAAGTCCTTTGTTTCTGAGGGACCAAACCTGCCCTCAGCTAATCTGAAAAAGGGGGTGGAATTCTGGGCCCTTTTTGATAATTATGTTTTTGGCACAAACTCCAGCTTATGCAAAAAAAAAAAAAAAAAAAAGCATTGTGGATTTGTCATATAACAAAACGACACCACTAAAGCCCCAAGCTGTAAATGTGCCTGTCAGGGAATACTGAACGTGCTGTTTAAAGGATGCTATCACAGTGTGGAACACCTCCATGTGATCCCTACTTCACCCCTAGGCAGATTTGTGGGTTTGAAAACACTTCAGTGTGACAGGGTCCCTCTCTTACCACCATTATCTAAATAGCTAACTGCTTTAAGAACAGCAACCCCCAAGTCACTCCACAACTGGGAAAGGAAAGGATTGACTTCAGACAAAGAGTGTGTGTCTATTGTTTATACTTTTTTAAAAACTGCATCTGAGCACCTAAATGTGGTGTTACAACCAACAAAGGTGAATTTTTCCTCAGTTGATAAAGTGAGAGAATTCTTCCCACAGTTTGGGCTTTTATTTCCCTGCTGAACTTCCAGGCCAAATCTGACTCCTCTCGGGCATCTTTTGAAATATTCTCTATCTGGTTTTTCTCTTACAAAAACGAATTCAAGGTGATTCTAGTCCTCTCACCTTAAAACGATTTTTACTAGAAGCCGAGCCTGGTGTTTGTGTATTTCCTGCTTCTGTCTTCTTTGAATCTGGAGTCCACAGATGCCATGTCTGTGCAGAGCCTCCCATCTTAGCTCCTTTCTCTAGGCCATCAGTTCTTGACCTTTCTCAAGTTAAGGGCCCTTGTGACATCCAACAAAGGTTTCAGAAACCCTTTCTCAACACGAGTGCAGATGTGGACATACAGGTTTTGTCCTCTCTGAAATGAAGCTGTGGTTCGTGCACTGCGATCTGCACTGGTAAGATCTGGTCATACAAGAGATGCTGGAGTTGGCTTCCTCATGAGACACAAGGCCTGGAGTATAAGCATCTGTGAGAATGTCCAGGGCAGTTCACTGACAAAAAAAAGTTCATGATCAGCTCCTTCATTTGATAGCTAGGTGGTTAGAGCACAGTAGAAAGGCAGCACACAATCTCTATAGACTGCTAAACTGTCTTGCTGGGAAGAACTAAACTAGTTGAGCCATCTTGTTTTGGACTTCAGTGGAATGATCTGGAAAGTCAGCCCCAACCGCTGTCATGGGCAGTGGTGTCATTTAGTTTGGTTTGTAGTTCTGGGGATGCAGCCCAGGCCCTTGCCCGTACCAGGCAAGCACTGTACCACGGGGCTGCACCTTTAGCCCTCATGATTATTCTCAACCCTAGGAGCAAGCTACTTCTCCTCTTTCCTGTGAACTTCCTGTGCATGAATTTCAAGGCTATTAGGTTGTTCCTTCTTCCCCACTGCATCAGAGTAATGTGTATTGAACTCAGGGGCTGCTGGCTCCTCTCTGTTAATGTTATTAACTGGTATTCACTTCTGAACCATGACATGACATAATAACACCATTTATTACTAATGTCAGAAATATGTAGCTGGGCGTGGTGGCGCACGCCTTTAATCCCAGCACTTGGGAGGCAGAGGCAGGCGGGTTTCTGAGTTCGAGGCCAGCCTGGTCTACAGAGTGAGTTCCAGGACAGCNAAAGAAAGAAAGAAAGAAAGAAAGAAAGAAAGAAAGAAAGAAAGAAAGAAAGAAAGAAAGAAAGAAAGATGTGCATATTCAAGTATATCCTTAAACAATGGCCTGTTTTTAAAGCACTGCATATACATATATATGTATATGCATATACATATATATGTGTGTGTGTGTGTGTGTGTGTGTGTGTGTGTGTGTGTCATATATATGAAAATCAGGTCCTCTGCAAGAACAGCAAGTACTGTTAACTCCCAAGCCATCTCTCTAGTCCTGATTCTTACAACCTTACAGAACTTTACACCACTCAAGACCTTACTTAGTTTCTCTACTTGTAGCTTATTGGTTTATCAGTCAAGTATTTTGCTATTTGTGGACAAAATGATGCTCTTATATACTTTGATAGTGCTTTATTGATAGGAATGAATATTTATGCCGTTTTTTTGGTAAAATTGCTTTGTGGCAGCAAAAGGTGTATTGTGAAAGAGTTTGGGGTGTGCTCCCAGTAATGCTGGAGAGCTAATGACCAGCATTACCAGTGTTTCAAAGGATAGCCCAGCAGCACACCCTGGCAAGAGCACAAGTGCTACCAAGACACAGCCACTGCCCAGGACACAGTAGGGGAAGAAATGGAACCTGAGGTCACCATCTCCAAAACGACCACTAGATCTAAAAAAAGATTGATTTTTAATTCAAAAAGTGTTAAGAAAGCAAAATAATCCAGTTTGGTTTTGTTTGTTAATTTTAAAACTACAGTTCTTTGCTTGTTGGTTGGTTGGTTGGTTGGTTGGTTGGTTGGTTATGGTAGGATTCACATGTGCCATGTCTCACACATTGAAATCTGAGGATAGCATGTAGAAGTTGATTCTCCCCTTCTACCATGTGGATTCTAGGGATTGAGCTCCAGGATCAGCCTTGGTGGCAAGCACCTTTACCCACTGAGCCATCTCGCCAACCCCCAAGTTTGGTTTTTATACTTTGCTCGCTGTTTTCTGGGCCACAGTAATGGTTTCTAAGTTTCATTGTCTACATCATCTGTAGCTGCCAGTTTTGCTAGGGTATCTGGAATGGTATGCTCAGAAAAGTGTCAGTGCTAAAGTACGCAAGTAGCCAGACATTTCATCTTGCTGTGTGCATGCACAAACTACACAGACTACAATTCTCTGTTTCAGTTTGAGCAGTTTTATTTTATTTTTAAGCATATATTTAAAGATATATAATGATCTAAAGGTGAATTTCTCTTATACATACTATTTTAAAAAATAGGAGAACTTGGTGTGGAGAAACAAAGAATGTTATTTAAACAACATAATTCAGTTAAAGTTCAAAGAGCAGTTGGTTGAAGGCTGATGTGAATTTCCCCTTAAAATAAAGTTGTCCTTAGTTGCCAAAAGTCACTTTGGACCATGGCTGGCAGCTTATCAATCAATCTAGCTGAGAAGTGGGAGGTACTGTTTGCCTTCATGAATGCTCGCAGATTTAAGAGCAATTTTCCTGTACCATTAAGTGATTTATTCATCTTTAGGAGAATTTCTCACTATTATCATTATTTTGTGGTTTGAAGGATAATGGGGAAAGCTTTTGCAGATGAGACGTTTGTTACTTTATTAGCAATGCTATTCGGTGTGCAGTTTATCCAGTGTTCCAAATGCATTTGCAAGTGGGAGATATTCATTAAAGAAACAGCTTCATTTTTTTCAAGTAACTTCTAGACTTCTAGGAACTTTCTTCTCTAGGTGATGTCTACTTATATATGTTCATACTGTGGGTGTCACCAAGTCCATTGTACATTGTACCATTTCTAACCCCATCTTCTAAATGCTATAAATGAGGTTGGTGGAGGTTAACCAAATCGTGTTAGATAATGCATGGTCACATCTATCTCAGGTCACATGGTCAGTGAAGCATGGGGAATCTCAGCTATATAATCTGGTTCCAGAGCCCATCACTTCAAGGGTATGGTCTGCTTTTTAAGTAGGGGTTCAGTTCTTGAGTTAAACTTTGCTCTCTTCAAAAGACCCATACAGTAAGAGGGTCAAGTGGAAGGGAAACTACAGATTTCAGATCAATCCCTCTAAGTAACTTTCTGAATGTCTTTTGAACACAATCGGTAAAGCTTGATAACTCTGTTGTTGAAAGCAGATGGGACTTTGTGTTTGCTAATTCTTTGGTCTTCTCAACAAAATGTTACTATGTCTTCCCAGAATGAAGTGTCCATGTTGAAAAATGAGGTGGCCCAGCTGAAGCAGTTGTTGTTAACACACAAAGACTGTCCAATAACAGCCATGCAGAAAGAATCACAAGGGTATTTAAGTAAGTCACGCTTTCATTCTCTAGAAGAAAACTTGTCTCTCATTTTGCACTGAATTTTTATTATAAGAGAAAAATACAGCACAGATTGCACACCCAGACAGGAACTTGGGAATTACTAAGAGATTACAGATGCTTCCGTCAGGGGGAGCCATCTTTCCTGACCTCTTTCCAAAACCAGCACCCCTTATCCCCCCCAATAAGGTCTGGTCTTACTCTCCCTGGCAGCACATTACCAAATTCCTGCTTTGTAGGCAGATATGAGTCTGTAGGGGTCCAGTTACTAGAGGCCTATTCGTACTCCTGAGGAATCTGAGAGCTGAGAGGCACTTGCCTCTAGTGTCTTGGGAGATGCTGCATGCTGCCCACCAGGCTGCAAAGCTCCTGGGCTCCCCCTATTTTCCAGCAAACAATGTGGGGGTCCCTCCTCCCTGGCTCCACTTTCTGTACTTACAATGGCAGTAGACTAAATGCTAGATGAATAAGGGAAGGCAGGAGGAACAATGAATCGTGGCTGAAGGTCAATTTGTTTTCAAATAATTTTTTAGATTGAGCAACACAGATTCTCCCACCACATGTGAGTATTTTTCCACATTTAATATACGAACGGCTATCTGAAAATATAAGACAGGGGAATTCACACCCCAAGGCTTGATCAAACACATTTTACGGGGTCATCTTACTAATGGGAAAGTCTGGCTTTTCCCATAGCTATGAACCTGGGAGGCTTAGCTTGGCGACCTCGGTTTAAAATGAAGCTTTGGCCTTACCTTCCAGAAGAAAATGTATGAAGCTCCTCCACACGCAGTTTAATGTCTAATAGCATTTCTATCTGTTCCTGAGGAGTGCCCCCCAAGAAAGAGCTATATTTGTGTTTGTGTCTGTGTTTTCTCCCAGGTCCAGAGAGCAGCCCCCCTGCGAGCCCCGTGCCAGCATGCTCACAGCAGCAAGTCATCCAGCATAATACCATCACTACATCCTCATCGGTCAGCGAGGTCGTGGGGAGCTCCACCCTCAGTCAGCTCGCCACTCACAGAACAGACCTGAATCCTATTCTTTAAAAGGCATCGGTCAAACCTGGCCTTTGAGAAGAGCTGTAGCATGCCGTACATCCTTTCTCAAAAGGGCATTTTTAGAATTATCTCAGACCTGGAAGATGCCTCAGCCCTTCAGAGACTGGCTTTCATTTTTATAGTTATTATGGAAATGTTGTCTTTTATACTTAGTTATATAAGAAAAAAGGGAGATATGCAATGAATATCTATCAGCTTGGGGAGCATGTTGGTGCTTCTCTGCAATTTTCTGGTACCAGTTTCTTGTTTATAAACGGAACCTTTCCTGTATATAGCCATGGTTTCACTCTTACCAGCCCAACCCTTTGCCTGGAACAATGAATCTTGTTAAACTACAGCTTTTAGCCAAAATGAGGTATGCTTAGATGTCAAGCGAGATGGAACCACACAGTAACTGGGTGGGAAAGCTCATGATGTCATAACTCATGTTGAGTTTGTGCTGTGATGTCACCAGAATCTCAGATAAACACATGGGCCTTCCTGAATATTTTTTTCTCTTGCTAGAAAAAAAATAAATTATGGTCCATTGATATCCCATGAAAGCCACCAAGCATCTCAGGCCCCCTCCTTCCTCTCTTGACTACTTGCGCAGATGTCCAGTATCCGTCTCATTTCCCTCTCTCCGGATCCCTTGTTCACTCTTTGTTTTGACTTTTCTTCTGTTTCCTTTTCTCCCCTTTAGCTTTGCATGTAAAGAAGAAAATAATGTTTAAAGAAGAGAAAAGGCAAATCTGAAAACTGTGGACCTAGCCACAGTTTAACCCACAGCTGGAGTTCATTCAATGTTTGCCTTTTACAAAATAGCAACCAGGAGATGTTTAATGTGCCTGATTTAATGTTTTTAATAACCAGAGCAAATAAAAGGTGGTTTGGTTATAGGTGAAGCACTGTTGAATGCCAGCTGTGGAGACACTAGGGAAAGGGACTTTGTAAGCTCCAACTGTGAAAATTCAAATAAGGATGTGGGCTCTAACATCACACCCTCGAATTACAGCTCGCTTCTATGGCCTGTCTATAATGTCAAAAATCCATGCACTATATAATAGTTCAGAAGGGCTCTGTTCACTACACAGATTACATTGTTCAATCATCAGCTGCTAATAACCTAAGATTTATTATTATTATTTTTCTTAAGCCTATGGAACCAGCTCTGCTGTTCTGGTGGGCAAAAGCAAACTCACTCATTTTTTGAGAAACAGAGAGAAAGCAAGGCCAGAGTTTCTCAGGGTACTCGCAGTCTGCCAGAACAGTCAGGCTCCTTGGCTGCTGACCGAGTCCCATGGAGGTGGCCAGGCTGCTGCGCTCATCTGAATAGTTCTGATTTATATTTTCAGCAATGTCCACGGACTTGCCCATTATGGAAAGCAGATCAAACCCAAACCACAGTTGTGCCTCCTTGAAACAAGCCATTCTACTCTGTTGGTGTTTTAATATCGTGTTTCACAAATAATAGGGGCTAATGTTTCTCACTAGTAGTCTGGGCATATGCTGGTGTTTCATCTCCGCCCAAATAATTCACCTCCTAACCTATGTGTGTGTGTGCACATGGGTGTGTGTGCCTGAGTATGAGTGAGTGTGTGTGTGTGTATGTGTGTTTATGTGTGTGTGTGTGTGAGTGTGTTTATGAACAGTATAGGTTTTAAAAGAACAGTATTTTACAAAAGCCGTCACTTTTTTAAGAGTTCAGTAAAGGAAGGATGTACCTTTTCGCTCACTATAGTTTAAAAAATTCTATTTTAGAGGAAAAAACAGAAAATATGAGGGCTCTGAGCATGATTTTTATAACTAGTTTCAGTTCTATCTAATAACTTACTTTAAAAAAATCAATATTTATCAATAATTTTTTTCATGTATTCTGTGTTTTTGAGAGACATGTTTGGCTGTTCAGTAAAGCATAAGGATATATGGCCTAAGAATCAAAAACAAATGAAAAAAAATAAAAAGAGGAAAAAGAAAAATGAAAAGGGGAGAAAGAAGATGGAGCAAACAGAAATTTCTATTGTATTTTAGGAAAATGCATCATTTTCAAGTATTTTAAATACTGAGTTAATATTGTTATTTTTTTCTTAATTCCAGCAGTTACAAAATAGTTTAACCTAACTGGCTTGCTAAGAAGTGTGTAAGTCTTATATTTGAAAGAATTTAACATTCATAGCTCTGGTTTGAAATCAAAGGTCATTTTCTGCAAAATTCCTTTCTTAGATCAGGTGGGTGCTCTGCGCTCTTCAAAACAGAAGGGGCAAGAGCTGGAGTAGCAGAGCTTGTAGCTTCTGTCTGACACTTGCTTTGAGTAAGCAGGACCTTTCCCTCCTGCCTGCATGTATAGCACTGGAAGAAATGATTTTTTTTTAATCCACTAGTAATATCATATCATCCAGGGAGTGACCTGCCACTAAAATGATGATTTTCAGTTTATGTCTCTCCCGCCTCTCAACTGAAGTACTTAGCTGTTCAAGGGACAGCCTTTGCAGTTAAGAACTTGCCTGGGTTTTCTTAATTCAGCGACTCGACAGCTTGACTGATGTGTATTATTTATAGCTCAATTATGTCTGTTTTTTATGCTAAGTAGGCAAGCCACCACACACAGCAAACCTTTCTCAACATATAATTAGGATAAACTGCCTTCTAGTTATGGGCAGGCCCTTTAGGTGTGTTTGTTTGCAGTATGGATAGAGTCAGTGAGGGTGCCAGCTCTCTGTCAGTCAAGAAAAACTTCTGGGGAAATCTAATTCCTGGTTTCTCCCTAGTCAAGATTCCACAGAAAGGTCTATCCTTTACCAGATCTCAGAGCCTGCCTGAAACAACCCTTGCACTGTCTGCCATATACCAGCGACTTGGAGAGCATCTCTTTAATTCCTTGTCATTGTCTTCTCCCATCCAGTTACCAATGTCAGCCATACAGACTTTCAGGAGTCAGTGGTAACAACCTTCAGAGTCCCCCATCCAAGGAGGGAAAGAGAGTTCAAGTAACACTGCCTCTCTTCCTCCTGTGTGGCTCCATTATCACAGGATCTGCTTCTGAAGTCCCTGCCAGCTTCATGGGCACTTCTCCAGTACCTCCCTGCCTAACACGCTGAGGGCTGGAAACTTAGTGCACATCCTCACTCACTGAGAGAAAGACATGGCACACTCATGCTCCGTACAGTCACCTCACTCAATCTAGGAGGCTGGGATAGGTAGCCTGAAAGTCCCAGCCCTGGATGAGTGTTCTAATCTCAAAGCTAGATATGGAGTTAGCTGTGGTCTGCTGGTGCTGGTGATCCTCGTCATCTCTCTACCCACATGTCAACGTGTGCGAGTTACCATATTAAAATAGCCTGTGGGTGACCGATAGTGTGTGTGTTGTTGCGGTGTGGATCATAAAGATTGGGGTGACTTGCTCAGCCAGTGCTCCTTGGAACTTATCTAATCGATTAATAAAATGCAGTGGGTATTCCAAGAGAGGTGTCAGTGGGGAATGTTCAGGTGACTGTCGCCTGCTAGGAAAGTGGATTATAGTGGCCTAGAGTTCGCCATTAAAATCATAAACCAGCTTCAATTAAAAAACAAAAAACAAAAAACAAAAAACAAACAAAAAGAAACTGCCCTTAGCTGGGCTTATTTTTAAGTACCAGTAACTGCTATAAAACTAGCTTTTCAGTTAGAATAGAATGTCCTTCCTTTTGAGCAAAACCATCTAAGAAAATATATATGTATGTATGTACAGTGGGATTCAAGGACCAAAGCAAAATTTGAACAGGAATCTATTAATTTAGAATGTATAAGATATTTATTAATAAATGTTATTTTAAACATTCCATTTGAACAGTATTCTTCTGTAGGCTCTATGTGTCTTGAAAATGTCAGTCACTAATAACCTGCCCTAGTTAGGGTGCCGTTTTTTCAGGGTCTTGGGTGGCTCTTCCTGTCGTTTGCTGGAAGCCCACACGCAGATCTTTGTGCATCTTTAGAGGCTTCTTTACTGCTCTGTGAGTTAATCT
>NC_034591.1:72286947-72320193 GCF_900095145.1 Mus pahari
AGCTGCCTGACCCCTCCCGAACAGCGAATGAACTGTGTGCAGCAGCTTTAAGCTTTTAAGCTCCTCCCCCCCCCCCCCCCCAGCCCTGTCCCCTTTGTATCAGAAGCGAAAGGGAAGCGCCTTCCCAGGATAAACCCGTGCCTATGCGACAGCGGTGGTGATTTAGAACCTCTTTTCTGCTTTTTAAAAATAATTTATATTTTAAAGTTGCACTTTACCTCTTTGATCCCTTCCCGTTCCCCTGCCCTTTTCCTTGACCTTCAGCTTGCCTGGGCTCCGCCCTTTACAACCGTCCCATGAAGACTCTCTGCTGCACCCTTTCAAATGCCTTCCAGGACGTGTATGCCCAGTTTACGCGTGCACACTCATTGCTAGCCTTGTGAAGCGTGCTAAAGGATGCCAAGAAGAGCCAATACACGAAGTGGTTCGCCCCCTTGATCTTTCTTCCTAGCATTGTTTTGAAAAATGGTTACATCATGCAATGGGGCAATGAGGCCGCAGCTAAGCTACACTTAGTTTTCTATCTCATCCTCCAAACCAAACAAGCCAGGAGGCTTATCCTCTCTTGTGCCAGGATGCACACTTCACTGTTATCCTAGCTGTAGTCTTTGTAAGGTTGCTGAAGCGACAGTGGCCCTGTCCTCCCATTTCCAGGTCTCAAATATACAATGTTGCCTGTAGCGTGATTAAAGACAGCACCTCTGTTTTATAATTACTGTCTAAGGAAGGGTCAGAGAACACAGGAGCAATAAACTTACAAGTAGACATCTGATACCAAAACACACACGTAGAGCTTTTGAAATCAGCCTTGTTAATCGTGTTGTGACAATAGAAATGTGTCCATGTGCTCAAAGTCTCTTGCGGAATTCCTTGTGGAATTTTTCAGTGATGTAATGCTTGTAGCCAAATTGCTTAAAGAGTGTTTATATATTTTTTCCTTATAAATCATCTATTTTTTGACAAAGAAAAACCTATTTAACTGCAAACTGAAGATAGGGTAAAGCTGAACTGCCAGCATTTGTTCAAACATTAATATCATTAAGTGGTCCTCTGATGCCTCTCCAAGCCTATCATCAGAAAGGAATCAATAATCAACTGCTATATTTAAACCAAGTTAAAGAATCTAGCTCATCAGAATACAGGACCCAGGAAGTTCTTCCTAAGCCATTTAAGGTTCTACCTTGGGGTTTTGTATATCTGAGAACTTTATAGGAATTTTTTAAAACATAAAGTCATTTTGCCTCACGTTGGAGAATGTGAGACCTGAATAAATTAGCTTTAAATACATCATTAAAATCTTCCACACAATCAGTGCATTAGATTCTTGTTCGCTCCTTTATAGTGCCCACACTGCCTTTAGAGAATCAAGATGGCAAGAGAAAGTAGTGGTGCCCCAGGGCAGGGAGTTAAGAGGAAGGACCTCTCCCAAGCAGCTTCAGGCAAGACCTGCCCACGCCTTCCCTTCCAAGAGCTTTGCTAATCTCATCTGCCTCACAGAGAGAAACTGCCTTTGAGGACTGTCTCTGAGTGACAAATAAATAAATAAATAAATAAGCCTGGAATGTCCTCCATAGACAGTACACAACACTTGGGCTCTTGCCCCCAAATCATGGCTCTATTCAAACACAATGTTGTGGGACAATTGGAGTAGAAACATTGTCCAAAAATATAGTAGAAAAAAGTTTAGCACTGTGTAAAGTAAATGTTGACTGAAAAAGTCTCCCCCCCCCAAAAAAAAGGTGCCGTCACTTTAAGTTCTGGACTTGGGGTTGTTTGTCATTGTAAACAGCAAAGCCTTTGTGTTTGTGTGTCTGTCTGTAAAGCAACTACCTTCCAACTGGAAGGAGAAATGAAACGGGGGGAGGGGTGCATATGTCATATGTGTAAATATTGCTGCAGCATTTTAATGTGTTTAATTTTCTGTTTAGCTTTTTGTTGCATTGTGAACACATTTATTGTTACCAGTGGACAATGAGTTCATTAAGACTGTTCGACTAGGTCAGATTTTTACTTCTCTTTCTAGCAAGAAGAGACAAGATTTTGTGCATTTGTACAAATGTTAATAATATCACCGCAATTCCAATATAATAAAGCACTCAAATGCAAAGAATGTGTGTATAGCCTTTGTCTGAGAGTCTTAGTACTTCCCGGTAAACCAAGGCTCCCATCCCAAAGGTCACTGTTGTGTAGGGACAGTCTGGGTGAAGGCCTCTCCCTCAGAGTGTCTCTGCATGCCTCTCTTCTCCATCCTGCCTCTCAGCTGAGAATGCTGTGCAGCAGATTCTTACTGGAGTGACCACACCTGTACTTCACAAAAGAGGGTGGAGCTTTGCGGATCTTAATACCCGATGTCCTTGGTTCAAGCTCTGGTTATCTTGAAGAACGAGAAGCCACTGTTGGCCAAAGGGAAGTTCTTCACTTGGCCTCTCTCTGCGAGTATTGAAGTATTCTAGATGGCTCCCTCCTTTCCTCCTTCTCACCCATGGCTTTTACTCCTTTAGTAACTTTTAAAATAATTTTCTTTCCTCTTACCTGGTCTCCCCATACTGTAATGTATCTCCTTAGACCTATGGGAAACTGAACTGAAGAGGCTGCCAGAATTTTTCCATAAACCCTTTGAAGCCAATATTCCTGCAGTGCAGACCCTCTAGGCCATGAAAGACCGGCCGTGGGGTCACTTCTGCTTGCCTGTTCTCAGGACAGGAACTGCTGCTGACTTGATCTCCACGTGAGTCAGCGGGAAGAACTTAGTCCACTTCGAAGTTTCACTCTGTTGTCTTCTGGCTAGAAAGCTAACAGTTCATATTGCATTTCCATAACCCATTAGGAGCTCATTTGCATCATCTTAAGCAGAGCATTGTTGTGCAAGCCTGGTTTGTCCGCTTTGATCTTGATTTTCCTCTTAGACTAAGTAGGTTTACTTAAAGAGGTGGAGCCCTGCCAGGAAGGCTGAAGTGATAAGAGTTCTTGGACAGACGTGAAAGGTGTCTCACAGCATCCAGCCCAGTTACTTATCAGTTCTCATCAGGAGGCCACTGGGAAGACCGGACTGCCTGGTTCCCTGGGTGTCTATGGATGCGTGTTCTCACTCTGCACCGTGTCTGGACCTCTCTCTATGTGCCCCGCTTTGTCTACATCTGGTTCAATGACTCCAGCATTTCTGATGACCTCACTCAGGCGCACACTCAGTCTTCCAATGAAAGCCCTCCACCCCCAAGCAGCTCATGACGCTTGCATCTTTTAATCCCTGCTCCCCAGGGAGGAGAACCTGGTTGCACACACTGGACCGGTGGTTCTTCTTTTCAGGCCTGTTTTGGGAAGCTGGGAATCTTTGACTTCTGGAGATGAAGAAGGATTTTCCAAAAGGGAATATGGAGGGGGAAAAGGTGACTTAGTAAAAGCCGCTGATATTTCTGTAAGTACCTGGTAGAAATCAAGTCTCATAACTGTAAAGCACACCCGGAGGTTAAAGTTCAGGGAGAAGAGCCGCACACCATCCTGTGCAAGGCAGAGGTTAGCAGATGTTTATGCAATGAATGCATGCGTGAGTGCATGAAGGATGAGTCCTTGTTTTATTAAAAGTGCGGGGCTGAAACAGAGCATTTAGTGAAGATTAAAGGCAGGGCTGGCGAGGTGGCTCAGCTGTTAAGAGCACTTGCTGCTCTTGCAGAGGACCTGGGTTCAGTTCCCTGCATGTATGTGGTGGCTTGTATCTGTCTGTGACTCTCAATCAGAGGGCACAAGGGACATAAGAGGCTTGTGTACATACATCCAGGCAAAAACACTCATTACAGAAAATAAATCTCTTAAAATAGATTAAAGTAATTTTATGCAGCTATATTTTTCTCTGTCATGGCTCAGCCCATGGGCTTTGATATCCAAATCACTGGAATCAACTCTTATATAAAGGATATTTTTTTTTCTCAAGTGCTATAATGATTTTCCATTCTCTTCCTTTGAAATAATTTTATACATATACTTTCCAAGAAAGGTTTTTTTCTTACAATCTCATAAGCATTCCTGAGGATGCTGGGCTAATATTCTCAAAGGTGAGAACAGAAAAACACATTAATTTTTATACAAGATATTTTGATATTCCTTCTATTCCTTTTCCCCCAAATCTTCCTAGATCCTCCCCACATTCTCGCTCCCTCTCAGAAAACAACAAAGAAATGAAAAATGAAAATCCAAACAAACTAAAACAAAGAAGAAGGAGGAAGAGGGGAAGAAAGGGGAGGAGGAAGAAGAAGAGAGGGAGACGAATGAGGAGAGAGAAAGAGAGAGAGAGAGAGAGAGAGAGAGAGAGAGAGAGAGAGAGAGAGAGAGAGAGAGAGAGAGAGAGAGAGAGAGAGAGAGAGAGAGAGAGAGAGAGAGAGAGAGAGAGAGATTAAGACAAGCAAAACAAAAGCACAGCGTCTCAGAGTTCATGAGGCCCCTTCACTTCCTGAGAATTAGATACATACAATTAATGGTTACTAGGGAAAGCTGGTAGGCACCTACACACCTGCCATGTATCATGTCTGTTAACATCCTGTTAACATCCACTCACCGACCTTCCTGTGAGCAACCTTAATGAGCTTCATAGGGTCTGTAGAGAAGGAACACATGAAAGGGGCAGGGGGACTGGGAGGTAGGAGGAAGATCAGTTGTTGTGAGAAGGAGAAATACGACAAAAGTGTAGTGCATACACATACACAATGCCGTAAGGAATTCTGCCGACGCCACTGGTTTAAACAGATAGATTTGGTTTTCTTACATATTAAAAGCCTGGAGTCCTGGGTGCTGACTCTGAAAATTCATGTCAGCATCAACAGCTCTGTGATGCTCCCAGTCGCTCTCAGGTGCTTGAGACCTCCCGGTCTCCTCACAAAGAACTACTGGGACTCTAGGGTATGCACAGTCCAGACACAAAGGGGAGGATCAGAGTCAAGGATGCCCTTTTTAGTCCTTTTCTACCAGGAAAACAAAGAACAACTCTTGTCCTTGAGAATCTTATCTAGGTTTCAGTGACCAGAACAGGTCATTTGAAAAATCTTACCTTAACCATCATGGGAGACAAGCCCAGCATGCTAACTTAGACCAGGGTTAGTTTCCCAACTGATGGGCTGTTGATATGGTCTACAGGGTGTAGCTGTGCCCTGTAGAATTTGTCCTACATTTCTCATGAATCTGGAACCTTCCTTCTGATAGACATTTTATCTGAGTTCATTAAGAGCTGTGTAAATAGACTGGTGTCCGGTATTGTGTCCAATAGACTCTATGGCCTGTTTAGGAAGTGAGCATGGGAGAATCACCTGGTCCTCTTGGTCAGCTTGGGACATGTGACACTTACGTGCAAGCTTACAGCAATGCATAGGAACAGGAGGCTGATGTCCCTGAGAGAGGGATCCTCATAGCAGGTGTCCTAAAAGGAGACTGCAAAGACTGAGGTGTGAGGTGAGGGGGGTCAGGGATACAGGACCAATGTGTTCCATGTCTCTGACATCGGGAGTGCCACTTCTGAGCTGCCGCAGCTCACTGCACTTTGGAAGTCAAAGCTTTCCCATGACTTAGACACACAGATATGAACATTTTGACTGGACTTGAAACACATTCACATTATCATGCTGTACTGGTTAGTTTTGTGTCAACTTGACACAGCTGGAGTTATCACAGAGAAAGGAGCTTCAGTTGGGGAAATGCCTCCATGAGATCCAGCTGTAAGGCATTTTCTCAATTAGTGATCAAGGGGGGAGGGCCCCTTGTGGGTGGTGCCATCTCTGGGCTGGTAGTCTTGGGTTCTATAAGAGAGCAGGTTGAGCAAGCCAGGGGAAGCAAGCCAGTAAAGAACATCCCTCCATGGCCTCTGCATCAGCTCCTGCTCCCTGACCTGCTTGAGTTCCAGTCCTGCATCCTTTGGTGATCAACAGCAGTATGGAAATGTAAGCCGAATAAACCCTTTCCTCCCCAACTTGCTTCTTGGTCATGATGTTTGCCCAGGAATAGAAACCCTAAGACACATGCTGAGTTTGTATTACATTTGTCATAAGAAATGCTAGATTAAGAGTTCGTTTCAATCATGACTTTTAAATAGTAGTAATGCTACTTTAATTATATTAGTCACCGATCTGGGTGAGCATAGTTGTGTTGTCTATCAAGAATCTGAAGAAGCTATTATCTGAAAGCTGTCACATATTTGACTAAAGGAGGTTTGACTATCTAGAACCAGAGAGGTAAGGACAGTGTGTGTGTAAAGTCATTGGTTGGGATGACACCCACGCACAATAGATGCTCCCAGACCTCATCCTCTGAACTACTTCTGAAAAATGAAAGAAGAAAAAGCTAGTTGAGAAAGGCTAGGGGGTGGCTCGGTGTCAGAGCACTTGCCTAACATAGCTAAGGTCCTGGATTCCATCGCTAGCTCAGGGAGAGGGGGAAGAGGGGTGGTAGGACCCAGATCCCTGAGTCACTGCTGGTTAGAGAGCTGCCTAATCAGACACTGGGGTTTGCAGGAGCAAGGTCACTCCCATGTCATTAAGCCCTTGATTTGTTTTTCTTTGCTTGTTTTTGTTTTGTTTCTTGAAAACAGCAACTGGCCGAGTTTGACTAAGGAACAGGGGAGGAAGGGGCATTGCTCCACAAGCTTCTGTGAAACAGGCTTAAGGAGAGAGCTAGAAGGTCTCAGAGCAGCAATAGCCTGCAGAGAGCGTGAGCTCCACTTTCCCTTCTGTAGCAAGGATTCAGAGGCCCAAGGCTGTTAAATGACTCACGCAAGGCCCTCAGCTGAAGCCGCATGTCGTAGACTCCAGATGACTAGGCCAAATGTTCCAGTTGGTTTCTCTATTGGCCCAACAAATTGAATATACTACATCCATCGAAACTGAGTCTCTTTAAAAAGAAAAAAAAAATCTCTTGTAAAACAAAATAAGATCAAGAGAAGAAGGACATTTTTCCCAAACCACAAAGATAAGCTAAACACTTCACATAAGGATGTTTTTAGTGCGTTCAGAGAAAACCATTCCTGTTGTCTGGTCACAGGGCTACTTTGTGCCTCCGTGTGAACAGCCTTCTCAGAAGTCCAGAGGAATAAGCTCTGGAGGATCAGATCCCTCCAAGTCTCCCAGTACGAACCTCTGGCATTAAACATTAATGACGGAATGATGGTTCTTACTCTATTGTGCTGGGGATGCCTTTGGTTAAATCAAAATGGCATTAACTAATGAGAGATTAAAATATTTAGAGTCACATTAAAGAGTTTTCCACAACCAAGCTTTCAAAGCCACTTAGTTGAGTTTAGTTTTTAAACTATTTTAGAGTTCTTCTGAAGAGTAAATTATTGCACAAATTCACCAGGGACAATTAAAAACAAAAACAAAAACAAAAACAAAAAAAAAAAAAACTAATGCTTTAACAAACATCCTTTAAATGTACAAACTCCGTGAGTTTCCAGAAAGTATGATGGGCAGAATCAGCCTTCCTGGGTCTGAATGTTGGCTCTGCCACTGAGTGTAATACCCACAATCATCCTCGAAAGGTGTCAGTTACTGCGCGTGCTAAAATCAGGACAACTCCACTCTTCACTCAAGATGATGTGGTATGCACACCTGAACAGTGCTTATGAAGTCAGAGTTACAGAGCGGGAAAGCATGCAAATAAAGTTCAGATGTAAAATGTCTCCCATAGGCCCTTAGATTTTAACTCATGGTCCGCAGCTGGTTGCTGTCTGGGGAGACTGTGGTACCTGGCTGGGTCACTGAAGAAAGGTCTTTGAGCATCTTAGCCCATGGGATATCTGCTTCCTCACTGTCCTACCCACATGCTTCTGCTGGACACCACCACTGCACAGCGCCTTCTCCAGGTGATTCATGGTACCCCTGAAGCCAGGAACCCCAAATAAATCTCTCCTAAATGACGTCTGAGAGGCATTTTGTCATAGCTATGAGAAAAGTAATATCCACATGCAAACTAAATGATTTAAATTTCCTCCACGCCCACCAGTAAATATAGTCACTGAGTAGGACTGTCCAACGTGCTGAAGGAGCAATTCAGGACAATTGCAAATTCTGTGGTAGCCAGATCTGTGTTTGCCTAACATCAGTGCTGAGTTTGGAAGTTCACAAAGAACCAAGAGAAACTGTGCCTGCCCACCCTGCCTGCTGTGGAGTAATCACTAATGGGTAAGTGCGCATTATCATTTATGGGTCAATGCTAGTGGGACATTATTTCAGTTTCATATAAATGGATTCCCCTTTTGTCCAAGTTTTTTTTTCCTCCAGGGTTATAATCAACTTGAAAATCCAGACTACTGTCCTCATGAGGGCTTTGAACATACAAGGTGTTCAATAAAAATTTATTGAGCCACTCTGACTGTCTGTCACTGAGTTAGAAATCATATCAGGCACTGAGAAGGACTGAAATTATGCAAGGGAAGAAATCTTCTGTCCCTTAGGCAGAGAGACTACCTAGCAGCCACAGCAGTGATAATTCCAAGGCAGCTATGGTGATCTCTAACCATAGTTCATCTTCCTACCCAAATTCAAGGAGGGGAGCTAGAAAATGATTGACTTTAGCGCGCGTGCACACACACACACACACACACACAAACACATACAAAGTTATGAGATTCTTCTGAAAACCAAAGATAGATGAACAGTTTAGCTCAAAAGAAAAGTCTACTAGGGATCTGAAAATCAGCTTAGCAGAGATTAGCTGAGTAACCTCTACATCAGCTTCAGGGTCACTTAGATCAAAGGCAGCTAATCAGAAAGCCCCAGCTTCGTAGACAGTAGCAGTGACATGGCCAACTAAACCCTGATGGGATGCTGGAAGATAAGATGCAATAAGGACCAGAAAGTGGCAGCAGGAATCCTGAGGACCCTCCCCAGTCCTGCACGGGTGACTGTACTAGGCATGCCTGTGGAAGCTGTCCTGCGTGGTTGGTTTCACCAAGCGTGCCTCTCCTTGAGTAGCTGCTATACAGGTGCATACCTGTGGGGCTTGGCCTGGCGATCAGTGATTGTGAATGAGCCACCCAGGTGTCACTCAGGAGCTGATTAGAATTGTTGACTCTTGAGCCCAATCTTAAGCTTAATGACATTGAATAAACTCTCAGGTCATTCCTCCCCCGCCACACACACACACACACACACACACACACACACACACACTCCGCCCCTGCCCTCCCCCAGCTAGAGCTTCTCTGGCATGTGGTTATGATTCAGAGCCTTAGTCATGTGAATGGAATAATAGAGATGGAAGCAGGGTGTGGGAGAAGGCCGCAGATGCTCACTGAGGCAGAACCCGGTTTCACCCCTTCAGCAAAACTATCCACTGCTGGTTTCCAGTTCAGCTCCCTTCCCACTGGTTCCCCAGTGTGTGCCTCTGACCTTCCTTCCATCCAGTCATGTTGCTCCCCCAAAGTCAGCCCCCCTCCAGTCTCCATCAAGGAAGACAGCACTCCAATTTTGTATTTTCAAAGGTTTGTGTTTGTTTATAAAATTGTAACTTCTCACACTTTTGAAAAGCCCCTTTCTTGGAAAGAGAATTCAGTATTTAAGGCTGTACTGTTCTGTTGTTTACTTGATGCAAGTACATCTGTGGATCCTGGGAGATTCTGCTTTGTAGTAAAGAACAGATAATTTTGTGATTCACAGGAAACTGAAGCAAATTTCATTTTTTCTTTTCTTTTTCTCATGAAAAAAAGAACCCCCCCCCACCATAATATTCATTGGATTACTTGAAGTGCCTAACTCACCTTAGAAATCACTAAATTCATCATACAGGATGGTCACAGCAGAATGAGTTATAACCAGAGTAAATAATAGGAAGGAAGGAAGGAAGGAAGGAAGGAAGGAAGGAAGGAAGGAAGGAAGGAAGGAAGGGAAAGCCAAGCAAAGATAACCCATAAGAAATGTCAAGTCATTATAGTGTTTATAGAACACTCCACAGCACACTCACACTCATGTGTATTATTAAGCAAGAAAGTGAATGGTCCAGAGAACAACAAGAATCAGGAAGCCCATTGGTTCTCTAAGCGTGGTCTGGGGAAGCTCAGCAGCAGCATCTTGCCCGGGAAGCTGTAGAAATGCAGGCTCATAGGCTCCACCTCAAACATTCCACACTGGGAGGGAGAGCCAGTGAGCCACGTTCTGAAGCTCGCAGGGTGACTAGGATCTGAAAAGCACCAATGCCTTGTAGGGTCACGTTGACCCACCAGGAAGTGCGTGTAGGGTCAGGTTGACCCATCAGGAAGGCAGATCAGGGCAAGGAACTGAGGAACTTCCCTAGAAGAACTAGAATATACGACCAGAGTTCCTAACTTACGTCATGGCTAGTATACTCACAATCAGAGGCAAAAATGAGACATCTTAGTGTTTAAATATCCAAGGAAAAAGGCAGGGTTGTGATGTAGAGCACTGGATAGAAATATACCAGTGATAGGACCCTTGCTTGACAGGGCTTAACTGCCAGCACAGCAAACGACAACAATAATATATCTTAGACAAAAAGACTCTGGTAGATGAACTAGAAAGATGACTTGGTTGGTAAAGGTCCTCAACACAATTCTGAGGACCCAAATTATCCCTAGCACCCATGTGAAAAGCCAGTGTGGCAGGATGTGCCTATAATCCCAGTGCTAGAGAGGCAGAGACAAGGAGAATGCTTGGGACTTGATGGCCAGTGAATAGTGGCACAGTGTGAGCTCAAGGTGAGGTGAGAAAGCCTATGTCTCAAGTGGAAGATGATAAAGATACCTTTGACTCTCTGTGTGCATGTCTCCCCACAACCAACAAGCACATCGACATAAAACCTCTCGCATGCATGCATGCACTCATCCACGAAGACAAGAGAGTTAAAATGTGTTTCCCCGGGGTGAATCTAAGCCATGGGAAATACTGAGATGTTTATTGGCATGCGGTTTCACACAGCACAGACACAACACATCTACAAAGACGCTGGCAATTCCTCTGCAGAGGCACGCATGGTGATGCTTGGTTCATTTTTAAGGTGTAAAAAGTAGCTCTAGCTCTGCCATTGGGCCATTTCGCCTCATTCTTGTTAGCTTACAGTTTCAGTTTACAAAGCACTTAATGAGCACAGCATCTCTTATGCATCCTGCAGTGTGTTCAGCTCTTTCAACTAATGGATGGATTTCTACTCCCTTTCCAAGTACTCACTTATAAGATGCATTTGAGTTCCCTTTTTGTATGCAAACAGCCAAATCATGCAATTAGGCCTTACCCACTTCGCCAGAACAAGGGGCCAGAATAGACACAGGTCAGGAATGTGCAATTTTTATGTTCAGGCGTCCATTAAACCAGCCGTGGGAGACTCACTTAAGTAAAGTGCAGTATTCTTTAACAGCTGCTTTGCCACACAAAGAAAACCAGCATTGTGACACCTCCCTGTAGCCCTGTAGCTCTTGAATCGAACTTTTAATGTCAGAACCGAGACTAAAATGATGCCACTTAACACAGATCGCTGCCCTTCTCTCTCTTTCCTGGCTCACAGTGTTGTATGATGAAAGTTACCTTTTAAGGCTTACACAATATTGATGATGTGTCCCGATAGTGACATGTAAACAAGTAGCAAAAAGTGTCTGACCATGAATGAACCTGAGCAGGCCAGTCTTCGAGAACTGGGGAAATAGCCATACCCCCCCCGGCACCTCCCACCCCCATTTCATCCTAATCTAGATGTAGAGTAATCTGATCCAAGAGACCCTCTAGGGTCACTTAGTAAGGTTTACCACAATTGTGAAAACAAGACAGTGGATGGGTGATGCTCAGGTCAAATATTCTCCAGGAGCCATAAGAATACACACATGCATCCCATGTGCATCCTTTCTATTGATTTTTAGCAGGTGAACCCGAATTACAATTTTCACCCTACTACTATTGAGTGAAATGTAGAGGACAGAAGAACCACAGATGCTCACAAGCTTTTCGTCTCGTGGATGGGCGTCTTCCTTCATGAGCCATCCCGTCCCTTAGACCAGTCAGTTCTGGAAAAACAACTCTCTCATTGTGACTTAGAACCTGGTTGCTCTCATAATCTCCATTCGGTGCTGTGTGTCTGCCTTCGGCCTTAATCATAACCCGGCCCCCATTTGCACTTAGGTTAAATAAAGAGCATGCAAACGAGTTCCTGGATCCAGCTCCCAACCTTAAGCTAAGCATGGCCTCAGAGTATGGGGTGGGTGTGGCAGGGGCCTCATCCTTAGCTGCCGTGCCTCCCTCTGATTTTAAGTTCTACTAGATGTCAAGCCAGGCAGTTTTGTTTTCAACATAACACCTGAACCTGCCTGTTTGCCTTGCCTCCCCTTTCCCGGCACCTTGTTACCTCTCAACTAGACGACTGTAGCATAGAACAGCTACCATACAGCCATTCCTTTCTTAACCTGCTTTACCATCCACTCACTCCTTAAAACACAAACTCCTTAAAAATCTCTGTCTTCTCTTGACGAGTGCCAGCAGGTCATTCTTCAGTGATAGGTTCCTGAGGGGTAGGGGGCAGAAATCAGAAATAACAAAGAAGATAGGACATTTAGGATTAGGAGATCTTGCGTTAAGCTACAACATATGCTAAGCAAGTTTATTAAGGACAGCATCTTATATACAGTCTGCAGGGCACAGGGCCAGCAGAAAGCTATCCTACGATGGGACAAAGTCAAGCAATGACATCCAAAAGGAACACAGGGTACCTCAAGTATGCCGAAGACTAAGTGTCTTGGGACTGATAACTACAGCCCTTCAAGAGAGTGAAAAGTCAGGTTCCAAGGATCCCGAACCCTGGCACCCTTAAGGCCACGGCCTCACTACTGGCACTGCCAAACATGTTTCTGGCTTGACACACAAATCTTAGTTCCTTCTTATACATCAGGGAAAGTCCAAGACAGGCCCAGCCCACAGCACTCCCTGCTTCCCTTTTGATGCCCTCTTCTTTTCCCCTGACATGACTGCAAATATTTACACAATACATATATGTGTGCAGACACAGGCCACTCTAGTACAAACCCATTTCTAAACTGAAGTGCCTTCTGTGGCTCTTCACTACCCTCCAAGCAAATCCCAGATTCAGAGACTTTAATACATTGACGATAAAATTCTGCAAATTCTCACAAGCATGTCTCCAATCCTCCACATCTTTTCCCATCTTCCTGCTTCATTCCATAGTCCCAGGGATGATGATCACCATGCAGACCTGCCCCTTATCCACAAATGAATTTGTTTACAGACATTCCTCTGTCAGGAATTCCTCCACTCATCCTTTCATCCTACCAATGTCAAACTCCCACATCCTCCAAGTTCAGGCCCAAGTCCCTTACTGAGGATTACAATGTGTGTTTTTATTTACTCTCATATTTTTAGTAATCTTTTTACTGTAGTGTATCACAGTCTGCTTCATGTCAATATTTACATCTCTGTTTCACTCACCTAGTAGAATATCACATCTGTGGAACTGTGTTGTAACTTACTCTTTTCTGTTATCCCTTATGGTATTCAATACAGAGCTTGGCATTGAGATGGGGTTTGCAAATGTGTTTGAGTATATTCTATTAACTTCTATAATAATGCCAATAACTCTCTCTCTCTCTTTGTATCTTTCTACACACACGCACACACAAACACACACACACAATGCAGATAAGGCCCCTCTTTCCCCAACAAAATCCAATAGAGAGTCCAACTGTGATGAGCATGTAACTTGTGAAACCTCAGAAAAGCTCTTAGTCATTCTCCTTTGAGTACACTGACCTTGTCCTGGAAAGGAAATAATTGATCCAGGAGTCTCTAAGAGCTCTCCACCCTAGACACATGCACACACCCCGGAGGCAGTCACACGAGGCTCCTTAACTTGCATTAATCTCAATGATGCTTACGGCTCATTTAATCCAGTGGGTCCCAAATTAGCCAGTTTTTCTGACCTCCCACCCAGTAGTGGCCTTGGAGCTAATGTTTTACTGGACAATCACGTTAAGTGCTGCAGAGGTTGAAAGGAGCTTTTCTACATTGACCATTCCATTAGACTCTGTTGATAGTCCATAGGTCCTGGTTATAGGCTCAGAGCACAAGGCCACCTTCTCATTTAGTCTGGGCCCTCGGATCTGTCCTCAGTCTAGATAAGTGCAAACATCTGTCTATATTTTCCTCATTATAGCAAAGACACTTCTTGATCTAGAAAGTACAGAAAACTCAAAGGTGACATGCGGCAGAAATGCAATTAAAGCCCTAAAATTTTACAAGAAAGCCTCCGCAAAACGAACTCTGAGATTTAAGGGGAAAGATAGAGAGTGGGGATTTTATGTGGTTAGACAAGAAACAGAATTCTTTTTCTGTGTTATCTCAGATGGTTCCTTCCTGAGAGACGGGTTCTGGAAGCCAGAACTGTCCTAACCTTTTACTGGCCAGAGCTGCTGGAGGGGCTGTGCCCTTTATTTCAAATAAGCAGCCAACACTATTCACAGTGCTTTGATTTTGTTTGTTCATGTGGACTCCTATGCTGAAGGGGACACGGAAAACACCTTCCTGGCTTCAGCTTTCAGATTTTCTGTCATTGGTAAAATGTATTTAGAGAAAGCTGCATGTGCTTCCTGTCTGACAGATCAGTAGGACCTGAAACGTGGGCCAGTAAACCATTCTTTCATGCTCTACAGCAGAACCATTGCTGCTTGCCAGAGATAACAGACTTCATAAAACCAGACTTGGGCAGTGTCTTCCTCACTCCTTAGCTTTGTTTGTAGAAAGACGGGTAGATGAATTGATTGATCGATGGATTGATTGGCTGACCTACTGACCGATCCTTACAAATGCCTGCATGTCAGGGGTCTGAACAGTAGAAATCCATTCAGGTCCACTCAGACTGATAGTCACATTCATAGAGGAGCTGCTGTCAGGGAGTCACAGAGACAGAAATGGTGGCAAAGGGGGACAGCATTTCCTCCTGTGGTTTTATAGCTACCTCATCCCCAGCTCTTTGCATTTGAATGTACAAGTCCTGTAAGTTGACTTGTACAGAACAAAAAATGTTCCCTCCCCTTGAGCGGCAACAACGAGTCTCTAGTTCTTAACTCCTGTATCTACAGGATGTGACTGAGCTTCAGGGGCAAGCTCTGCTCCGAGTGACTGTGGTGTGTATTCACCGAGTCAGTCCACTGGCATCATGTAACTGAGTTTAAGGAGAAGGGAAAGGGGTATAACTGGCAGTACACGTGTTTCTTATCTACAAGGCCCTGGGCTTGATCTCTCATCCCACGAAAGGAAAGAAGGAAGGGGAGAGGTGGGAGGAGAGAACTCAAGAGCAGTGGGGCTGGGGCAGAGTCCAATGGGAGAGCACTTGCCCAGAAAGGGTTAACAATTCCATCCTGGCACTGGACAGTTAAATAAGTGAATATGTTAATAGTCTTAGAGATAAATAGGACCTGGCTCCGAGGTCCTGGCTCTGCCTTTTGTTCTTGGAAACAAATGACTGTTGGAGCCCCTAAACTTTGGGTAGTTTGTATGGCAAAATGGCTACAGATACCGAAGTATCTGGGGTGCTGGTGCTGTGAAAACCCAGTCCTGCTTGGACTTAGGTTGCTAGCCTGCCTGTCTGTGTGAAGCTAAAAGAAAGGGCCTGCTGCTTTCTCCTACTGTGAATTACTTCTTCATTCTCAGGACAGAATTTTTTCTTCATCTTGTCTTTTCTCTTTTTCTTTCCTTCCTTCTTTCTTCCATCTTAGCTTCCTTCCTTCCTTCCTTCCTTCCTTCTTTCCCTTCCCTTCCCTTCCCTTCCTTTCTTCCTTTCTCCCTTCCTTTCCTTCTTTTTGTGAGATGGGCTACAGACAAATACTGTAAACCCTTCCCAAGCTCAACTTACAGGATCTTCCGTATGACCCAGCAATGCTGCCTCTCATGGACTCTACTTCTAAATAAGGGGAGACTGCAGTGTAAACCACCAAACAACGAAGGAAATTTTATTTTACTTATTTTTCGTATACCCTTCAGGGATATAGTCAGTCCCACACAAACGAATAGAGTCAAGTTTCTATCATTCTTCTGATCTCAAGAGCTGGGTTACCCGCTCCTAAGTTTAAAATCCCCCAGAAAGCCTTCTTCTGCCACTGTCACACAAAGAACAGATTCTCTAGAATTACTCTGTGTGTCTAGACCACTGCTCCCACCTCAAACTGAGGTGCCCTCCCCAGCCCCCACCCCAGAGGCTTCTAGAAGACGCTTACCTCACCAACACATTAGGAATACATTAAGGCCTGCTGAATATCCACCCTTTTCCCCTTCTCCCCTGCAACCCTCACCCCACAGCCCCGCCTGAGACCAGGATTCATGGCCTCTGACTTCATTCAGCTTGGAAACCAGCAAACGGTGAGACTGACCAAGAAACTTGTCATCAGGCAGGGCCTTTGTGAGATGGCAGTCTAATTAGCCATTTCATATTTTTGTTATTTCTTTTGCGATTCACGTTAAAAATATGTTCCATGAATGGCCGCCTGCTGGGAGCGAGGAGCCCCTGTCACTCAGCAGTCGCTCAGTGAACTAATAAATATCTGCGCCAGCAGTCTCGCCTCCTGCCTCAGTTCCCTCTTTCCCACCCGACAGCTGTGTGAGACCAGACCCTCACACCACTCTCCATACCCTGTGGGGTCCTAAGGATTACCAAACCAGGAAGGGAACCTCGCCCACCCGGGAGTCTCCACTCTGCAAGTTTCCTTCAGAGGCCACTCTGCCTCCTGTCTATGAGGTCACCCAAAGACGGGCGTGGAGGGCTATCTACAAGCACGCGTTATCATAAGCGGCCAATCCCCTGAGAGGATTTCGGCATTGGAGACTCCTAAGGGGAAAATGCCACTTCATCTACTAAGCCACATCAGCTGGAACTGGGAGGCACCCAGCTCACATCTGTGGAACAGCTTGGACCAGGACCGTGTGTTCTGTCAGTGTTTAGGTGGGGCCCACTCTGCGGCTCTTGCCAAAATTTCAGCCGGGTCCTCCCTGCTTCCCACCCTGGCCCATGTTCATCATCTGTACTGAGCATGTCGGGAAAGAAACAGTAACCTCCCCTAAGAGGTTCACCCATCTTCCTCTGCTTTAGGAAAACAGGCGGGAACCATCAAAACATGACAGGGGAAAAAGCTATTTGGGCAAACAGCTCTGTAGTCATCTTTCTCATGATGTGGCCTTCTTACCCCGTGGATTGCGAAGGGAGATAGCGTGGCTAAGAGAAATTGGCATATCCCTCCCCACAATAAAGTTGTGTTTTCTTGTAGGACGAAGGGTTGTAGCCCAGCCTATAACTGGAAATTTCAAAGAAAGAAGAAAATTTTATGGCAACAATAGAATCACCTCCATCAGTCTGCACTTGGGGACCAGAGAGCTTTTTTTTTTTTCTAGAACTTACTAAGAGATTTCATTAAGAGGGTTCAGCTATTTTGTATACTGCTAGTGATATGCAACACTAGGAGTAGATCTTAGTGGCTTTTACTTCTTAGAAATTTATAAACAAAGTCGGTCTTTCTTTCCGAGTGCAGTGGATAAACTGTAGGGGAGATTAAAACTGCAAACCCAGGCTCCTGGGACAGAACGTGATCAGAAAGGACAAAGCGCAAACCAGCGATTTTGCTATCCTCCGGTGGCTCTCTCGTTTTTTTTAAGCAATAGTGGTTTGACTCTACAACACAATAATCACTTTCAAACCCGTTATTTCAGTAAGGAAGAGTTGAGCAAATGAGCTTCGTAAACTTCAGTGGCGCTGCCCAAACTTGGTCTAGGAACAGGATCTTCTCGCAGCAGTAACAGCCTCCTATAGACGCCCTAACTATAATCAGAGTGCCTGGCATCTGATGTGCGGCTGGAGCGTGGTGTGTTCTACTTCCCTAACTCATGAGGAATGTAACAAAAATCCACATATTTGTTTAAGTTCTTTCCCTCACACTTAAAATATTAGCTAAAGAAACCAAGTTTACTTTAGAACAATTTGCGGAGACCCTTTAGAAAGAAGTTTGTCAAGCAGTGTAAAGAGGCGATGCCAGATGGGCTCTCGGGTTGCGGAGACGCTTTCTTGCTGGACAGGGATGATGCGTAAGCCTCCCACAGCCAGGTACGTGGACAGCAAGCACGCTACCCTGAGCTGCTATCTCAAGTTGTGGTTTCTTACCTGTACAAACAAAACAAAATGTTCCGGAAACACAATGGTTAGTTTTATAAGTGTTCACCTTTATAAATAGATACTATACAAGTCTCCAAATAGCTAGAAAATTATAATGATGATATATATATTTATTAATACTAAATTATGGTCCAATGAAAAAGTAGTTCCAACTACATCATATAATCAGGACTTCAATTTTTCCACCAAAATCTCATTTGGCCCTAAATTTTTTGAACAACTCCAATTATACATATATATAAAGTAAATATACAAATCAAACATTAATAATAAGTCTCAAATTAATTTTATAAACAATTATTTGGCATGCATTTAATGTTACCATTTATTAAACATGTTTGCAAATTTGTATTCTAATAAGAGAGATATGGTGTACTTTTAAATAAAAATTATGTCTTGGCTTAATATTTGATACTACATCTTTAATGTTCTTCAGAATTTGTCAATATTTTGATTTTATAAAGAGCAATGCTAAAAATGCCTCTTCACATAAATATGTAGTATAAAGTGGCAGGAGCAGGTTTAGGGTCAGTTCAGAATTTGCCAGAAGTTTTGTCCCAGCCCCAAATGAAAATTCATTTAAAGAATTTGTTTCACTGAAATTCAAATCAATAGCTCAATCAGCAATTTTTAAGATCAAACCTTCTAATTTACTGCAATCAATCTATATACATCTTAATATACTTCTTCCATCCTGAAAACTGATAACAGAAAATACTAACAGAGTTTCTTTTCCATAACTAAACTATTATGTTCATATGAGCCCAACACTTCATATAGACAGTAAAAACCCTGCAAGTCATCATGAGAAATAGCCTTACTTCTGAGCCATGGTGTTTTAAGCAATGCTGGTTCACTACATGCAGTGTGACAACAGGATTAGTGTGCATGTTGTGTGTTGATAGCATGGTCTCCAGTGAAATCATGGGATGTGACCTATATACACTGCCAAAGCTCCCTAGACTCATTATTTGTTTGATTTCGTATTAATTTTCATTTTTTTTTTTGCCTTTAGAAACCTCTTAGTGTTGCCAAAATTTTTACAACACCCATATTCTATTACATGACCCAGGAGGTTACACCCCCATATTTTAAAAAACTGTGGTATGAACACATACTTTGCTATTTAAATATATATATATATATATATATATATATATATATATGTGCATATACTATAATTATATGTAGTATATACAAAATAATATATATAATTTATATATATACAACATATGTATATTGAATGTACAAAATATATACATATATATTACAAAAAAATCTGGTGGCCAGGCAGTGGTGGCGCATGCCTTTAATCCCAGCACTTGGGAGGCAGAGGCAGGTGGATTTCTGGGTTTGAGACCAGCCTGGTCTACATAGTGAGTTCCAGGACAGCCAGGGCTACACGGAGAAACCCTGTCTCAAAAAACCAAAAATAAAAAAATCTGTTTGGACAGATATATGTAAAAACGGTAACTGGCTACTCTTGGTCAATGGCTATTCTTGCATGCGAGGCAGAATTATCAGGGATATTTAATACACTCTACAATTTTCTATGTGGTCTGACTTGAATTTTAATTTGGAACACCCATTACTTTACATTAAAAAGAAATATGTTGGGGCTGGAGAGGCGGCACCAAGCTGAAGAACAGGTTTTACTCTTGAAGAAGATCTAGGTCTATTCTCAGCATACACATCAGGCAACTCACAACTGTCTTTTACTCCAGTGCAGGTCCTGCCGACCTCTGGCCTCCCCAGCACTCACACACCTGTGTTGCACATAAACACGTACAAGCACACACATAAATGAAAATAATAAACAAATGTTTTTTAAAGGAAGAAATGTGAGTTACGCTTGAGTACAATTCTTCTGTTTTGATTAAATCCCATTGCCCAATGCTTCCTGTGGAACTGTGTGCCATGGGAAAGGAATTCAAACAGCAGCAAGTGGAGAGAGGGCACAAAGTCTAGTACATACGCGCAAGACAATGTCACCGTGCCGCCCGTTGCTTTGCGTCTGTGTCTGCTGCCACATTAGAAGTATGATGAAGCAGTTGCTCTGGAATGTTGCGTGTTCTCCTCCTCTACCACCTTATTCACAAAGATCTCGAAGATGAAGACAATGTTTCTAACGTATGGCAGCTGTAAGAGACTGTTTAGCTGCTTCCCTGACCTTGAGATATGGTTTGTGAAGGTGTATAACCTATGGCTTACTCTCCGATACCCCTTCATCTATGGAAAACAGAAAATGGTCAAAGGGAAATGTGCAACCACACACTTGCTCTCATCAGCAGTGAGGGACAGAGCCCACGAGGGTTACTTATGGTAGGTATCGAAGCAGCTACCACCATCATTCCAGACCGAGTCGGGCCATTGAGCCTTGGTGCCCTTCTGGATATCTAGTTCATAAAGCGGTAAAGGAGAGACCAGTTCCCTTAAGGCTGCATCTTAGTCTCACTTTTGCTGTTAACTAATGCTGTGCAAACTGATAGCAAAATGTCAGAGGATGATTAATTGGAAAATTTCTGAGAATTGGAAATTTGCCCATCTCTCCTTCCTTATTTTTTCCTTCCACTTATTTATTTGTTACATTTTGATAAAATATAGCATTAGTTGTCATCTTCCCAAAATATTTCAGCAGAGCAAAAAAACCTTTATTGTCTCCCCCATCGGATTCTCGGTTTGAGTGAGGATGAAGGACAAGGAAGAGAGGAAGCTTGCTTCTGCTAGGCTCTAACGGAGCTTGCGGGGTTCCCCATGTGGGAGAGCATTCCTAGACTCTACTTGTCCACACCTAATAATTCACCCTCCCAGGCCCCCATGCATGTGTTTATCAAGGTTGGGACCTCCCCCCCCCCCCAGTTNTGTAAAATTCTTCACTGCCTTTACTTCCTCTGAAACAGACCAGCTCTTTCATTAAGAATATTTATGGGAAATAATGCATTTGTGGAGTTGAAGGCCAAGTCAGTTGTCTGGATGCAAATGTGCAGTTGGAAGGTTTATCAACAACACTCACTAATGGAAAGTACTAATCAAAACTTTTCTACAGCAGTAAATTTTTATATTTTAACCACTGGATTCCAATTAAATGTATTCAATATAGCAAGCTTTGATTAAGCAAATTTAAAAAGAGATTATGTATACACCCCTGTGAAAAACAAGGCTCGCTAGGTATGCAGACACTTGTATATTCTTAATAGAAGTCTTTACCTGAAGATAAAAACCCAATAAATTGTGGCCCATAATGTGCCTTAGACTGTGTTGATTTACCTGTATTACAGAGTCAGCAGAAATCAGTCTTACCAGGTACACACCACACTTATATATTCCATGCGTATAAAATGCATATAAAAGATCCTTTTTTCTTTTTATAAAGAATTACTGAATTTCATTAGGGCAAGTTTTGCTCTAAAAAAAAAAGTTTCTTTGTGGACTGTGGAACACACTGATTGCAAATAAATGAGAGCCTGTGCCTGTGCCTGTAAGGGAGGAAAATGCTTAGTGTGGAAAAAACACCATAAATACAAGATTTGCCCATATCCTACTATACAGTTAGCAAGTTCTTTAAAAGCTTCTCCCTGCTTTCACTGGTATATAAATATTTTTCTAAATGACTCAAAAAAGATATTATGTTCTTTAATTGAGTCTGCTAGGAGAGGTCTGGGGACAGACGAATGAAAATCATTTGGGACTTTTTTTTTTTTTCTTTAAAAAAAAAAAAAGTCATTTTCCTCATCTTGAAGATTTAAACACAACAACTCTGCACATTTCCAATAAAAATTTCACAAACTTTTCATATGTGGGATCCCCGCTCTGTGTTTGAGTTCTAGGATTAGTTGCAGCCTTAGAAAAATATTTAATTCTCTTTATTCTGTGACAAGGCGTAATGAATCCAGGCTGAGTGTCTTAAGGAAACTTAAGAAACCTCTTGACAGCGAGACGGCTCCCAGACCCCCTGCTCCTGTCATGGTTTTCCAAACCCACACATGAGCTGGCCCCACATCTGAAGAGAAGGACGGGGCTTCCTTCCCTGACCTTTGCTGTGTTTAAGTATGAATTGTGTTTATTGCTCAGTCTCTCTGAGTGTCTAAATGCCCCTATTGGGCACGATTTAGACTTCTCAGAGTGCATATAATAAACGCAGAGACGCTCATTACTTCTGTCTCTTGTACCTCATCTTGCTCACTGCCCACCTTTGGGGGATGTAAAAAAAAAAAAAAAAAAAAAAAAAAAGCCATACCAGCCTTCTTCTGTCTTTGCTTTAAAATAATGTCACTATGTGAAAATCTTGATAGAAGTCCTGGAGTGACTTTTCTTTCCTTGAAAACCCATAATGCCTTTAAAGGTGTTCCATCAGACACTGCAATGTTTAAAGAGAAGTGAGAAGCAGATGATATTACAAATCCTCTTAAATCTCAAAATTCATGGGGACAAATAAAAACGATGTGTTTCTTGTGATGGGGTCCTAATTTTATAGATGGGCAAGGCTGTTATTGAGATGGTTGTTTTGTAGGGGAGAGAGGCAGATCTTTCCAGAATTTGGAAAGGGAAGCCTGGACCAATGGGGCTGTTTCTCAGGTGACTGTTGAAGCTAGTTCTGCGTTCCATTCCGGTTTCAATACACTTTTCCAAACTCCGGGGCAGTGGGAGAACCGATCCAGGCTCAGGGAAGGTTGGTGAGTGTCTCCAGATATCCTCTTGGGCAGCCCGCCTTGGGACCTTCATCTCCCAGCCACCAGCCCCTCCCCGGCAGAGGAAAGTGTGTGCACCAGCCATTCGCTGACTGCAGTCACAGCAGTCACTGCCTTTAGGTTGCAGAGACAGCCTAGGGTAAGGAAATCACTGCCTGAGGGTCACCTGTTGGGCCCCTCCTAAGGTCGTTTCCTCAACTCGGGCGCCCTCTGGTGACGACATGGGAAACTGCACCCCTTGTAAAGTGCATGCAGAGGCAGAAGGGGTGCTGCGTGGTGAGTTTGACCCTGAAGGACCCACTAACTGGGCTCTGTTCTTGCCTGAGTGTTTCAATATCACAAAGCCTTGGGCCACAATCTACCCCAACAGACTCCTTAGATGATACTACACCTCCAACTCCAAACTGAACCTGGCAGTTTCCTGCCTTCTAGCACTGATCCGCTTCCCCCTCCCCTCCCCACACCTGCAGCCCACCACATGTTCTACCTATTCTTTTGTTTATATTAATCCCTGGCACATCTTTTGATGTATCAATGGAACAAGCTAAAGTCCCCTTGGCCCATCAGACACTAAAGAGGTTACTTGTGAAGCCGCTTGAGGATGCTATGGAAGTTACTATCATCTGGTTTTAAGTAAGGGGGATTATACTGGATCACATGAGTGGTCCTATATCAATCAGAAGCCTTTCAAAGCAGGCTTGAGGCTTCAAGAGAGGACAGAGACAAGATCTCCACATGCGGGCACTAGCTTCAACTTCCTCTAGAGTCTCTCTGCCTCCCATCTTTCTTCCTGATGTTGCACAATGAAGGTCAGACCTGCCCATCCAGTTTAGGCATAGGACAAGTCCATTTCTCCTAGCGTGCCTCTTCCTATAGTTATGGTTGAACATTACCTGACAAAACTCACTCAGCAGAAATCAGGAGCGGCGTGAACGGGATCCAGAGTACCAGCACAGTACCAGACAACTTTTTGATTGTCTGTTGGTGTAACCAAGGGCCAAATGACTGGATTGTTCATTTATCTGGGCTTCAGTAATCCCAGCTGAGTAGAGACAAGAAATTGGACACTGAGCGGAAGAGGAGATGGCAGGAGTGGTTTTGCATGTGTGAACACACAGAGCTCGATAGGGCAACAGGGTAGTTTTCAAACCTGGGCCAGAAGCCATCTTTAATTGATGGTTTGTTGTGTGTACTGGTGGCATGCTTGGAGCTATGCAAGGATACAGTAAGAGGAGGTGCCTGTGGAGGCAGCAGACGGCAGCCTGCCCTGAGGGCCCCCAGTCTATCATCACTGGAGATGGAATGTTTGTTTACCCCCACGGTGAAGCTTTCTGAGTCATCCACCCCCCCAGTGCATTTTCTTTACACTCACTGTTTCTATATATGGCAAAGGGATGACACTTGCCAATAACGGATCAGTGCTGTAGAATGTTGGCGACAGCAAAGCAAGCCAGAATGGGGGGAAAAAGGGAGCCTCCTTCGTGAATAGCAAGACCACTGGTTCTAGGCCAACCTGGGAGTCAAATATAAGACCTCATTCCATCTCTCACATCACCTCCTTGTGTCCATGACTTATTGCACCAAGGATACTGACAGCAATAAAAGAGCGTTTCAATCTGACACACGAGTCCCTGTCTTGCCTCACTCTGTAGCCAGTCCCTGAATCTGTTTTGCTGTCACCATGGTATGCAAATGGATTGTTATTCCTAAAGCTCCCTTCCACAGGAATCCAGTTGAGGTCTCCATGGATATCTTACTTGACCTCCACATCTTCCTTTGGGCTCAGTCAACTCTTTGCCAGTTTCTCCTCAGCCCTTTGGAAATGACTATTGCACACTCTGTGATTTTGAAGGAGGCTTCTCAATTGCCCATCCTCCTGCCCCAGTGTGTCATGCTCCTTGGGAGATGAGCAGTCTCCCCTGGTTGGGGTTGGGGTGGGTTGTGAGGGCGGCTTTCCTGAACCAGACATTTTCTTGAGTAGACATTTGTACAGATGGGAAACATCACCAACATGAAAAATCACCGAACGGGCTCAGCATCCTCTTTCCCTTGCTGCCAACCTGTTGCCTACCCAGAATGCTATTGCTGGATTAATGATTCCAGAGACTGGTCCTCCTCAGGACCTATTCCAGGAACCGTTCTCCACAGAGCCTGTGCCAAGAATAGCAGAGGCTCCAGGCTGGCCCTGCTCACCTCTGCATGTGGCTGGCCTCAGAGGTTTAAGGGTTGGCTTTAGAGTATCTGGCACGCCTCCTCCTGTGCTCTGTGTTCCTTTCAGTTTTCACAAATCTCACACCAGAGAGAGAACCTCCTCATCAAACCCTGCCTCCATCCTTGCTCTCTCCCTCGCATTCCTAGAGCCACCTTCTTCTGACTTAAAAGCATCAGTGGCTGAATTTTTCTTCTTTTGAAGGCAGGCTGGTATTCTAGTGTGATTTCCAACAGTGCAGATGAACCAGGAAGGCATATGAAATAAAGTGTGCAGAGGACACAAGAGACACAAACTGCATGCCGTCAATGTTGACCTTATGGAAATTGGGAGTCGGATGGTTGCTATTGGGGGATGGGGGTTAGAGAGGGCACAGCACCTTCCTTATAGCTAATAACAATATGGAAACATTCAAAATTCTTGAATGATGGGCTTTAAAATGTTCTCAGCACACAGAGAGAATAGCTATGTGAGGTTTTAGTTATGCTGATTAACCTCATTGAATGTTTCCAGGATGTGTAGATGTATGAGCACTTGGCATGATATCTCATACGTGTATATCATCGTAATTTGTCAATTAAAGCTACGTTAGGTTTTTTATGTGTCGGTGGTTTCTCGAATGCTTTCCCACCCCACTGCCAGCCCGACTTCCCACCCTTCCCAGCTTCCCCAGGCCTTCTTCGGTTTGTTGACATAGATTACCCCCACCACAACACATGCAGCACATTTTTTATTAACAAGATATTTTGGACAGAAAAGTACTAGAAGAAATGCACACCCCACTCAAGTGGAGCCTATCTTTGACGCATTGATCTCAGTGCTTCCTATGAAGTGAAACTTGCTACAAGAAGAGCTGCCTGCCTTGGTCCGGCTCTCATCGAAAACACTGCTGTGTGTACTCATGTTGGGTTCCCTCAAGCAGCCCTTAGAGTGAGCACCATCTCCTCAGGAAAGTGTTCTCTCTCTCTCTCTCTTTCTCTCTCTCTCAGCTCAGAAGCCCTAGCACTTTCTAGTAGTGTTGGCACCCAAAGGGGCTGAGTCTATATTGTTTGAACAAGTGTGTGGGTGAGAACTCATACCCACTCGACACCAGTATAGAACACAAAGTGTTCTGGTTGGCATCCTATGTTCTTAGAGGCATTTGACTCTAACCCATTACCCTATCCCCAGAGCATTTCCTTAAACCAGCAAATCTCTGCTTTAGCTACCTATGAGAATCAACACCACAGGTAATTCCACCCTCAGGCATTCTAATGCAGTCTGCTAGGCACTGGGAGCTGACAGGGCACAGCCAGGGCTCAGGACAGCCTTAGGTCCTGAGTAGCTTCAGCCACACCACCACTCGGCACCAGACACTGAGAGGCACTAACTGTATACTATCTATGAGTAGCGTCTAATTTACTTTTACCACATCCAAAATATTTTATTTTATTTTTGATTTTACACCTAAAGGAAGTGATAACCAAAGTGATTAAGTTGCTTTGGGGAACCCAAAAACCAAAGAGCTAAGTGATAGGGGGAAGGCTGGGATTAAAAGCTGGCTGCCATGCCTACCTAGTGCTTATGTGGGGCCTGGGGGTTTAAACTCTGGCCCTCTTGCTTGCTCACCAATCACATTAACTGAACCATCTTTCTCCTCTCCAAAGTGAACCATCTTAAACCACCTGCTCTCCCGGAGTAACACCATCATCACCCAGAATTCCAAAGTTAAAAATTTCATTATCTAAAGATGTCACTGCTCCCTCTTCTTCCCTACCATGACACAAGTCCCATCCCCAAGCCTGAGATGAAAAGAAACTCAAACACTCCTAAAGAAAATGGGACATTAGCTACTGGCCTCCAACTTTCATGATTCTGTTGTAGCCCCTAGGTGTTGAGATTGCAAGTGTGAATCACCTCCTGTCCTGGCTGCTTTTGTGTCAACTTGACACAGGCTGGAGTTACCACAAAGAAAGGAGCTTCAGCTGAGAAAATGCCTTCATGAGATCCCGCTGTAAGGCATTTTCTCATTTAGTGATCAAGGGGCAAAGTCCTTTTGTGGGTGGTGCCATCCCTGGGCTGGTAGTCTTGGGTTCTGTAAGAAAGCAGGCTGGGCAAGCCAGGGGAAGCAAGCCAGTAAGTAACATCCCTCCATGGCCTCTGCATCAGCTCCTGCTTCCTGACCTGCTTGAGTTCCAGTCCTGACATCCTTTGGTGATGAATAGCAGCGTGGAAGTGTAAGCCAAATAAACCCTTTCATCCCCAACTTGCTTCTTGGTCATGATGTTTTGTGCAGGAATAGGACCCCTGACTAAGACACCCCCACAGACTGAAAGACCTTGAGGGCTAACTGAAAAGCCCTCACCCCCATTTTCTGACTCCTTTGTTGAAACTCACTATGGGGTCCTTGTCTGGGTGGCTGCCAGAGCCACAAAGAGGAAGGTTGTTCTTGCCTTTATCCTGCCCCAACCTCTCTGCTCTGAAATTATTCACCCGAGTCACATTACTAGCAGCGCTCTCTCTCTCTCTCTCTCTCTCTCTCTCTCTCTCCCACACACACACACACACACACAAAGAGGGGGGGGGGAAACACTTAAAATTTCTCATCAGAAATAAAAAAGAATTACATTCAGAAACATGAATCCTGGTTGAAGCCTCTCCAGGATCTTTGGCTCAAAAACGCTCCAGGTTTCTTCCTCTTCTTCTGTTCTCCTTGGTTAATGTGAATGGGCAGTTGGGTTCCATGTCTTCCAGAGAGGTGCATGGCTCTTTGGTGGCAAAGAGAGGCTTCAACCAAGTTGTGAATAACCCCTCTGCCTCTCATCTAAAAGGCATTTGGGGCTGTCCTGTTTCTGTGCATGCATGGTAGAAAATAATGTGACATCATTAGTATATGGACCATAACAGACCTCATCCTATCTTGATGGAGATGATGAGTTGAGCACAAGTATCCTAGATGCTGGGCTCTTAGAGGGAAGGAGTGGCTCAGTGTAAGACACCTAATTCATTATTATATGTATCTCTGCATGTGTCCACGCTGTCTTTGCTAACTTGACACAGCCTAGAATCACCTGTGAATGGAGTGTCAGCTTCTTAGTCGAGGAGTGTGTGTGTGTGTGTGTGTGTGTGTATTCCTAGATCACTCCTGTGAAGGATTTTACTATTGGAAGGACCCGAGCCATGGTGTTATAAAGCAGATCTCCTGACCCATGGAGAGAAGCTGTGTCTGTACAGCCCAGCCAATCCATTAGAACTGCAGCACTGTGGAGGGGTGAGAATGTTGCTGATCCGGGGCTGATTAGCTTATCTCAAGCTAGTTCTAGCTTCCAGAACAGCCATCCGTTTCCCACTTCTGTGCTGGAACTAACATCTTGGGAAAAATAGATAAAAACTTTCTGGAGTCTATTAACTTAGCAGACTCCTAGCTTCTACCAACCCAGAAGCTAAGAATATCATCAGATGGCATCAGATAGGCCTACAGCAAAAGCTCACCCCATCTTTTCTTTCTGATGGAGGCACCAATTTATTTTAAATTTCTCTTGACTTACGACTTTCTTTGTTCAGAAAAACATAACTCCGTGAAACCAATTACATGGGAACACGGAATTGAGGGTAATCTAAATTTGTGTTGCCAGGCCACAGTCACTCAACATGGCTCCACAATAAAACATCTCTTATTTCTTTTAAGGTGAGGGTTGTGGTTTTTTTTTTGTTTTTTTGTTTTTTTGTTTTTTTTTTTTTTTGCAACAGATAGCACCATGTCCTGGGCTACATAAGAAAACTAGAAAACCACGGTTTAGCAAGTCTGCTTTGAGCTCCTTCTGTGACTTCCCCCAGTGGTAAAGTGGGACTTGGAACTATGAACCAAATAGACCCTTTTCTCCTAAGTTGCTTTTTACTCAGGGTGTTTTATCACAGGAACTGACAGGAAACTAGAGCAGTCTGCTTGTATTTTCAGATAAGGTCTTGCACTGTAGTTCGGGCTGGCCTGAAGTTGCTATGTAGCTCAAGCTAGCTTCAACTCACGATTCTCCTGCCACAGTCTTCCAAGGGCTGTGAGTATAGCTGTGTACCACCATGCCTGGCCTCAACAGAACTTGGCATTCCACCCTGGGTTAGGTGTTGATTGTATTGTAAGTGTTCAAAGGTAGATTTTGGCAGAGACATTTCCCACTCCTCAATTACATACTTCTTCTGTCATATTAAAAGCCACGTTTGCAACCAGAGCCCCATTGATGACCTCTAAGCAATGAGTCTGATCAGAAATGGTATTCGCCACTTCTAGATCACTGCATTTAAAACTGGATTGGGGTGGGTGAATTGCCAGTTCACCTTCTTCCCTGCTGTGAAAGTAGAAACCAGATGTTGGCTAGCACGAAAGCGGTGTAGGTGGTGAGGGGCCACATGGAGAAGAGATAGCTGAGGGGCTATATGTAAATACCATTTCACTAAGTCACTGAGGTCTTGATAGGATTGGTTGCTGTGGTCTGACTTATCTATCAGAATCCNTTTAATTTCTAGTGTGTCGTTNGGTTATCCAGATGACCAGAAGTCCCATTGAGCTGTGGCTAGTCATTCTCTCACTCTCACAAGAGACATGGATCCAGTGAGGGGCCAGCCCTGGAGTGTCGTTGGATCCAGCAGTGATGGATCAGGCCTAGAATCTCCGTGGGCAGTGCCACATGAGGATTAGCAGTTCAAAGTTGGCCTGAGCTACACTGTACAAAAATGTCTGACTCCAGAAAACAAACAGAAGAAATGGAGGGGGGATCTAAACAGCCAACAGGATTGCTTTGTGTAAATGGAGGGGGGTTGTCTAAACAGTCAACAGGATTGCTTTGTGTAAATGGATGGGGGGTCTAAACAGCCAACAGGATTGCTTTGTGTAGGCCAGCCTGCTTTTATTCACTCACTCACAATATTTATTGAGCTTTGAGCATAAAGAAAACACAGACTTGCTGGCACTAGAGATANAGGGTTCACTGAGAGTTGGTCCATGGTCANATGGAGATGATGTTCTNCTGGGATAACCACAGCGCAATGTGAACAAGAAGATAAGTTCAGAGAGTGGTTAAGTGCTGCTAAGAAAATCCCCAGGGCAACAGGAGAGAAGAATGGGCCGTCAGGAAAGGTTTCCAGTGGGGTGGGGGGGAAAGATACACTGAGCGATAATGACAGGAACCAGCCTTGGCCAGACCTGGGACAGAGCCAGGCAGGAGGAACAGCAGCTGAGAGCAAGGAAGCGGCTGAATTCTCAGATGGAGGCTTTGTGTTTTCTGCTGGAGAGAACATAGACTATCCAGCGGGAAGGGCACGAGACACAGAGATAATGACCAGAGCCCCAGGTAGGTCTTGCAGGGCCCTCGAGTCCAAAGATGGGTGTCGGGATTGGATTAAAGGAACAGAGGTCCTGGTTCTCAGTGAGACAAGGCATCAGGTTTTATTGACAATGAATGAGCTGGAAATGATGGCAACCAGCAGCCTGTGTGAGATAGAAGGGGACGGGGTCTGGACAGAGTTGATGCTGAGAGAGAGGAATCAGGCTGTTGTACTCTTTGCTATGGCGGTGATATCAATTACTGCTTGGATTTTTTTTTTATCAACTCCATCCAAACCTAGATATACCTGGTAACAGGGAATCTCAGTTGAGGGACTACCTCCATCAAATCAACCCACGGGCATGTCTGTGGGACATCTTCTTGATTGGTAGTCGATGTGGGAGGGCCCAGAAGTGTGAGGAGTACCACCCCTGGTTAGGTGGTCCTTGGTGGTAAAGGAAAGGTGGCTCAGCCTGTAAGCGGCACTGCTCTGTGGTCTCTCCATCAGCTCCTGCCTCCAGGTTCCTGCTTTGAGTCCCTGCCCTGACTTCCCTCACTGATGAGCTGTGCCATAGGATATGTAAGTTAAACAAACCCTTCCTTTCCCAACTTGCTTTTGGTCATGGTGTTCATCACAGCAACAGAAAGTACACGAAGGCAAACCAGAATCTAAGTTTGACAATTAGCCATACATATTAAAATGATGAAAATTCAGAGGGCTCCAAGGCTCAAATGTTAAAATAATCTTTAAAAGCTTTCAAAGGTATCAACATAAAGGAATCTAGTCCTATCCTAGTCTCGGTATACTGTAAGCATACATGTATATCTTGAATTGTTTCACATCACCGTGTGTGTGTGTGTGTGTGTGTGTGTGTGTGTGTGTGTGTGTGTATACATGTGCACTTACTACTTTTTAATTCAAAATTCAAATGTAGAAGCAGAATTCCAAAGGGAGACTACAGGGGAGAGACAGGTGGTGTGGCAGGGCAAGGTTATATCCAGAGCTGTAAATCTGAGTCGCATCCTTTTTCAGATGTTATTTAGAGCCACAGAACGGGATGAGCTCACTCAGGGAGACAGCGTAAATACAGATAAGGTCCCAGGACTTTGGATCCAACATCGATCCGGAGGTCATCGAGAGGATGAACAATTACTCCAGAATAGTGAGACCTTTTCCACTCCAAAGGGCTGCCTGTGTTTAAAGTGTTATCCAAGGACATAACGATTTCCCACATGTCTTAGTAATAAACACCATGGCCCGGTGTCCTGTGAGTTTTAAGTCATCCAAGTCACCATGGAAAAGTGCCTACAGGCGATGGGAAGTGCATGTTACTGGGGGTCAGGAGACCCTGGAAGCTTTCAGACACTGTCTGCCACTCACTGGTGCTCTAAGGAACGTTAAGTCACAGTCGGGCTGCATCTCATTTTCTCCTCTGTAACTTGGAAGTCCAAATGCCTCCACTTGGGACACCATCTACATTAACTAGGGCACAGGTGGGAGTGCCCGGCAGAGCTGTGTTCTTTAGGAGCCACTCAGCACGTGCCACTTAAGAGTAAACCCAACTAAACATCAGGGTTCTAAGACTAAAGAAATTTGATGCCTAAAAGGCAATGTGAAAAAATAGCAGGGTGGAGTCCGGTGGGATCCAAATAAAGTCTGCAGGTAAATTAACTGTATCGTGTCAAGGTTAATTGCTCCTTTAATTCATTTGGACAAATGTAACAGAGTCTTCCAAAAGTTCTCAAGAGAGGGAGCCAGACAAAGGAAGGGTGGGCGGGAACTCTGTATTTGCGCAGCAGCAAAAAAAAAGTGAAAGAAAACTCTGTTTCTCAGTCACATTTGCTGCATTTAAAGCACCCGGTGCCAGTCACCAGTTTCGTGAGAACTGCTCATTTGGAGAGCTTCCGTCATGGCTCTACATTCCATTGGACAGCACTGCCTACAGGATTAAACACATAGTAACGAGGTACAATGCTGAACACAGCATCAAAGGGGACTCAGTAGCTTCAATGAAAGAATCCAGGTAAAGCACAGATAAAGAAAAATCAGTCTGCTCTCCCTGACTGGCACCGCCTCTCTTTGGATGTTCTTCTGTCCGTCAACATGGGGCGTGGCTACGCCAGATGACAGATCTCCAAAACACCATTTCTTAGCTCCCTACCACAGTTGGATCTGGATCTACCCTGTGCCAGCACACTTGGCTCCAATATGGAGATTGAAAGTGCATATGGTACCCAAAGACAGAGTCTGCTAGTCAGCTCGCCAGCACATGGGGGTTTAAGGTTTAATAGTGGCAGGGAACCGGTGGGAAATTGTCCTTTGAGCATGTGGAGCGTTTGGCTTTATGCTAAGTTTTCAAAAGAGAAGTAACTCGGTTCAGATGAAGACGCAGGGATTTGAAAAGCACAGCTGACTGTCGATTTCCTCTCTTCATGCCCAAGTGGGCAGTCGGTAACAACAAATAGCAACTTTCTTGCCAGATCTCAGAGACAAAGCTTAAACATTAACCCATTTATGTCTGCCAGGCTTGTTGCTATTAATACAAGCTCTTTTTCTTTCTGCTACCAATAGGGAAGAAACTAAAGACAACCCCATTGCAGAGGTGAAGAAGTTGCCTATATAAGANGTTCCTTTCCTGCCAGATTAACCTTCAGTATTGTCCAGAATTGCTTAGTTTTTCTTTACATTAATAGCTATTAAGTAAGTATATCTGAAGTGTGTTTGTTTGTATTTCCTTCCTTCCTTCCCTCCCTCTCTCCCTCCTTTCTTCCTTCCTTCCTTTCTCTCTTCCTTCCCTCCTTTCTTTCCTTTCTTTTCCTTTCTTTTCCTTTCCTTTCCTTTCCTTTCCTTTCCTTTCCTTTCCTTTCCTTTCCTTCCCTTCCCTTCCCTTCCCTTCCCTTCCCTTCCCTT
>NC_034591.1:72320228-72333159 GCF_900095145.1 Mus pahari
TCCCTTCCCTTCCCTTCCCTTCCCTTCCCTTCCCTTCCCTTTCCTTTCCTTTCCTTTCCTTTCCTTTCCTTTCCTTTCCTTTCCTTTTCTTTTCTTCTGTTTCTGACCTGCTCTCAGTATGCCTCCCAGGTAGCCTTGGATTGGCTACGTGGTCTCCCAACCTCAGCCTCCTCAGTGCTGGGATTAGAGTTATGCCTCACCAAGCCTGCACAGATATTCGAAATTCTGATCGCTGGCTACTTAATTATTTTATTTTCTCTCTATAAATACACATCAGCTAGGGTTTTTGTTTAAATTGAAGTCATTTTTTTAAACCAGATTTTTAAAAGCTTTTTAAAAAAGAATTCGTTTGTTTATATTTTATGTGCATTTGGTGCTCTGTGTGACAATATCAGGTCCTCTGGAAGAGCATCCAATGCTCTTAACCACTGAGCCATCTCTCCTGATGAAGGATTTTTAATAGTCATAATCATGTACACATAGTACTCAGAATTCTCTTTTGTGGTCTAATACATTGCTATATGAAAAGCCCCTTCTATAACCATCAGGCATAATCAGTGACAGTAGTTTGCTAAGAGTGGATTACCTCGGGGCTGGTGAGATGGCTCAGTGGGTAAGAGCACCCACTGGTCTTCCTAAGGTCCCGAGTTCAAATCCCAGCAACCATATGGCGGCTCACAACCATCCGTAACAAGATCTGATGCCCTCTTCTGGAGTGTCTGAAGTCAGCTACAGTGTAATTACATATAATAAATAAATAAATCTTTAAAAAAAAAAAAAGAGTGGATTACCTCTGTCCAAGCAGATACGATATTTTCTTATACCACAAATTAAAAGACAGAAAGACTTCCTGGAGAATTTGAGGCAAAGTGACTACTGTGCCTTAGATCTTTGGATGGTTCCCCTGAGGTCCCACCAAAAGGAAGTAGGGTGCAGACAGCCCAGGACAGTCAGCCCAACCCATCCAGATTATGACTTGTATGCTCATACTCCTAATGTTTGATAGTCAAATAATGCTATGCCTTAGATCCCAAATATCCCCAAAGGGCTCATGTACCTAAAGGCCAGGTTTCCAGGCTTTAGGTGGGGCCTAAGGGTGTGGGGGCCATAGGAAAGGAGTTAAGTGACAAGGATCTGCCCTTGACAGTGATGTTGAGACCCTCGGCTTCTTCTCTCTTGTGTTCAGATGAGTACACCTTCTCTATCTCATCCTGCCACTCCCACGACATACTGTGCTGCCACAGGCCCAAACGGTGACCTCTCAAACTGTCAGCCTTTGAAACTTTCCCTCTCTTTTTATTGATTGTCTTAGGTGCTTTATCACAGCAATGGGACACTGACTGGCACAAGTAGTCTTAACCTAAATGTATAAAGGCAAATTATTGTTGTTCCAATTATAGACATGCCCTTGATATCTATGCTTATCAAGATCAGCACGATGGTGATTGACATTCATCACTGCCTTGAGTTAAACAGCAAACAATAATCCAACTAAAGGCATTAGTCTCCTAACACTCTATTTTCAATAAATTGAATTCAATAAAAGAATAAAGGAATAAATGCCAGGATATAGACATAATTGGGCTTTATCAATACTGATTGGACATGTTGGTAAGTCTCATAATTGAAGCTATGGTTCAAATTACCAACAACTAGGTTGTACAAAACAGTGTTACAAGAGGCACTTTCTGCTAACAACTTGAAAACATACACACACATATCATTGGAATACACACACACACACACACACATACACACATACACACACACATCATTCATGGCAAAACAAGAAGGTATTGTGTTCCTCACTGGGTCCTTGCATTCTAGGTATGTCTGGATCCTGAATTCTTATCTGGAATTCAGTAACCAATGCTTGGGAACTGGATCTTATACCAACCATTGGAGTTTTGAAAAAGTTCTTTCTGTCCTTCCCAAGGTTAAAAGAAGACACAAACATTTCTCTTTGTTGCAGTATTTTAATTCATTCCAACTGCCTGTCAGATAATAATAAAGACCAGTGGCCTGTCACTGTCCCCTCCCCCTCCATGGCTACAGTCCTTGCTACCTCCTGCCCCCTTAGAAATGATTAGCTACATTTGTTAAATACCCAACGACCATGCAATTGCCTGTTATTTTATGCATCTTGAGATTAACTGTGTCTTTCCAAGACAAATGGAAACATTCATTGCATTCCAGGGGAGAGACAGAAGAAATGGCCAGGGAGATTCCAGGACTCTGAGGATTGCTGTGGATGTGGGAGGAGGGAAGCCCTCCTGCACTCTCTTCTACTGAAGTGTCATCAGAGAAGACCTCAGGAGCTATCAAGGGTTGTGAACGGCCTTCCTAGGAGACTTGGCATTGCTGACGGCAGAGTCAGGTTCAGGGCTCTAGCAATGGAAATGTCCTATCTAGGATGGGACTTCAATATACATTAAACGGAGACATCCTCCTCTCCCGCACCCGTTTAACAGGCATGAGCTCTAGTTTGAGAACTTAAAAATTACTTGGTGTTTCAGATCAGATATTCTAAGTCTACCAAATGGCACCAAAGGCTGCCCAGACCAAGTCTGTCCCAGAGTCATAGTAAGTACAAGATAGGTGTCCAGAACACAAGGAGCTTGAATCCAGTTCAGCTCATCCTGGCTGCCCCAAGTTAACATCACAGCCAAGAGAGGTGGGGTCACGGCTGGCAGTTAATCATAATCATACAGGTCAGAATAAGAAGTTTCCAGAAAAAAGGAAGGTAGCAACTAAGCCAAGCTTTAGATGAAGCAGGCGGGCATACTTATGCGTGTTAACAAACCAAGCTCTGGGTTGGGCTCTGGGTTTGGTGGTCTAGTCAAATGCACTGGCCAAGCATTTCTTGCATTGGTAATAATAAATGGAATCACCATCTTCTGATGAAAACACACAAGCACTTAGCGATGGCGTCACTCCGTGAACTGGTTTGACAAAAAATCTTTTTAAATGTTATTTTAGTATCTTAGCCATTTAATGCACATTTAAACCCATCCAAGGTTTCTGCTAGTACGGGTGGAACACAGCTGAAGAAACGAGAGAGAGAGAGAGAGAGAGAGAGAGAGAGAGAGAGAGAGAGAGAGAGAGAGAGAGAGCAGGAAGGCAGAAGCAGGCAGTAGACAAAGGAAAGGGCTGTGATCCACAGAGGGACCCGCAGCCCCTCCAAGGAGGTCACAGGGTAGGTACCTGACATTTTGTTTCACCTAAAACAGAGCAAGGTAGGCTGAGTGTATGCTGTGAGTGAGGAGAGAGAAGGGAGACAGAAGAGCGCACACACTGTCCCCATCTGGAGTTTCTCTGTCTCTGTCTCTTTGTCTCTGTCTCTGCCTCTGTATCTCTCTCTGTGTTTCCTCCCCCCACCCCCCACCCACTGAAGTCCTTCACCAAAACTGAAGATGGAGTGTGAAAGCCAGAATCAGTGGAGCCTGAGATTCCTGGGAAGCCTCCCTTCACGTGTTGGCCGTGTTCACCGTGGTTAGTATTAATATTTTCTTCAGCAGCACGACCCTTTATCTGACACCCTGGAACACTGCTCCGTGGTTTTGCTGTTCCTCCCTCCCACCCCCCCACCCCCGTGATGCCTCTGCAGTGGAGGCATGTTCATGCAATGGGTTTCCCTCATTAGCAGAGAGAATGCTGGTGCTGATTTATCTACAAAGCCCCTGGGATGACTTTTGTTCTTAGATGTCGAAGAATCTCTTCTTCTCCTTCTAAACCATTAATTTTATCATTATGGAAATAGCTTCCATAATGGATAAAACATTGTCAACTGAATTTGACAGACTATTAAAACACTTCTGAAGATTTGTAAGCTCAGGCTCCTGCCTCCTGGGACTTATTTAAAGCACACACCCCCATATTTATATTCTCTCTTAAATGTCAATGGAAAAAAAATCTTCAGGATAAGGTCTTTGTAATGAACAACAGACAGTGATCAAGAATCATGTCCCTCTACTCCTTGCCAAGGCATGCTATTATTCATGAAATAGGGTTATCCATTAATCTTTCCCAGTAGCTGTGAAATCTGAGACATTGCCAGAAATTGGGAAAGACCACCCTGTTAAAGATATTGCTGGGACATAGGTAGATCTCTATGAGTTCAAAGCCAGCCTGGTCTATATAGGGAGTTCCAGGACAGGCCAGGGTATGTAGAGAGACCCTGTCTCAAACAAACAAACAAAAACAAACAAACAAAAAGGTATTTCTTGTTATGAGGTAATGGTTTTTATGGCACTTTTAAATTTTTCAGATAATTGTAGATCTACACGCAGCAGCAAGGGAACGAAAGAGATCTGTGTTCCTGGACTTAGCTGCTCGCAATGGCACAGTTGTGCAAGAACCAGGACACAGACTGGAGAGGTGGCTCGGTATTTCTGGGCATTTGCTGCCCTTCAAAGGACCAGAGTTTGTTTCAAATACTTATGCTGGGCCATTTACAACTGGCTGTGTGTAACTCCTGCTCCACTCGAGCAACCTTCTTCTGACTTCTTGCATGTGCACTGAACCACACAGAGACATACACATACATATCCATAATTTGAAATTTTAATCTTTTTTAAAAATCTTGAGGGCAATATATCAAGTGCATTATGGGCATTGATACTTATGGATCTTGTTCCAGCTTCCTTTTGGGTCTTGCTTGTACCCATTCATGAGTATTCTGAGAACAATGTCATTGTATTTTATCATGTATACATGGTTTCATCACAGTTAAGACAGAGAATAGACTCCCTTGGGTTGATCATCTGTAACACACTCACCAATGTCTTATTTCCTCTCAGGCAGTCTTTTTTTTTCTTAAAGCTTTGTTTAATTTTGATACATAGTTAAAAGAAATAGACTTACTAAAATCCTTTGTTTTCTGAAGAAGTAGCTGATGTTTTTGAACAAGGTCTTTTCCTTTTGGCAGATGCAGACAGAGCCTAATTTCTGAACCTAGGCTAGATTTCAAGCCCATCATCTGCCGATCTCATGCTCACAGCTCTCTGCCTTGTGGTTTTGTGCTTCAGCCACAACACTGAAGGAAAAGGAGGCATCATGGGGTGGGACATTTCATTGCTTGGGGAAAAAATTAAGGTAAAAATAATAAATTAAAATTCCAAATTCTCAGATAAATCAAGAAATCTCTCCCAAACCCAAGAGTTCCTTTGAAAGTTCCAAGTGACAGCATTCGGAGTGGAGGGTTAACTGGGACAAGGGCAACACCATTCTCTAGAAGAGCCACATTTTGCTGAAATATGAGAGTGCCCCAAAAGTGTTTTTTAAAGAAATATAACGAGTCAACGACAATGTCCATCCTTTATTACAATGAAAAATTTTATATATATCCAGGCTGAAGTTTCCCATCTGCTACTGTGGACACGTTTGCCCATCAGATATAAAAGGCCAGCAAGTAAGTCCTCAAAGCCAGCCCAGTGACTTGATAAAATACAGTTTTCTTGTCACCCTTGGCACTTAAATCATTCGCTGTCAAACTGGGTGGCTTTCAGAGTTGACATTTACTGCTGTTCGCTGCAAAAGAGATTACAACCCAAGAAGAGGGCCAGAGCTGTCATTATTACTGCCAATAAGGAGAACAAAAGCTCTGATTCCACTTTGTGATTCTCTTTCTGTCCCCTGGTTCTCAAGACAGATGGTTTCAAGCAGTGGATTTCCAGCAAGACACTCAAGAAGTGTTTACCCGGTGGTCCCCATAGCCCCCTGAATATACAGACACTCAAGCCCATGCAAACAGAGAGAGCTTAAAAGGTCCTTTCCCTTCCCTTAGGTCCCCCACCACTCACCCTGTTATTTGTTTCTTCTTTCAAAGCCTCTAGGTTGGAAACAGAAGAAATGGGCCTTCTATACACAAGGAATTCATATCTGCAATGGAAACGGGTCCTTTAAAAATGTGCAAAGGTTGAATTTAGTAAAGACACATTGATTCTCTTAAATGTTTATGGCACTATAATGTTGCTTTGGGGGACACAAAAGTAAGTTTCTTCTCTTTCTGAAAAGGAAGACACCAATATTTCCGAAGCACTTGTACAAGCCAAGCATTTTCTATTAGTCATTTTCTGCAATCCCATGACAATATGAGAAGGCATTACAATGTTCTGTACTGGGAAGCAGAGCTCAAGGGTCTACAAGGGTGTCTGCGGGTTGAGGGGCTCATCTGTGCAGACCCAGGGCCTCACCCAGGCAGACTAAGGTGTTTGTCTAGAAGGGCTGAGGGGCTTGCCCAGGCTCAAGAGCTGATAGGAGTTTGCAAAACTGAGAGACAGACACACCAGGTGGATCTTCCTTCCATATACAAGCTCTTTCTACCCCACAGTCTTGTATTTTTAGTTGGGAGCCTCACCTTTAACAGCTGAGCCGTCTCTTCAGCCTAACCAACCCCCATCCTTTAAGGACCTCTCAAAGAAGAAGTCTCTAGAACTGTAGAAACACAGAAAATTGTTCACCATGAAACTAAAACAAAGCAGATATCAGTAGATTGTGGAAGAAATGTTCAATTGGCAGAGCATAAAGAAACGCAGCATGTAGCTGATGAAATGGCCATTGGGATAAACATCTGTCAGTGAAGGACTTTTCTGGGCTGTTGGGAGTCTGAGTAGCATGTGGCCTTTATCTGCCAGGTCCTTCAGGAACTTTTCTCATCTTGAGATACTCACTGTGTCCAAGGCCATGTTCCTTCCTGAGAAACTCACATCCAACAGATTTCTAAGTCAAACCTAATCATGGAGCTTTGCTCTCGATAGCGCTTTAGGACTGTTCTGGGTCCAGGTTGCCATTCCTCTCTCCTCACATCTTTAGGCACTGACTCACAGGGCTGTGTTGAGACTGAAAGCACATACGTGGGGCTCACTGGGCAGGCAGGCACCGAGCTTCAGCAAAGCACCACAGGCAGGGGATTTTCTGGAGAAAACTAGACTGAAGCCAGGCTGAGTCTCAGGAGTGTGGGGGGATCGCTTCATCCATCCCTCCAAGCCTCAGCTTCCGCCTGTGGTGAGACATCATTCATAGTATTGCATGTCTGGGTGTTTCATGGAATTCACACACATACACACACACACACCAAACTCTCTAAGTGAATGTGAGTTCCAACTGTGAAGATACGAAAGACACAGTGCAGGGCTAGCAAACCAAAAACAGCCTCTTTCCATTTTCCCCAGTCTGCCCCTGTAACTAAAGCTTTAATGGAACACATGCCTCTACTCTTCAGATACGCCCATGACTGCTTCTAAAATACAGCTGCAGAGAGGAGTTACCATAGAGACCATATGCTTGCTGCCTCTAAAACTACACTATCTATAGTCTAGCCCTTCAGGAGAAGCCTGCCTCTCCTGATCTTGAACATCAAAATGGAAGAAGCAAACGCTGCTGACTGGAAAAAGGACAGGGCAGGGAGAAAAGTTTTTATTTTTACTTCTTCTTCATTATTATTATTATTATTATTATTATTATTGTTGTTGTTGTTGTTGTTATTATTTTATTATTATTATTATTATTAGTTACAGTCCAGTCATTACCCCCCACTTCTGGTCTGCCCTCCCACAATTCCTCATTCCATCCCTCCTCCCCCTGTCTCCAAGAGGGTGTGTCACCCCCACCCCCACCCCACCCCACCCCACCCCGGTCTCTCCACTCCCTGGGGCCTCAAATCTCTGGAGGGTTAGGCTTGTCTTCTTTCACTGAGGCCAGACCAGGCAGTCCTCGGCTGTACTTGGTGGGAGGAGGGGCAGTGTGGTTGGGACCAAATGGTGTATGCTGCCTGGTTGGTGGCTCAGTGTCAGAGATCTCAGGGGTCTGGGTTAGTTGAGACTGCTGGTCTTCTCATGGGGTTGCCCTCCTCCTTCTAGCTTCTTCTAGTCTTTTCCTAATTCAACCACAGTGGTGCCTGACTTCAGTCCAATGGTTGGGTGTTAGTATCTGCGTCTGTCTCAGTCAGCTGCTCGTTGGGCCTCTCAGAGGACAACCATGCCAGGCTCCTGTCTGCAAGCACACCATAGCATCAGTGATAGTGTCAGGCCTTGGAGCCTCCCCTTGAGATGGTCCCAAGTTGGGCTGTTCACTGAACTGCCTTTGACAGGGAGAAAGTTTACAAGAGCAGCAATGACTGAAGCTTAGGAAGACAAAGGAACAAGACCCCTGGCCTTGGTCCAATGAGAATACCGATTTGCTAACTTCATGGGAGAAATGGGAAGGAATCCCTCCAATGGTTGGTTTGATTTGGGGACAGTGAGTTTCAGATTATTCATTGGGAGAATGAAAACACAAGCCTGATATCTGGAAAAAGCTAAAGATGAGGTTTTGAGTTTTAGAGTGTGTATGAAGATGTGGAAATTTAGGAAATGGTAGCTCTGGGCAGTACAGCTTTTGCTCTGATCCTCACATTCTTAAACAGATGGAGTTCTGGGTAGAGACTGAGTCACCGACTCGGTACCTGAAGCTGGACAACTAAAGTAAGGTGCTGCCTTACTTTAACAGTTAGTAAATGGTGATCTTTACCAGCATGTTCCAGATGCGTCCTGTAATACAAAAAGATTTCAAAGTCAAAGAATTTGGGGAGGGGGGATAGATTAGGGAAACTGAAAGCTTTACTATGCAGGACTTCTCAGTGACTGGGACACGTTAGCAAAATTCTGACATTCCTAAGAAGTAGATAGAGATGATTGGATAAGAAAACTAAAGCTTGAAAGAATCACCTGCCCACAGTCAAAGAGCTGTTATGGAGCAGAGCCTGCACCAGTCAGAGGCCCTGTGGGAAGCCAGCCTGCCAGAGACGCTGGTAGGCCAAGTGGGTCTTCAGCAGTTGATGTCTTAAAAGGCTGTAGTAATTCTTAGTCTGATCATCTTGTGTCAAAATAACCCTTTGGCCACTCCCCAAATCCCAGTGGTAGCCTATATAAGACATCTACATGCTGGCTGCTAGATCCCTGTCTGGGGCTGCAGGCTCAGATCAGGTCCACCCTGCACAGCACTCGAGTTTCTGGGACTAGCAGTCGATCACTGGCATAGTCCACTCCTGATGAGCACAAGGTCTCTACTCTCAACATACCTGCCCGCTAATCATACCCACTCACCCCACTGCCCAAAGCAAGTCACATGTCTGGGTCCTGGATGTCTACTCCACTTAAGGCAAAATGCAATGACTCTGTAAAAAAACATGTATACAGGAAGGAGCAAAGGTGTGGAACCAATCACTTAACCATTCAGTCTACCAGGACCCAGGAATAAAGCTCAATACAGGGCAGATAACAAAAGTTCAATCTGTTCTGTCGAAAGCAAGCAAGCAAGCCAAAAGCACAGAGCACTGACATCTCAGCTTCAAGTTCAGTCCCTGTGACTTCTCTAGATGTTCTCTTACTCATTCAGAACCTGCCTAAGTCTTGGCTCAGCAAGATGGCTGCTTCCAGGTTAGCTTGGGGTTCCTGAAGAAGGCAGGACAGTCGACAGGCCCCTCCGTGTGCTCTCTAATCAGCACAGCTGTCCATCTGCCTTCTCTCTCGTGGTGGCACCCTCTGGGTTTCTCTGCCAGGTCTGCTTATTGTTCCGATCTCCAGCCTAGGTGAGCGGGCCTGGATGTCATAGGAAATGAAGCTTGAGTCTTAGGAGAGCTGGCATACCCACTGTGAGTGGGCGTGAGAACCCCTGAGCCTTCTGGGGCGGTCTGGCTGAAGTCCAAAGGCGTGTTCAATGAGAAGGGTAGGTAACAGGAAATGAGCAAAGTGGGGAGGGGATGAGAGGGGCCTGGAAGTAAGAGTCTGAAGATACTCCCAGGTGAGATGGGTAGAGGGACAGCCAACTTTCTGTGGGGTCCTTACAGCTCCTCACTTGTGATCTCAAACAGAGATGAAAGGAGTGATTTCATCTCCAAAACACTCTCTCTCTCTCTCTCTCTCTCTCTCTCTCTCTCTCTCTCTCTCTCTCTCTCTCTCTCTCTCGTATTACATGTATACAAGTCCATCTGCAAACACACGCAACATGTACATATGTGCTCACTACCTTGTTTACTTGAGGCAGGGCCTATCTTTGAGCATAAGGCTCCCCACCTTTCCACTAGGTCTGTCTCCATTTTTCCCTCTCATTCAGTCAGCTCTGGGGTCATAGGTCTACTGGCCAGGCCTGGCTTTTCACATGGGTTTTGGGGACCCGAACGCAGGTCTCCACGTTTGCACATCAAGTGCTCTTACCCACTAGGCCATCATTCAGCTCCTTTTGTAAGACTCTTTGATAATAAATACGGTGGTGATGAAAACTCTGACCCGTAAAACAGAAGGTCATAAGCACAGATAAGCTTTAGACAATCCTAAATGACCTTCTCCAAGACAAAAGCTCACAGGTGACACCATCTCCCTTGTTCCTTATTGAAAGGAGCCCTACTCTGACTGGTTTTTTGAAGTCTGTGGTAGGGCCCTTCTTCCCAATACCATGCTGCCAAGTGAAAGGGGATGCTGCCGGGCTTCCGTCCTACTGCGCCAATCAAGATGTAGCTCTCAGAACCCAAGCCGTCCCATCCCAAATTGCTTTGTCTTTATGACAAGTCCTGATGTCAGGTAGGAGTTCTCTTATACCTGGGTTAGAACTCTATCTAAGAGAGAATCAGGCTCAATCATTTTAATTACAAGATAAGAGAGCCGATATGAAGTTCCTGGCCCACTAGTTATGGATAATATATTCTAGAATCTATTCCATAGGACTCGTCTAGGATGGAGTTATAGGGCATCCATGTTAAGTATTCTGGCTGCTGTATCTATCCCATTTGCAGGTAAGTGAACCCTGCTTATCACAGAAGGTAATAAGCACAGATAAGCTTTAGATAATCATAAAAGAGAGGTGTTGCAGTCTTCCCAGTGATACAAAGATTGCGAAATTTTAACCTTTCTGTCTTCGCTTCAAGACATTCTCTGAGATATTCTGCAACAAACTCACACCAATAGCAAATAAAGACACTTTAAAGTGTTATTCTTGTGCCTGTTTCCACATTTGGCGTATGCTAATTGTATAAAAGAAAAGGTTTCATTGTGGCCTTTTCCCACACATAAGCGGCACCTCCTTAGCTGTTCTTAGCTTGAACACAGGCACGTCTTTGCATTATTTACACGTGGCTTTCTATTTGTAAAGTTAAGACAAGATGACTGGACAAAGTGGAGCTTTTCTGGGGTGGTAGGAGGGCTTTGGGGTCTCTGCTATAAATTCCCTCTTCTCTCAGTGGACCACATATTTTATAACTCATTCTGTATAAACAGCACAAATCTTTGGAGCATTTTCCCTGTAGTGAATGTTGAATAAATTCTATTCAGTGGTGACACTGGCCCCTGAGGCTATTTATTCGTACTTCCTCACTGGAGATAGACTTCTACAAAGCAAGCAGGTTTTTAAATGTGGTGCCTGGGATATATTGTAACTCATGTTTATGAAAGGAGTTTTATATTTTCTATAAAGGTGCAGAAAGAAAGAGACTGCAGAATGCATGGGATTCACAATTTGGTCTACACATGGCCAGAAGCATTAAAAGTGACCCCAGACAGGAGAATTCTGGAAGGTCCATTAGGGCTGTGAAAACGCTCATTTTCAGGAGCTTTGAGAAAAGGTAAGAAATATTAAAGCTACAAAGAATTGGCAATATATACTTCAATATCATTTACTGGCAGAGTGTGCTAACGGCTATAGAGAAGGAATATCTAGTTTACTAGGGAGAAAAATCAATGAGGAAAGTGAAATGCAAACAAGAAATCCACTGGAGGGCTGGGGCTGGGGCTCCATGGTGTACTGCTTCCTTCATAGGCACAAGGCTTTCAGTTGGATCCCCAACAGTAATATAAGTGCATTCACATGTCAACGTGCTGTGTATGTATATGTGTATCTTTAGGCACGAGAATTTAAGACATTTTTAAGTCAGAATTGAAAACAATAAGCAAGAGGTGTTAAAATGATGGATTATTTTTTTTCCCAATGAGCAGCTGAAAAAGAAATTTAGATGCTTACTATGTTCCTAATTGAGGAATAGTATGAAATTGCACTCTGGGAAGAATATGTTGGGTGCTCCTAAGATCCCCAGATCCCTAGCTCCCCAGATACTCAGCCCCCCAGCCCTCAGCCCCCCAGCCCTCAGCTCCCCAGCCCCCCAGCTCCCCAGCTCCTGTAAGCTCACCTCTCTCCCCACTCAGGAAACCTGCTTGAGGTCACACTTGCCTCATGCATGTCCACCTTGGTCTGCATTATACACACCAGAATGCAGGGCACTAGAGAGATGCTCAGTGGCTAAAGGCACTTACTGTTCTTTCAGAGATTCAGGTTTAGTTCCCAGAACCCACCTAACAGCTCACAACTGCCTGTAACTCCAGTTTCAGGGGTCCGATGCTTCTTCTGACCTCCAGGACCTTGTGCACACACATGATGCATCCATATGCACATATGTTGTATATAACATGTATTCATTTGTTTTATGTGCCTAAGTGTGTATATATGCATATATATGTATATACTTATGTATATGTATATACTTAGGATCATAATATAAATCAATTTTAAAAATGCAAATGAGTATTGCAATTAATATGTGACAGCTATGTAGCTAGTATGGTCAAAATTCTTCAATGCCATTTATACGTTTATAATCATAAATTTACAATTTTTGATAAAATTGCAGATAAACAATAGTTCCTTCAGTAAGTATGCTTCAGGAAATATTAGTAACATAGAAATAAGAAAAGAAATACTGTTTCTCTAGCATTCAAATTTAGTTGGATATCAGGCATTCTCTGGCACTTCAGTGAGAGGGTCTTCTGAGGAAGCATGAGTGTGTCTGCTCCGAGTAACGATACTTTGCAGATCGTTTCTCTTAACCAACCAACCAGCACCCAGGCCTCTGTCTCCTGCATCCCAGGCCTCTGTCTTCTGCACCCCAGGCCTCTGTCTGTCTTCTGCA
>NC_034591.1:72335885-72348371 GCF_900095145.1 Mus pahari
GGCTCATCAGTTCCTTTCTTGCAAATGCACATGGGGCCCTTTATGATGCTATCAGCTCTCTAGAAATATAGCAAAAGCTCTCTCTCTCTCTTTCTCTCTCTCTCTCTCTCTCTCTCTCTCTCTCTCTCTCTCTCTCTCTCTCTCTCTCTGTGTGTGTGTGTGCATGTGTGTATGATTATGTAAATGTGGGTGTATTGTGTGAGTACACAGGTGTGAAAGTACACAGGTGTGTGGGTATACAGGTGTGTAGGTGCATTGTTTGGGGTGTATGTGTGTGGAAGTGTACAGATGTGGATTCACATTATTATACAGATGTGTGGGTGCACACGTGTGGGAGTGCTTTTGGAAGGCACATATGTATAGGTGCATACATACAAGTGTCTGCTCGTGTGAATGGAGGTCAGGTGCAGACAGGAATGTAGCTCCTCAAAGCCCTTCCACTTTCTGGCTGTGATAGGATCTCACTGGTGGACCAGGTAGGCTACCTGGCCAGTAACTCCAAGGAATCGCCTGTTTCTGCCTTCCATCTTCCTATTTCTGGATTACAAGAATGCCCCAGCATGCCTGGCTTTTTATGTGGACTTTGGGTGTCTGAACTCAGACCTTCTTACTTATAAGATGAGTAATTTACCCACTGAGCTATATGTCAGCCAAAGAATACTTTGTAACATCTCACAACACTTAGGCCCTGAAGGAATGTTCGCAGCTCTAAGGCATGATTTTTCCTTTTGTCCTCTACCAGGCCACTTGGATAGCCCCAGTTCTCCTCCTGAGTCCTAAATATCATCAGAGACACTGCAGGGTGTTGTTGTTGTTGTTGTGGTGGTGGTTGTTTTCTCAATTCTAACATATGTCTGAAAACCTGAAGCTTTGGACACAGGGATATTCTGTGGACTGTTCCTTGGCATAACGTTCCAGCCTCCGAGGGACCTTTGGGGTTCTGCTATCTTGGAATGGAATGGCATGGTTGGTCTTCTAGTGCACTTCTGAATAAAAGCAGCACATTGGATGTCATTGGCACTAAGGAGGAAAACAAGTTTTCTATACTAAGTTGAAGACGGTTTTATTTTTCTCTTTTCTTTCATTCTTTTGAAAGTCCTTTTAGCAAAATTAAACGTTGTCTTTCAATGCCTAGTTTGCTAAGATTCTTTATCAGTAGAGTCCATTATTCTCCTAGCAGCTATTGGTGCTAATCATTTGGGGTGTTCTTTCTTCTCAGAGTTTTATGAATTGTGGAGATGTTTCAAATGTGAAACCAGAAGTCCTAGTTAAGCTTTAACTGACAATTTGACATGGCCTAGAGTCATCTGAGGGGGAAGTGCCATTGAGGAACTATCTAGATCAGATTAGCCTGTGGGCAGAACTATGGGAAATCCTCTTTTTTTTTTTTTTTTTTTTTTTTTTTCGAGACAGGGTTTCTCTGCAGCCTTGACTGTCCTGGAACTCACTCTCTAGACCAGGCTGGCCTCGAACTCAGAGATCCGCCTGCCTCTGCCTCCCAAGTGCTGGGATTAAAGGCGTGCACCACCACACCTTCCCGGCTGTGAAATCCTCTTGAATGTAGGAAGGTTCAGCCCACTGTGGGCAGCACCATCCCTAGGCAGATGGTCTAGCTAAGTGTGAGCATGTCAGAGTGAGCCAGTGAGCAGCATTCCTCTCTTTAGCTCCTGCTTGAGTTCCTGCCCTGCCCTCCCTAACTGATGGACTGTGACCTGGAAATGGAACCCAAATAAATCCTTTCCTCCCCTACGTTGCTTGTAGTCAGAGTGTTATCACAGCAACAGATATCACAGCAACAGAATGAACGTAGAACACCACCTTGAACTTACAGATGAGATCCACAATGGTCCTGAAGGGTAACACTTTTTATATATGTCTGAATTCATTTTCTAAGATTCTGTTGGAGATTTTGAAAATCTATGTTTATGAAGGAGATTAACCTATGGTTTGTTTTTTTTTTTCCTGGCAATATCCTGTCATGCTTGTGTTGTCAGTTTACAGATTTCATACACTTAGCTGGAGATTACCCTTCTGTCTCAATTCTCTGGAGGACTCTGTGTAAGTTTGATTTTGTTTCTTCCTTGAACTCATGAGGCTCCCCCTACAAGTGCCAACTCTTTCATGTCCTGCACCCCTTACTCTTTTTGAATATCCGTAGAGACTTACTAATCAGAATGGATCTTTTCAAAGAACTGACTTTGGACTCTTGATGGTTTTCTTGTCTGCGTTTTTCTTCGTACCTGCTTTACTACTTAGGTTTCATTGAAGCTCCTCACTCCTCTCCAAGCCACTGGAGAAGGGGGTTCAGACTGTGCACTTTACTCTTCTTTCCTAACACTGATTTAAACCTGTGCATATTCTTCTAACCACAGTTTAACTGGGCTTCACAAGTTAAATATATTGTAGTCTCTTGTAGCCCAACGTATTACTTAAGACTCTATTGTAGTTCTGTTTTTGCCCTGGCCTGCTCAGATGCACACTGCTTAACTTACTGACAGTTGGGGGATTTTCCTACAGTGCTCTTTGTTACTATTGATGTTATGCCTAGTTCTACTATTTTGAGATAATAAATTCTACAATTAATTAATATTTTTGGATACTTCTGTAAAGCCAAGAATGTGATTTTTTTGGTAAGTGTTCCATATGTGTTGCACAGGGGGGTATATTCTATAGCTGCTGAACACAGAATACTCTGTATGTCAATTTTATTAAGTCTATTTCTTTTGCTAAATTTTTATATTTTCATTCTATGGAGAAAAATATTTGCTAAAAATTTACAACTATGATTAGAGATATGATGGTTTCTAATTCTGCCAGGCATTTTATGTTTATATAATGTGAGGTTGTTTTATTTGTTTCATATAAATTAAGGATTGAGTCTTATATATTTTTATCACTGGAAATGTTCTCTTTATCTCTAATGTCTCTAGTGATATCTTTAATGCCAAAACGACTTTTCTTCACTGCAATAGTTACATTAGTTTTCATTCCACTGTGCAACTTACTTATTTTCCCAACTTTTTACTTTTAATATTTTTATAACCCTCATATTGAAGATGAGCGTTGTCTACTTGGATTATATTTTATTATTCACTAACAAAATATACATTTTATTTGTAGTTTTTCATTCATTTATACTTAATGTAATTGTCAATATATTTTAATTTCTATCTGACTTTTTCTATCTGACTTATAACCATGTTTTCTATATGACCTATCTATTATCTGCTCTGTCCTTTTTTTTTTAATCTTTTAAGTTAATTGGGTATTTTAAATTCTCGGATTTTCGCTCCTAATAGACTATAACTTATGTCTGTTTTTATCATCTTTCATAGTCTTCTATAGAAGTTCTTTAGGTCAGTTTGTTAAATAATGTTTAAGTGTATCCCTTTGACATTTTATCAGCAATATCTCTGAAAGCACAAACATGCCAACATCTCCAAATGAAAACAGAAAAACACTTAGTGTGAAATATGCGTTTGCATTAGACTGAATGGAAAAGAGAAACTCTTCCAGTAAATACTGAACCAATCAGGGTTCACATTCCCACTTCTGAACAGTCAGTATAAATTAGCATAATATATAATTAACAGAATTATAAAAAACCGTGCTCAGGGCAGGCATGAACCAAAAGTGAAAGAGCTGAATTTCCTAGGAAGGAGGATAAACATAAAGGTGGAGCTTATAAGAAATGAGAACGTATAGGAAGCCCTCAGAGTATGTATGGAGATAATCAAAGAATGTGTTGTTGCCCTTCAGGGTAAGGGGGTGGGGGGTGGGGGATCAGGTCTCTTAAGTAAAATGGCCTAGTGTTTGTGTACAACTGGCACACATCTTTTCATATACTTTAGATCATCTCTAGATCACTTACCATCCCCAATACAACATAAATGTTCTATAAATAGGTGTTGCTTGGGCAATATCACAAAAGTCTGTACATGTTCTGTATAGATGAATTCTTAAAAATAGTTTTTGATCATGTTTGGTTGAATCCATAGATATAGAAATACAAATACATGGAGGGGACAATAAGTCACACCTGGCCTCTTTCTCCTTCAAGAGTAGCCCCTGATGCTGTATTTCCTGTGGATGGCCTGGTCTACCTCCCCTATTCTGTGGATTAAGGAGTGTATTGTGAGAATCCTTGAAAAGTTTGGTTCTGCGGGCATAAGTGGTGGCATGTTAAAGGTACCACTGCAAAGTACTAAATCCTCAAAGTGAGATACTGGAGAAGGCTCACTCCTCTGTTGCCTCTGCTTTTCCTGCACATACAAGGGAGGGGCCTGCCTAAGAGACCAAAGACTTCATAAGCATAAAGTCCACGGGAAGAATTGCCAGGAGCCGGAAGGGCCTGGGGATGAGGTGTGATTCTTGTGTCACTAGCTCCCTCATAGATTTCCTTTGGGTGTGTCGTACATCTGCAGGGGAAGTCCCCACGAGAATGGTTTATGAATTCAAAGGGAGGAATATAAACTAGACTCTCAGTGCAGCCTATTGCCCCTTTTCTGTGTATATACATCTACATACACGCATGCATCTCCTCTGCTTCCTTTTTTTTTTTTTTTTTTTTTTTAGCTTTTTTTTTTTTATTTCTGTCTTTTCACCGTGTCATTTCTAACCTGGGTTTCTTGCTGCCCTAACTCTCATTAGACTTTCTAACTAGGGCACACCTCGACTAAGGGCCCATACAAGGGAAGTGTCACTTCCCCTTGGACAGTTTTCGTGTTCTGACACTGGAGTATTTGAACTTTCCTCTAGGGCCTTTTATCCCTGCTCTAGAATGATGTCGTTCTCATTATCACCTGGCCGTCTTTCCGTTTGCATTCCCCTGATGAGACAGTCGTTCCCCCCCCCCAAATGCACCCAGAATACTGAGAAGACTTTATTCGCTGCCATCCAAATGGGTTTTAAAAATTAAATTATCAGTGGTTGTTGTATATCAGCTGAAGAAAAATTCTAACACTCCATGGCTGCATTACATGCTATTCTAAAAATTATAAGATACAGTTTACAGAGATGAGAGATATTCTAAATGGATCTCAGAGGGCCTGACACAAAAATCATTTATATTGTCATTTATTCACTGATACTTGGCTTCTTACTGATGCTTGGCCCATACTTGTTCTGAAATAGATACATGGTGTGTGTGGGGGGGTGATTTGGTTTACTTTGAGTTGTAAGTTTTAATGAGTTTCAACTGTGTTGCCCAGACTGGTATTAAATTCAAAATCTTCCCACCTAAGTAAGCCTCCAGGCTTAAAATCGTCTTAACCAAGATGCAAGGTGACAAGCTCATCTTAAAATTTATATGGAAATGCAAATAAACTAGACTATCTAATGCAGTCTTCAAAAGCAGAGAGCTACCTATGTCAACACATTTTTAAAATTACCATAATTAAAATGAATGCTATGACACAAGGAAGCAGCATGGGTGGTCTCCAACAGAAAGTTAGCGGCTTGACTTACAGCTGGGCTATCTGCGGGCCACCATGGGAAATTATGGTATCGACAGCAAATAGCACTGAACTCCTTAGATAGTCATGACCAGAGACAGACACACCACACCCCAAACAGCAGGTACAAATTGATCATAAGAAATGCAAAGAAACAAGAGTTCTAGAATCTAGATGATATCAGTGACTACCCTTAAGACTTTAGAAGTAACAAAAAAAATTCTTAACAAAAGTCCAAAAAATTAGCAACCATGCCAGGCAGTGGTGGTGCACACCTTTAATAGCAGCACTTGGGAGGCAGAGGCAGGCAGATCTCTGTGAGTTCAAAGCCAGCCTGATCTACAGAGTGAGTTCCAGGACATCCAACACTACACAGGGAGACCATGTCTTAAACAAACAAACAAACAAACAAAAAGTAACCATAAAAATAACTGAGGAGATAGGTGTCATTAAAATGAAAACCCTGATCCTTTCTAGACACTACATCGGGGGCTTAATACATATCCCAAAGTAAAGTGTTTGTAGCACAAAAACAGGGATTGTAATAAATGTGTATATTGTTAATCATTGGGTTAGCTCCAAGAACTTGACTAAACAGTGTTGTTACAAAAGATTTCTGATCAGCTATGTGCATATATCATTGGCCACCATGGAAATGCATATTAGAGCTCATCTTCTAAGCTATTCTGATTAAGATGACTTGATAGCACTTCCTGATGCTGAATGTGTGCAATTTCCATATGCGGCTTATAGGCAGATACATTGGTCCTATCACTCTGAAAACCTTTTTGGTAGCTTAGTACCATGCATGGTAACCCATGCATGCTCTGTGATGTAAAAATTCTACTCCTCAGTTCAAATCCAAGAGAAATGTGTACATATATTGATCAAGAGAAAGACAGACAAAGGCTCATAACAATTCAGTTCCCAAAGTGAAAAAAAATGTCAACATTTGGCTTCTGGAGTCATGCAATGTAATACTATGTTATTCTATAGAATACTGTAAAATTGTCAAAAGGATTGTTGCTTCAGATGCCAGCACAGACGTCTTTTATAGACATCTTGCTGAACAAAAGAACCAGACAGAGCAACCTATCATTTATTGTACTATTTGATTTGTAGAAAGCTTTGAACCAACAAGAAGTGATCATGTTGGCAGAAGGTCAGGTATTGGTTATCCTTAAGGAGTGATGTCTGTGTTACAGGAATTCCAGCAAAGGTGATCACTCAGACAGTTTACAGCCATTTGAAAATCTTTATTCCAGCCAGCTGGCTGGGATTATACAGAGGTATTTAGGACCCAATTGTAGCCCTGAGCATTTACAGCAAGCTGCTTTTTTTTTTTTTTTTNTTNTTTTTTTTTTAATTATTATTTTCTTTNTTTACATTTCAAACGCTATCCCGAAAGTTCCCCATNCCCCCCCCCCCGCCCCTGCTCCCCTACCCGCCTACTCCCACTTCTTGGCCCTGGCCTTCCCCTGTGCTGGGTCATATAAAGTTTGCAAGACCAAGGGGCCTCTCTTCCCAGTGATGGCCGATTAGGCCATCTTCTGCTACATATGCAGCTAGAGACACGTGCTTTTAAAGGCCGAATCCACATCCTGGTTTCTCCATCTGCAGCTGCAGGGGGAGGTTTTCACAATAACACTTTAACAGAAGCTAAGATAGCTGGGTGGGGCGTTTTTTGATCTCAGATCCCTAGAATCAATTTGAGTAGTTTTCCACGGGGTTCTCTACCAAAAGAGCCAATTTTAGTTAGACCTGAAATGGCTACAGTAAGAATACAAGATGGAGGAACTCCGGCACAGTCCTGCTCTGTCACATCCCCACTGGTTCTGTGAGCGTGAGTGAAACAGCTGAGTTGTCCCGTTCTAGGAGAACAGAGTTGATCTTAAGGGGAAATAGCTTGGCTGGCCATGCAGTTGAGAACGTGGGGTCTTAATCAGGTCAGAATAAACATCAGCGGCCCAGCTAATGCTGTCAGTAAGGAGGTCAGCCTCAGGAAATAGACACAGAGACTGTCACCCATTATTTGAGCTATGTCTGTCTTCCCTTTCCTTTCTTTGATGCTGATCTGACCATGGCAAGGTTTTTTCCTAATTACCACTGATTGGTTGGCATAGAAACGGTAAAGTTTCTCCTAAGGTCAGGGACATGTTCAAGGCTTTAAAGTCCCTCTGCTCAGTTTCAGGCCATCCCAAAGGCTGAGTACCCCTGGTGCTGGCATAGAGGGGCTTGGCCATCTGAGCAAAACCCATTGTCCACAGCCGGCAAAATTCAACAACCTCCAGAAATGCCTGCACTTGTTTCTGGTTTTGTTTTTGTTTTTTTTGTTTGTTTGTTTGTTTGTTTTTGTTTTTAATGTTTGTTTGCTTTTGATGTAGGAAGGAGGATTTGTAGGATGGCTGAAATACAGTCACAGTAGGACCATGCTAGCTTCCATTCCTCTAGGTTGTACCCTATGAATGTAACCTGGAGAATGCACAGCCAAGCCTGTTTGGCTGAGACTCAACCGCGGGACTTGGAGGATTTCCAAAAGGCCTTCTGTTGCCTGTCTCCATTCCTCCTCAGTTTTCAAAGCCTTGAGGAGGTCTACTATCCACTGGAGCAGGGTGCTTTGTGAATTCTCTTGTCTAAATGTCATCAGACCTGCACTCAGGGCTTAATCAAGCAATGTTGGCGGGTTTTTGAACCCTTCTCCCTGGGCTATTTCCCCCATACCCTTTCTTGTCTGTTTCCCTAAGAGCAACAATCACCACAGGACAGGTTTCTTCCTTTGTATGTCTTCAGCTGAAACTATGTAACTCATTATTCATATGTAAGATTTATATATTTGTAAATATTCATAAATTCATAAATTGTACACTTTTTTTTTTTTTTTTTTTTTTAGCAATTCCAAAAGTTAGGGCCCATCCATCCCTTCAAATTCCTCTACTTTCTGGATGTTCCTCCTTTCCTCTGGGTTTGACTGCATGGCTAAGGCAAGATTAGTGGCTCATTGGTTTGGGGGGGGGGCGGGGTCCATCTTGGTTGTGGGAGTAAATACCCAATCTGCTTTACAGAACCTTTCTAGAAACCCAGCAGGCGATTCATCAGGTCCTTGAGTGAGCTGACTTCCCTTGGGCAGATTGGTTAGGTTTTCTGATGCTGCTTTTAATCCTCCCAATAATGTCTGGCAAGAATAACACCCAACATCCTGATACTTTAGGACAGTTTCCAACAGGCTGATAAGAGCCTGCAGCTTCTCTAAAGAAAAGGGAGGGTTTGGGATCTTTCAATTATACAAGTCACTGATGGAGAAGGCAGTCCTAAGCTGTGAACTGGGAGCCTGGACATGGCTTGGAAAACTACTCTCCCCTTCCCTAGAAACTGCTTAGGACAAGAGGGTGAGGGAGGAGAGAACATGGAGGAAGATTGGGGCATTATTTCCTCCACCCTACACCATGACCGAGACAGAAGCGGCAGGAGCTTTGGGTTTCTCTGGGTGACCAGGAATAGCCAGAAGGATTGGGCTCCCCAACAAGACACAGGTTTTAAACCAGAGAGGATGATATGGTGGATGTGATGGATGTATGGCAGGTGGTTGTGGCTGGTGTTGGGGGGGGGGGGTCAGTTTGTACCAGGAAAAGCCATTCCTTATTAGAGGGAGACTAGTGGCTACCTCTGCAGCTCAAGGACCTCTGGTGTCACAACCAGAAGGCGGACACCATAAAAAGGATGAGCAGCCCCGGTGACCTGTGAGCCTGCAGGAAGTCACGGGCTGCCTTGAGGGCAGCAGTTGTTGCAATATCCTTGGATGGGGAACTCTCCCTTACGTGAATGGACGGTGGCCTTCAAAGTATCATCAAGCAAGCCAGCCAATCATGGATGCCTGTTCTCGTTTAAACTGTGCTGAGGATGAGGATGAAGGCCAGGCTCACAACTGGATCTGACATCCTGGGATTTCCAAATTGGGGTTTGAGGGATGTCAGCAAACCTCCATTACATGGAACAGAAAAGCTTTGAAGTGTTGGGGTGGGGGTGGGGGTGTGAGTCCTGACTGGTAGGACCTAATCCACTGCTGTTTCTGATGGTTTAAAACTGGGCAAGCTGCTACCATCTCCTCTCACCTGCAGTGTTTGAGATCTCAAGCTGTGGGTGGGTGGGTGGGAATGGGGAGGGAAGGTGGGAGTTGGAATGTAGGACAATGTCTGGTCCTAGGAGCAAGCTGGCATGGATCCCTGCCACTTGCTAGGTGAGACGGCCATAGAAAATGCAGTGCCTCTCCCCACTCCCCTTCACACTTAACTCTGCCCATTGACACTATGGATCGGGACATTCATCCATCAGATTCCCCCATGAAACTGTACCAGCAGGAAGGAAACCAACGTCAGGCATCGCTCACCTTTATAGAGCAGAATTTTGAAAATTCCTAACAGTGTTAGAAATTTTGGGTAGTTCAACTTCAAACCTCAAAGCTCTTATTAGGTTTGTGTTTCTGGCATATTCTTTGATTAGGTAACTTAAAACCATTTCTAGTGTTTTAAAATGCTAGCAAATTGAAGTAGGCAGAATAAGGCACAGTGGCAGAATTCACAACTCTGAATCTGCCACCCTTCCCTCACCTGAGCCCTGATCCATTTTGGCTTTCTCAAAACAAACCATGCCCAATATTTTGGTGCACATTTGGCCCTCCACATCCATGGATTCAATCAAACAAACCCTCTGTGTGTGTGTGTGCCCTTTCTCTGTGTGTGCCTTTCTCTCTTGCATAGTTATTCATATACATTGTTTTTTTTAGGAAATTCCTATTCTTACATCAACATGTACTGAGTACAATACCAACTCCATTAGAATGGAGCGATGTACAAGCATAGGCATTGTATTCAGTATTATGTCTAAAGAGGAATTGAACATATTGGGGATAGCATAGATTATATACAAACATAATGTCATTTTATATGGGAAACTTGACTACCCTTATATTTTGATATCCAAGGCTATTTCTGGTCAGATTCAGAGCTGTGAATTCTGTCATTGTGTCTTATTCTGCCTACTTCAATTTGCTATCATTTTTTAAACAATAGAAATGGGATTTTAAGCTATATAATCAAAGAATATGCTGTAAACACAAACCTAATGGCCAATGTCTACCAAAGATGCTGAGGAACAACTTCTTTCATTTTTACCCCTTTCTCTTTGCTAAAAGCATATATGAAGGGGCTGAGGAGATGGCTCAGTGGTTAAGAATGTACTAGTCTTATATTAGATGCCTTACAACCAGCTGTAATTCCAGCTTCTATGGATCTGGTGCCCTCTTCTGGCCTCCGTGGGCACCTGCACTCATATGCACATACCCAAACACAGACACAGATGTATACACATAATTTATAATAAAAATATTTAAAACATATATGTGACATGTCATTTTCTCTTTCTTGTTTAATTAAATTCTACTATACCATCTATAAATTTTGATTATTTTTACCTTAGTATTTTAATTTTTTCATTGATTTACTTCATTTTTATTTGTGACTGTATATTACCATGTGGCCTGAATGTACCATGTTCACTTTTCTTTCTTGCATGTATGTTGTTTCTGACTATTAAAGACTAAATCATATCTCCTCAAAACTCATATTAAGCTCTAAGTTCTGATGCTTTCTAGTACTTTGTAATGTGACTCTACTTGGAGACCCGGTCTTTAAAGAGGTAATTGGTATGTCCTGATCTAATAAGACTGGTGAACTTTATAAGAAAGAATGATCAAGACACAGGATCTCCAGAAAACACCAGGAAAGACAGGGTGTTGAGGTGGCTGCCCGCAAACAAGGCTAGAGGTCACAGGATGAACCCACCACACAGATGTTCAATGTCAGCATTGAGTGGTATGAGGATGTAGCTCTCTGTTGTGTAAACTACCTGGTCTGTGGGACCCTGCTATGGAAAACTGATAATCCAGTGCATGGATTTTTGCACTTATGTAGACAACTGTGATGAGCAGCCTTGACTGTACGTGTGCATGTGCGTGTGTGTGACCATGCTACATGAATAGAAGTGAAAGTCATAGTGAGCATTGTGGTGGATTTGCTTTTCAAAAAGACTTCACTATAACTATATTCTCAATTCTCAACATATAAATCCTCTCAAAACATGTTTGCGATCATGAATAAGATTTGAGATTTCATTGGTTTATTTGATTATTATTAAGATAAAATTCAGAATGGTCAAATCCATTAGCCATTGTAAGCATCCCTCATGTGAATTTGTTCTTTGTTTCCACTGCCCTTTTTGCTGATGGCTTCTTGATCATCTTTTATTGATTTGTAGGGTGCTCTGGAAAATGAAATACCAATCCTTTGTCTGTTATATTCCAAGTACTCATTTTTTCTCAGTGTACTGAATGTTTTTACCTTACTTTCGATATCACATTTTACTTTTGTCATCACTGGGGTTGTTTTATTTTTCTCCATTTTAATGGCAATGCTTCCAGCACAGCAGTCAATCTGGGTCATTCCTGTTCTCTCTCTGACTGCGGGAGCAGCTTCCTAATGGGCTTTCCTCAGACGGAAGGCTTCATCGTTTGTGTGTGTTGTTTCCATCTTGTTTTGTGGAGCCTGGATTTGATTCCAGTAGAATTTAAACTGTTTTTCACGTACTCTGTTCACATTTCAAGTAAGATTGAAACCGTTTAAACACCAATAGAAGGTTTATAGAAAGACTCGGGGTGACAGGAATTGGGGTGACAGGAAGCAGGGTGACAGGAAGGTCCCTTTCCAGTCACACATTGATTTTCAGATTCATCTTCAGTAAATGACTACAGGTGGAACATCTACATAGAGTTTACTCCAAAGAAATATTTTATAAATACAGTGTCTTATATAGCCTGAAAATCACTCATGCTTAATGTGTGAGAATATTCCTGTGTGTTCCTCCCGCATCAGACTGCATCAGACCCCGTCATGACTTCCGGTAAAGACCCACAGAAAGTTCTGCGTTAAAATAGGATTGTCTCTACTATGCAGAAGTGGGGGGGGGCGGGTGTGTGTGGGGG
>NC_034591.1:72348421-72356559 GCF_900095145.1 Mus pahari
GTGTGTGTGTGTGTGTGTGTGTGTGTGTGTGTGAGGGGGGGGCAGTTGTGTGTGTCGGGGAGCAGAGAGGGATGCAGAGAGGGCTATGTAGCTCTTCAGCGGTCACCGTGACCAGACAGCCTCTGTTTATTGAGCGCCCTCATTCTTGATGTTCCTCAGAGCCCCATGAGCTAACACTGAGCTAGGCATGTGGAGCTCACATAACCATTTGTGCGTCTCTCTCTGCCACTGCAGGTTGGTTGCATTTTCCTTCAGTTGAGCCTGCTGGCAATGCCTGGGTAAGGCCAGATATCACTTAATTGCAATTAATTCTGAGCGTCTTGGCAGGGCAGGACGAGCTGAAATGAAGAACAAGTATATTTATGTGATGAATAATATTAGGACCCAGGGGGGTATTTAGAAGGTGGAAAAAAGGAGTGGGTTAATTTTGAACCATTTTCAATTTCCATACCAGTCATTACCCACATTAGTGGATTTATTATGTTCTTTTTCTTTCCCTAATAAGAGCCTTGTAAAACTCAGCATATCATCAAGCAACCTAATAATTACTGTATTTAGGGGCAAATGTTAGATCCTAGACAGAGACCGTTTATTACGTCCTGCTCCCTAAAGTTCAACTGAATAGCCATTTTTCTGTTTCCTCATTAATAATTATAATAAGTAAACTGCACAAAAGAGGAAGAAAGGACTCAGCAAATCAAAACGTAGCAAACTGGGAAGGCCAGAGCACTAAAGCATCCTGCCATGACTCACAGACCACGTGAGACCTTAGAATCATGACTCTTAATTTTCCTGACCAGAACTCTGAAAGGAACAGAAACCGGCACCAAATGAATCCACTCAATTAATGAGGATGCCCAGATGGCAAAGAGGGAAATAAATAATTCCCTCCATCTGCCCTTTGTCACCTCAACCCCCAAGTTGTAGGCCTCCATAGGGATCTCAAACCAAAGCTTAGTGTGACCAGGAATGTTGAGGGCTTGCTAACCTTCTGTCCTTAAAGCTCTGGGGACAACTAGGAGGCATCTGTGAGGAAGCTGCCTGCTGGCTTTGCTCACCCTCCATCCTTTCCCTTCTCTTCCTTATCACCATTTCCTTCCTTTCTATTCATTCTCTCTCTGCCCCCCCTCAGTTTCTCTTTGTCCGCTCTCCCTCTCCCTCTCCTTTTTCCCCTCCCCCTCTCCCTCTCCCCTCCCCCTCCCTCCCTCCCTCCTCTCTCTTAGTTTAAACTTGTTTCTGTCTCTTTGGACCTCACACACACACACGTTTTTCTTGCTGATTTCCCTTGTATATTACACATTTAACAAACGTATCTCTTGCTTCAATTGCAGAAGGTGTCACTGACAGTAACCTATTCCTTCCATGAGTTCCCCCCCCCCAACTTCCGATTTTCTTATCCCAAAGCAGAACCAATCACCTTGTTGTTTACAGATTTACAGGTCTCTTCCCTTCTGCTAAGATCTGGGCATTCTGAGGCGCGTTTAGACACCTTCTGTGAGTATTCCCCAAGGTGAAAGCAACCAGAACTCACTCTGTCTTTGAAAGCTTAGACCAGTTGGAAACTTTGGAACAACCACTTAGTGCCAAATCTGCCCTTGATCTTCTCTTTATAGCACATGGGGTTTACACTGCGAGCCAGATTCAGTCCCCTGGGACCTCTGCTGGGGAACACAGGAAGAATTCTCCCTTCTGCAGGGAGTGTTTTCCGGCCAGAATGCATAAACCGTTGAGAACATCTCCCGTGGAGTCTGCTGAGAGGAAGATAATCCATTACCCTGCAGGCAGTTGGCCCAGGCGGGAAGGACTGGGGCCGCCTCCAGTGACACAAAGGGGAGCTGCATTTGCAATCTCCCCAAAGCCAGGCCCACTTTCCCCACGGGTTTTGCATTTCTCAGAAAGCAATGCAAAAGGAGATAGAGAACAGAAATGCAAATCTCAACCTTTAAGAAAATATATAAACCCAAAGGATGAATAAGTGCCTTCTAGTTCCATAGATGCAAAAGCATCCCATAATGTCCAGATGAAACCAGCCTCTGCAAGAGACTCACACTTCAAAGTACAGCACAGAACGGCTTTATCACCACAGGACTTCACAAGAATTCTGAGAAAGGCAGAAGAAATGAGGGCGAGCTAAGGCTGCCTTAAAAGAAGATGCCTGGTTGTAGACACCAAGCTGAGGGCCAGTATCACTGAGGGAAGTCTGGAGAGAGGCAAGCAGAACCAGCATCCAGTGCTCACATCCATCTGGGGAGAGATAGACCTCCCGTGCTTTAAAGCCCAGAGCCATGGCGGCAAAGGGATTATAAAAAAAAAAATGCTTTGGAGGTTGGCCTGTCCCTAAAGCACAAGGAGGCAGGATTTGGAGGATATCGGTGCAAATGGTGGGCTCCACCCGGAGCCAGGGGAAATGCTCAGTTTGAAGGAGCGAGGAACCAGAGGTCAGGGGGAGAACAGGCACACGGTCCACAGAGGAGGAAATAGAAATGCAACACAAATGTGCAAAGATACACCTGAGGACAATGCTAAGTCAAAAAAGTCAAATCTGCAAGAAGGTCAAGTTTATCACCTAGAATAAAAGGAGAAAGGGATGTGAAGCACACAGGCAGAGTAAAGAGAAAGTTCTTCTCCACAGCTAAACTGTGGGATGGCCCTACACAGACACACAGACACATACACACACACATTATCACTATCATCACCATCACACACACACACACACACACACACACACACACACAGTCTGATAGTATCTATCAGAATAAAAACAAGCTTATCCTTTGGCACCACTGTTCCGATTCCTCTTCCTGAGAGCTACTGATAGACTTGTGCTCTATCGTGCACACAACAGCAAGCTTTTAATAAGAGAAAGCAATCTACTAAAAGCATTTACAACTAGTAGGATTTATATATACGTGCTTGCACAGAAATGGAAAGATGCATAATACATAGTAAATCGTGATTGTGTCTGGGGAGGGAGACCATTAAAAGCGTTTGTGCTTTGCAAAGTTTGAAGTATCTTAGCGTACAACTGGGTCACAGCGAGGTTCTTGTTATTATGGTTGAAGTAAACTGCAAGAAGATGGTGATCGTGAAGACTCACACACAGCGCTTGTGTCTGAGTGGCTGAGAGTTTGGACTTGGGTGAGGTACTGTTCTCTAAGGAGCCGTGGGAGGGCAAGCTTTATCGCGTATGTTCTTTCCTTCTGGAAAGTCTTGCACAGGAGAAATTTTCCTAGCCCTCATTTCTAATGGATGCCATGTGTGTATAGAAATGGTTTCCATGTTCAGAATCCTGTTTAAAGATCGATTTGACTTAAATGTTTTACCAGCTTTTGTTTCTTCCAGAAAAGTATTCAATTTTAGCAAGACATTGTTCCAGGGCTGCTTGCCCTGTAGCCAAGTTAGCATTTCCATGGGCTTCAACAAACATTGCCAATCGCTTGCTGTCTTTAATTGATCAGCTCACTGGAGCAAACGCCTGCTGTGTGCCCTGCTGGGGAGTATGTTGCCTGTGTGAAAAGAAAGAGTGATGACTAGCAGACTGTGGGGTTTCGGGTTACTGCACTGAAGCAAGCATTTGATGAAAAACTGGACCAAGGCTTTCCATTGAAAACGCCATGTCAGTGCTGTACTAAGGAGCGACTCGTTCGTTCAAACGTCAACCACTGGTAAACCTAGCAGTCTGCCCTGCATAACTAAATTTGGAAATATTAGAAGTGAAATAAAAGAAAAGGTGTCAAGGTAGGCAGGACTATTACAGAGTCAGGAAAAGGCACAGAGAAGAGCGACAGTGGCAAAGCTGTGTTACCCCTTCTCAGAGGGGACCTCTGTGACTTCCAAATGTCCTTGATGAAGGTGGGGGGGAGGGGGACAAAGAGGCACAGGTCAGCATGTGATCCAGCCTCGGCCCTGCACTCCACTACAGTCAGTGTGGACTCCATGCCTCTTTCCTACTTTGCTGCTCCTGGGTTAAAGAATGATTCTTGCTCCATTCTCACTATAAGGCAGTGACACAACCTGGCCAGGTTCACCAAACAACAACAACAACAACAATGGCCCTAGTTCACCACTGTCATTTCTTTTGTAATTGCTAATAGTGGCTGGCCCATTCTGTCCCCTAAGTGTCCTGGTTCAGATGATGACTTCCACGGCTGCCCTAATGTAAGGTAGAACACTGTGACAAATGCGCCATCAGGGCCCCATGGACTGTGATGGCTATGCCAAAATGCTTTTGGATCTTACTTTATTTGCTTTCAAAGTTTAAATAAATAAAAACCTCACACGCCAAAGTTAACCAGACGCAAAGACTACAACTCAATGCAAGCTGTCTATGCTACCCAATGCTTCTGTCTCAGTTCATGTGATAACAGCAAATGCTACTGCATGCAGCCCTGCTTACCACCAGCTTTACCTGGGTTTGGGGTCTGATAAATCGCCCATGTCAAGTGAGAACTAAGCACACAGCACTATAAAAATGTTCGCATCCAAAACAGACTGTTCTTTTGGAAATAAGTGTCACAACCAAGAATTAAAGCCACAGAGCTCTGAAAATGAAAGCCATGAAAACTTTGCCACCTTCTACTACATATTATAGCAAAACACCCATTCTCAAGGAGTTACCAGAACTCAGTCAAGATAAGCAACTCGGGGTAGGGGTAAAGGTGGCAATCTTCATCAAGCACAGTGGGCCTCGGCCTTCCTGATGCTATGACCTTTTAATTCAGGTCCTCCTGTTGTGGTGATCCCCAACCATAAAAAAGAAAAAAAAAAATAATGTTATTTTCCTTGCCATTTCATAACTGTAATTTAGCTTCTCTTGTGAATTCTAACATAAATATCTGATATTTCCGATGGTCTCAGGTGACCCCAGTGAAAGGGTCATTCAAACCCCAAAGGGGTCCTGACCCACAGGTTGAGAATCACTGATCTAACACATGAGACTAGGAATACTTATCAAACACGTCCGAGGTTTCTCGGTTCTTATGCGTTTAAACCACCAGCTCTTGGAAACACCTCGTGGTCAGGACCATCATTTCGAGCTGTCTTGAGTATCATGCTTTGTCTCACATGTATCAAAACTCATAAGCTTTCTGGGTGGCAAAAGAGGTTTTATTTTTGCACCTGTCTTCTATGCCTTTGTCCATAAGTTTATCAGAAACATACACAAATGCTACTTAAAACAGATTTATCACCTTTCAAAATAGCAGTAAGTGAGATATTAGAGAACGAAAGTATTGCTGATAGAAAGCAAATATGCTCCCTTCTGGCACTGTTCTGCGTGGCTCGAGGAAGAGGAACTCAGTTTTGTCTGTTTACCTAAAGTCTATTTTCTGTGGCCATATTCTCTGTGACAGACTTCTAAACTAGCCACAAAGGACTTTTGGCCAAATATAATCCCCTTGGCCAAATATAATCCCCTTCTCCTGGATGGGAGATGGACCATATGACAGTGGCGATAGGGGCATGCTGTGACCAGCTAAAAAGATTATTACTTCCGTTTTGGTAGCAGACCTATTTATTGGTTTACTGATGCAAAGCGAACCTCAGAGACGCCTCCAGCTGGTATCACTATGGAGCCCAAAGCCTCAGTCTAACGAACTACGAGGATGTGAATTTTGTGCCCTTCCCCATTTGAGCCTCTATGGACATCTTGGTTCTTGTTAACCCTGACCACAGCCTGAGGAGAATACCTGAAGTAACTGCCCTAGATTCCTGACCCATAGACGCTGACAGAGTGTGTGTGTGAAAGTTTAGGCTGCCTTGATCCAGGCTCACTATGGCCTACTGAGGTACCTACTGAGTCCTAGGTGACACTGGGAAAACAGTCTAACTCAAATATTTGAGTCTGCCCAGAACACAGTGGGATCAGTAATTCTGTGTGACCGAAATGAATGAGAACGAAAGAGGTTTGGAGAGATGATGTCCAAAGTTCTACCTAACAACAACAACAACAAAAAAAAGACTTGGCAGGTTCTGCTGAGAATGTGACAGCTCCTGGATTGGAAATATGGCTCAGTCCTTCCTATGTGAGGTCCCCAGAATGCAAGTGTGAGCAGTCGCCTACCAAAAATTCCATTCTCAAAGGGCAGAGATGGGGAATCCTCAGTGAACGCTGGCTAGCAAGGCGGGCCATATCAGTGAGGTCTGGGTTTGATTAAGAGGCCCTGCTTCAGTGAGCAAGGTAGAAAGCCGAGGTTGAGTCCCAGTATCAACAGCAGCCCTCCAGGGGCACACATACACACATGAGTACCCACATACATGTGCACACACACTGGTGCACATAAATGCACGCGCATGCACACACACACACACACACACACACACAAATGGAAAAGGAAAGAAAAAGAAAGCAAGTAATAGCTCTCAGAGACAGATTTTAAATGCAGGTTTATTCCTTTTTCCTTGCTTGTTATCCTCTTTCCCTTTGTGAGAATGTATTCACGACTCAGTCTGAAATTCTGACTTACTTTTCTAATGAAACACAGAAAGTCCACCTCAACACTGAGGCTGCATGTTCTAAAGCAGTTCTCTTCATCCTTTCTTGTTTTAAGCACAGCCTGACCTGCGGGTGTCTCCATAGACGTGAAGGACAGACAATGGGTGCCTTCACTACATTTGATGATTTGATGTGGAGAGCCACATGTCCTGCTGTCTTCCAGTAGAGAAATGTGCATTTTTATGAGCATGCCTCACCTGGCTCCAGTGGGACACCTGGCTTTCATCTAAAGGCAAGGCACATGTGGCCTGGCCCCTGGCTGTGTTTCCGTTACTTCCTCTGCTTCCCCGGTGGAATGTTTCCATAAACCTGCAGGTCATTTCCAGGAGCCTCTTTGTACTAAAACACTATGGATCTGTGCTTGCCTTGCTTCTAGGAGGATCACACTTTGCCTCACTGTGGACAGTCTCTGAGGCTAAAATCATGGTGAACTCCAAAAGGTGATGTTCTGAAAGTTTTACCCACACTACATTTAACCTCCAAAGCAGGGGATGGAGAACCGTTCAGAGCTTAAGAGCACTTGCTGCTCTTATAAAAGACGAGTTTGTCTTCCAGCACCTACACAGTGACTCACAACTTCCTGCTCTTCCAGCTCCCCAGGGAGCTGATACCATTTTCTGGCCTCCGTGGGCACTTGCACACATGTGCACTTACACACAGAGCCATGCATAGCTGCAGAACTGGTCTGAGCAAGGTAAGATATTCTGAAGATACACTTGTGTCAATCTATCAGACTGTTAAAATAGTGAATGCCCCACCACCCAAGATCCCAGAAATAAAAATTTTCCAAATAATTTCATGCTCAGAGAAAAACAGGGGGGGGGGGACTTGTCTCTCACTCAGAAGGAGGTTTCACAGCTTATCAGATCACCTCACAGGATGAAACTAAGACCCAGATAACGATGAGCCGATGAGATGAGTCACTGGCTGGTGGGATCACACCATGCTTCCAACTGCTTAGATGTGCACAGCCTTCCTTGGCTTTCTATTTAAACTTTGATCTCATGCCAGGACCCTAAAGTCTCAGGAGGGTGGCTGGAAAGCTTTGTCCTGTCCCAATGTGGCCACATCAAATAGATCTCCTACTGATTCTCTCTACTTTTAATTGCTTTACTGAGATTGAAAGGCTGGACCCAACTTGGGACATAGGCTGTGATGCCCCAAGTTGGATGATGTATGGACATAACTTAAAATAAACATTTAAAGCAAACTTTTGCTTTATTGCTTTACTGTACAGGAATCGGTCACATTGTAAAAGAAGCATGCAAGAAGCATGCTTCCATGCAAGGGCTCTGTTGCTTTCGTACCCATGACAACCTCGCAGCCATTAGCTCCAAACAGTTAGCCAGGAGGAGAAAACCTGGCTTAGCAGAACAGATTAAATATCTGACTTTACTTATGTCTGGAAGTGTTGGCTTTCTGTGATGGTTCACTGACCTGTAAGCGTGTACTTATGACAGACAGTACTTCCAAGGAGACTCATAAGGGTTAAATAAGCAAATAGAAATACTGCATTGCACTCAATAAAATCCTCGCAAACCGAATCCAAGAGCACATCAAAATTATCATTCATCATGACTAAGTAGGCTTCATTCCAGGGATGCAGGGATGGTTTAATATAAGGAAATCCATCAATGTAATC
>NC_034591.1:72358651-72386770 GCF_900095145.1 Mus pahari
TTGTGTCTCTAGCTGCATATGTAGCAGAAGATGGCCTAATTGGCCATCATTGGGAAGAGACGCCCCTTGGTCTTGCAAACTTTATATGACCCAGCACAGGGGAAGGCCAGGGCCAAGTAGTGGGAGTGGAAGGGTAGGGGAGCAGGGGCGGGGGTGCGGTATAGGGAACTTTCAGGATAGCATTTGAAATGTAAATAAAGAAAATAATAATAATAATAAAAAGAAAGAAAGAAAGAATGGAGTTTATTTGGTTTTTGTTTTAAGCCACATAATCTCAATAGAAAACAATTTTTAACCTTAAAAAAAAAATACTGCATTGAAGTACCTCCATTCTTAAGCAGAATGTAGGAAAAATTATTTTTAAAAAAACCCCATATACTCAAGGGGGAAAGGTGGAGAGTACAAAACCCTGTTTTATATCTCCATTCCTGTCTCTTTTTTATTATTTAACATTTCAGAGATTTTAATAGTTCACCCAGGCCTAGAAAGACAAATGCCACATGTTCTCATTTATATGTAGAACTTAGTATCAAATCTTTAGATTTGCATGGTTGAACATAAAGTACCTACAGAATACAGAAAACTGTAAAGGACCCACTGGTGGGGAGGGAGAAGATCTTAAGTGAGGGAGATAGTGGAATATAGGTAATATTAAGGGGGAGGAGATAACGGGGGTCAATGATTTAATGAGGAGAAAGATGGGAGGGGGGGCATGAGGAAGGATGGAGGAGAGATAACAGTAAGGATGTTTGAAAAGACCATGTAGAAATTACTATTATAAAGCGCCTTAAATATCTACATTTCCATATATATTACGCTCATACAGAGTTTAATTAGAACTATCCCACATAGGGATAATGGTTGTCCCAGAAGCCACAGGTTCCCAGATGAAGAGGCAGTGCCAGGTGTGGGGCACCTCCCTTCCAGTTGTTAGTCATGGGTGTCCAAGGTCTGCCCCCTGAGCAATACAAGATATTAGCATTGCTCCTGGTTGCCCGCCAGAAATTAATGGTAAGAGATTATTGCTGAAGACACCACATATCTTGGTCACAGGACATGGAGAAATCAAGTTGGTACTAACTTGAAAGCTTTCTCCCTGATGGCTAGCTTTCATAGATAGAACTGGAAGGTGCCATGTGGGATCCTGTGGTAGGATGCATCGAGAGCGGTGAACTGTAGAAATGATTGTCTTAGCAGGATAAGTCCAAGGGTGCATTTGTGGCACAGATGCTATGTGGGTCACCAATCACTTTCCGATTGGACTGAAGGCTTACTCCATAGGAAGAAATGCATGCCTGGTTCTGTAAATACAGCCATGAGTTCAAAGGCCCCAGGGGCAAGTGTACTGGTATTATTTTGCTAAAAGGAGATAGTTTCACACTGCTCCCAAATTCATACATATTCAATACCCATAGATGAGTGCAGCTCCCAGACCTCATTAGGGAAGTTCCTTTACACAGCAGATGGTTAATATGGAAATTCACAACTGGCCAAAGTTCAGAGCATAAACATCAGTGGAATGCTCAGTCACAGGTGAACTGTATATACCATACACCCTTCCCAAGGCTTGGGGATCATCATGGACAAGGAATGGAAAAAGTATCCTAGCCAGAGATCTGGGAACACTGAAGCGAAACAGTGTCTTCTGGATGTGATCGCTCTGTCCTCTGAGTTCACAGCAGTTGTGGTTTAAGATCAAGTCTGTCAGCATTCAGGCCCAGAGTGGGAAGGGGCTGGCGAGGCCCCACCCTGAATCGAGGAACCATTAAATACTGACGGCTTCTGGGAAGACAGAGTCAGTTTGTGGCCAACCACATTCCAGTGGGTGGCCCCACATTCATGAGTATATGGGCAGCACGAACTGATGGGCTATTATAAATAAATAAATAAATAAATAAATAAATAAATAAATAAATAAAGGCACTAATCCAGCTGGGAGAGGTCGGGCATTGAGGTGGATCAGTCAGAGTTGGGCTGAGGAGTCGGGGTGGATAGGATCATCAGCCGTTGTATACATGTGCAAAATTCTCAGATACGTAATAAAATATTACACTTTTAAAAGCTTCCTTTAAGTCTCCCTGCGGGTCCTTCAAGGTATGGTTAATGTGTTAGCCAGCTGGAGCTTGAGCAGTGGTCAATGGTGGCAGAAGAAACATCCTTGGCATTGGTGAGAGGAAGCCAAACATCTCCTGTTGGTGATAAGGGCGCTTCCCTACCACACCTGGGGTCACTGGATGGAGTTCAACAGGATGGAACTTCGGGGGGGGGCATTGTGTGTTGGGGGTGACTTGCCAACACTGAAGCTCTGCTTCCCATGGCTTCACTTGGTGGCCACCTCTGGTTTAAGGTTAAAAATTAAGCAAGGTTCTATATGGTATTTCATGAAAGTAGAAATTTTTTTCCGTTGGAATAAGTCTCGGAGATGAGCTCAATCGAATTACCTCAGGCGTGGGTAAATGACTTCCGTGAGGTCAGAGCAGTGGAGGCCACTAAGGAAATGAATGAATGAACTCAGCACCCTGTCCTGACCCATCTTGGGACTGGAATGAGATGCTGTATGTTGAGTGCATTGGCATATCCTGGGCAGAAGGCAGCATCCCAGTGCACTCCTCTTACAGTCTACTGCCTCCTCTTCTACAGGCTCGTGTGTGTGTGTGTGTGTGTGTGTGTGTGTGTGTGTGTGTGTGTGTGTTTATTTATGTGTGTGTGTATGTGTGTGTTATGTATGTAAGTGTGTATGTGTGGGTATGTGTACATATGTATGTATGTGTACATATGTGTGCATGTGTGTATGTATGCATGTATGTATGTGTATGCATGTATGTGCATGTGTATATATGTGTGTGTATATGTCTAGGGGGTAATAAAAATGTTCCATCTAGATCTGAGCACTCAAGCTCTAACTCTCAGCACTCTGACATTTATACATCTTTACATCGATTCCCATCCACTGGGGAAAAAAATCTCTGACCAGGATTGAGAGCAGCTCACGTCTATGAATACAAACACAAATATTTAGAAAACATTTTGATCGCACAAAGACCTGCACAAGATCGAGTCAGCCAAGGTCCCAGCATAGGTGACAAAGGTGTTTTCTAGAGCCCACCCTCACTGAGGAGCTGTGGGCAGTTGACAGCTGCTGGGGACAGGAGACTCATCCTTCCTTGAGGACATTCCCCACTAGTAGGTTTCCCATGCTCCAGGGGGTTGTCCTACATCCATGCACACACAGGCAGCACTGCTTTAACTTTGTAGGTTAAAAAAAAAAAAAGACGTGAAGTTGACATGCTGAAGGAATATGGAGGACTGGAGGTGGGAAGGGGAGCAATATCTTGCTTTATTTTGTATGTGTAGGAAATTCTCAGAATCAAGGAAATTATAATTTAAAAGGAATGTAGTGTAAAGAAGCTGGTTAGAAAGACACGGTACATTTGACGGTGGAAGGATTGTGGAGCCTCTGGCTATTGCTAGGTTAGGAGGAGATCTCCTTCGGGGCCTCAGCAAAACACATGAAAATCCACAGCATCAAAAACGGAGGCTCACAGTCACTTCATCACTATGCTTAAGGAAGAGTTTCCATTAGCTTGTAAAAACCGTGGAACTGAGCTCAGGACATGAGATGTGAAAGTCCAATGGGCTTGCCAGCAGCATAAAACAAATCTGCCATCAAATCAAATCAAATAAAAAGGTGAGCTTTCTTGTTCCTTGTGGTCGCCTGCCTCGCGGACAATAGGATTGTCGTCATAGAGAATCGCCTTTGCTTGTATCCAGCGATACACTGCTTTACCACAAGTTCAGTTGCAGCATGGCCAACTGGCCTCCAACACTGTAGGCCAACAGCAGCCTTTTTCATTTGCTCCTCATTCAAGAGTACTAACTCAGGAACTCCTCTCTTCTGATTTCACTTAACATTAATAACCTAACAACAACTGCATCTGATACCAGCAACAAATGAATTTAGAGATTAATTTTCAACACATAAGATTCTGGCGATACATGCAAAACAACAGCAACAACAACAACAGAATTTATCTGGATCTGATCTTAGAAGGACATTGCAGAACCAGGAATGGTGCTCACTAGAGAGAGATGCCACATGCTTAGACCAGCCACCACAATACACAGCAAGACTGTGACTGAAAAGACACTGATTGATGTGTATTAGAATCATTCCGGTTTTTACAACAGTATTAGAAAATTATTTGACAGTATTTACTCTGTCTGAACATCTGTGCATCCAATTATCCAACAAATTGAATTCGGTTTTACACCCAACCAAAATGTATATGTGTGTGTTTACATGAAACCTGGGCAAGGAGCAGTCAGAGTGCTCATATGAGGCCCAACCTGAAAACAACTAGATGTCCACCCATCATAACTATCAATGTGCTGTAGAGAGCAAGTGAAGTCTTGAGCAGGTGAAACTTGGAGAGACTTTGTATTGTTTGACATGAGCTGGCCATGCCAAGAACCAAGGAACTGGGCCCATGGGAATTTGGCAAAGCCTTTTCCCTCATGGGTCAGACTTGGAATTGGCAAAACCTTCTTTCTTTGGTCCAAGTATGAGCGTTTAGTAATGACTGATCCATGTGTGCAAAAACTAACAACTGTAGCTCCCTCCTCCCAGATGTTTCAACCCAAGACTGCTCACCTACAGAAACCTACTGAGACTAGCTAAAGTGCAGAAGTTCTCAGTCGCGGCAGCAATTGGTGAGGTTCCATCGGAGTATGCACAGCCCACCTGACCCCAGCTTTGGCTGTATCTGTGTCTGCATCTATCCTTTCCCCATTCCTTTACAGTACCCATCAGGTTTCTGGATCTAAGCTGTGCAAACCATGGCAATGTACTGTGGTACATTCAATGAAATGAGTTTCCATTCAGAAAGAAGATGGTGTGCTATTTCTCCACAGAAGCACATGCATAGCTATTGTAGGCACAAGGTATAAAAAAATCTAACCAAAGCAGGGCAAACCCAAGGAGGACATTTGTCACATAGAATAACTGAGCTGTGATGGGAGAAGGTGACTTAGTTTCTCTTTGGAGCAGAGTTTTCATGAGAAGGGGACCTGGGAACCCCCTGCAGTGTTGGTGATTTTCCATTTCTGGATCAAGGATCTAGCTACCTTAGGGTGCTCACTCTTGTTTCTGTATGTATGTTATAATTCTCTCTGGTGTTTTTTAATTTAAAACTAATTATTCCCTGGGAACCTGCAAGCCACTCCAGCCAGGAAAGCTAACTACAGAAGCACCTAAAGAAATGTTCAAAGTCCTTAGTGAAATGGAAATCAAAACAACCCTGAGATTCCATCTCACACCAGTCAGAATGGCTAAGATCAAAACCCGAGGTGACAGCAGATGCTGGCGAGGATGTGGAGAAAGAGGGACACTCCTCCATTGCTGGTGGGATTGCAAACTGGTACAATCACTCTGGAAGTCAATCTGGAGGTTCCTCAGAAAATTGAAAATCGATCTACCTGAAGACTCAGCTATACCACTCTTGGGAATATACCCAAACGATGCCCCACCATGTCACAGTGACATGTGTTCCACTATGTTCATAGTGGCTTTGTTTGTGGTAGCCAGAAGCTGGAAACAACCTAGATGCCCCATGACAGAAGAATGGATACAGAAAACGTGGTTCATTTACACAATGGAGTACTACTCAGCTATTAAGAATGAGGACATCCTGAGTTTTGCAGGCAAATGGACAGAACTAGAAAATATCATCCTGAGTGAGGTAACTCAGACCCAAAAGGACATACATGGTATGTACTCACTAATAAATGGATATTAGCCAAAAAGAAAAAAAAAGTACAGAATACCCAAGATACAGTCCACATAACTCTAAAAGGTCAGCAAGCTAAAGTGCTCAAATGAAGATATCTCAGTCCCACTTGGAAGGGAGAAGAAAGCAATCACAAGTGGGAAGGGAGGGAGGGACCCAGGAGGGAAAGTAAAGTGGGTGGGAGAGTTGTGGGGAGAGGGGAACCTGATCTGGTATTGGGTGAGGGAAAAGGACTGAAGCCCTGAGGGCCAGCAGAAAGAATGGAAACAGGCAACCTCAACCTTGGGAGATAGGAGGTTGGGGGTACTGTCCAGAATGAACCAGAGACCTGGGAGGTGAGAGACTCCCAGGACTCAAAGGGAGGGACCTTAGAAGAAATGCCCAACAGTAGGGCTAGGGAACTTAATAGAGCCTACTTCCAGCAGAAAGAAGAGGAGATCATCAACTGAGGGAGAGGAGGGCCATCCCACAGTCACAGCTCTGATCCATAATTGTTCCTGTCTGAAAGAGTTACAGGGATGGAAATGGAGAGGAGCCTGAGGAAAAGAAGGTTCAGTGACAGGCGCAAAGTGGGATCCAGCTCAAGGGGAGGTCCCAAGGCCTGACACTATTACTGAAGCTATGGAGTGCTCACAAAAAGGGACCTAGCATAACCGTACTCCGGAAGACACAACTAGCAGCTGAAAGCGTCAGATGCAGATATTTGCACCCAACTAATGGACAGAAGCTGCTGGTCCCTGTGGTTGAACTAGGGAAGGCTGATAGAAGCTGAGGAGAAGGGCAACCCTGTAGGAGGACCAGCAGTCTTAATTAATCTGGACCTCTGAGATTTCTCAAACACTGGACCACCAAACGGGCAGCATTCTCCAGCAGATGTGAGGCCCCCAACACATATACAGCAGAGGGCTGCCAGTTCTGTGCTCATTCAGAGATGATGCAACCCTCAAAAGACTCCCCAGGGAGATTAGAGGTCAGATGGGGTAGGGGATAGGGACATCCTTGTGGAGACAGGGGGTGAGGAAGAGGAATGGGATGTGAAACAGTCAGAGGATGAACAGGGGTAGGGTGGGGAAATAAAATATTGAGTGTAAAAAAATAAAAGATAAATTAATTAATTCAAAAAAAGAAAAACTCTATTAAAATTAACTAAAAGAGGGAGAAAGAATATCCAAATTAACAAAATCAGAAATGAAAAGGGACACCTAATAGACACAAAGGAAATCCAGAGAAACATAAGGAAATACTTTTAAAATCTGTATTCCAAAAAACTGAAAATTTTACAGGAAATGGATAAATTTCTCAATACATACTACTTATCAAAATAAAGTCAAGATCAGATAAGCAATTTAAACAGACCTATAACACTTAATAAAATAGAAGTGGACATTTAACTCCCAGGCAAAACAAAGTCCAGGGCCAGAAGGATTTAGAAAATTCTACCAGACCTTCAAAGAAGCATTAATGCCAATACTCTTCCAATTATTTCACAAAATATAAACAGAAGGAGCATTGCCCAAATCCTTTTACAAGGTCAGTTACCCTGATACCAAAACTACATAAAGACCGGGCAAAGAAAGAGAATTACAGACAAATTTCCCTTATGATCATAGAGGTAAAAATTCTCAATAAAATACTTGCAAACTGAATGCAAGAACACAGCAAAAACATCACCCACCATAGTTGAGTAGGATTCATCCCAGAGAATCAAGCATGGTTCAGCAAGTCATTCAATAAAAGTCAATCTATAGATTCAACAGAATCCCAATCAAAATTTTGAACATATATGTTCACAATTCTTGAATAAACAAATCTCAGCTGTATATGGAAACACAAAAACCCAGTATGCCTAAACCAATCCTGAACAATTAAAGGAACTGCTGGAGGCATCGCCATTCCAGATTTCAAGTTGTACTACAGAGAGAAAGTAAAAAAACAAAAACAAACAAAACAAAAAACCCAGTATGGTATTGGTATAAAATCAGACATGTTGATCAATGGAATCGAATTGAAGACCCACACATAAATCTACATACCTGTAGACTCCTGGCTTTTGATAAAGAAACCAGAAACACATACTGGAAAAATATGGCATCTTCAACAAATGTTGCTAGTCCGACTGGATGGTTTATGTAGAAGATTGCAAATAGATTCACACCCATCACCTGCACAAGGCTCAACTCCAGAAGGACCAATGACCTCAACAGAACACCGGACACACTGAACCTGATAAAAGAGAGAGTGGGGGTAGCCTTGATTTCATCGGCACAGGAGCCTTCTTGAACAAAACACCATTAGTGCAGGGCACTAAGATAATAAAAGATGGGACCTTAGGAAGGTGAGAATATTCTACTTGGCAATGGACACCATCATTCTAGCAGAGTCAGTCTATAGAATGAAAAAAAAAAAAAAAAAGATTTTTACCAACTACACACCTGATAAAGGGCTAATATCCAAAATGTCTAAAGAATTAAAAAACAAAACCTTAGATATCAAGAAAACAAACAATTCAATTTTAAAATGGGTCAAAGATCTAAACAGGATTCTCAAAAAGAGGAAAATCAAGTACCTGAGAAACACTTTAAAAATGTTCAACATCCTTAGCCATCAGGAAATTCAAATCAAGACTAATTTGTGATTTCATCTTATGCCACTCAGAAGTGGCCAAGATCAATAAGACAAGTGACAACTCATGCTGGAGAGGATGCAGAATAAGGGGAACACTCATCCACTGCTGGTGGGAGCACAAACGTGTACGCCATGTTGGAAATCAGTGTGGCAGTTCTTCGGGAAGATGGGAATCAATCTACCTTAAGATCCACTTTTGCCAGTCTTGGGCACACACCCAAAGGATGCTTCATCCTACCATAGAGTCACTTGCTCAACCATATTCATTGCTGCTATACTCATAATAGACAGAAACTGAAAACAACATAGATGTCCTTCAACAGAAGAATAGACAAAGAAAATATGGTACATTAACAAAATGGAGTATTACTCAGCTGTTAAAAACAATGACATCATGAATTTGCAGGCAAATGGATGGGACTAGAAGAAATCATCCTGAGTGAGGTAATCCAGACCTTGAAAGACAAATATGGCATGCATTTACTTATATGTAGATATTAGTTCTTAAGTCAGTGATAACCAAGCTCACAGAGGTTTGGTATGGAGTAAGGGACCAGGGAGGACAGAACCCATTAGGAAAGAGAAATAGAAAAGATAGTTAGGGATGGGTTTGGGGCTAGAATGGAAGGATCAGCTGAGGAGGTGGAGGGAGGATGGGGACAAGAAAGGAACTATAGGGAGAGACAGCTAAAATGAAGGGTCATTTGGGGAGCACTATGGAAACTAATGCAATAGAAGATTCCTAAAATATATACATATATGAAGGTGATCTAAATGAAATCATCACATAATAGGAGCATCAAAAAGTCAAATGAACACCCCTGGAGACAAAGGGAAGCTTCTAATACCAGGATTAGGCTATATCAAATGAGATATTAGCCAAAAGGGCCTCATTGGGAATCCCCAACAACCCAGGCTGTTGACAAGTTAGTTCATTGCTCCCCACAAGCTGACAGCCCCTTTACTGAAGACACCATCTACACAACTCACTAAACACAGAGAACATCGAGCTGGCACTACCTAGAGCTTTCAGCCGTACATCCTAGTATCTTTGAGATAGGAAGGTATGCTGTAGGCTACCAAGAGAGAAATGCAAACACCAACCCATCCACAAATGCTTTGATCTACAGTGGTGTCTTGCCTGCGAGATGTGCTAGGGCAGCGGTGGCTCAAACCTTGTGGGAGTAACCAACCAACATCTGATTTGACTTAAGGCCCAGTCCACAAGCTAGAACTCAGACCCAACACTGCTTGGGTGACAAAAAAACCTAAGACTACATAGCTCAGGGACGTAGGGGAAAAACTAATTGTAAGTAATGTTTGCTGGAAAATGTACTGTAAAATTAGTATAGGTGGCAACCACAGTATCAGGAAGGACAATTTCATGGCATGCAGTACTATGAGAATCAAAGAGAACCTCTTTATATCAGTAAAAGGCTAGTGTACCGTGAAGGCCATCAGCTGACCCATGCCTCAGGTAAGCTACCATCAAATTACCTTAAATAAAAGATTTGAAAGATAAAAATGCTTACCATGTAGGGAACATATTGAACACATGCCACGTAAATGTACCATTATAGACACAGATGCAATGACCTCTGATTTAGAGGCAGAGCCCATAAAAGCTTAGATAAACCCTTCTTTAAAAAAAAAATGTGTGTCTCCTCCAGCTAAGCAAAATGCCCAAAGGAAAGAAGGCCAAGGGGAAGAAGGTGGCCCCAGCCCCTACTGTTGTGAAGAAACAGGAGGCCAAAAAGGTAGTCAATCCTTTGTTTGAGAAAAGGCCCAGGAACTTCAGCATTGGGAAGAACATCCAGTCCCAAAGAGATCTCACACGCTTCCTCAAGTGCTCAGCTACATCAGACTGCAGCAGCCAAGAGCCATCCTCTATAAGCGGCTCAAAGTACCTCCTGCCATTCACCCAGACCCTGGACAGGCAGGCAGCTACCCAGCTGCTTAAGCTTGCCTACAAGTACAGGCCAAAGACAAAGCAAGAGAAGAAGCAAAGGCTGCTGGCCCGTGCTGAGAAGAAAGCTGTTGGCAAAGGGGACGTCCCAACCAAGAGACTACCTGTCCTCCGAGCAGGAGTCAATACAGTCAGCACCTTGGTGGAAAACAAGAAGGCTCAGCTGGTGGTGATTGCCCATGACGTAGACCCCATTGAGCTGGTGGTTTTCCTGCCTGCCCTGTGTCGAAGGGGATGTCTTACTGCATCATCAAGGGAAAGGCCAGGCTGGGGCATCTGCTCTGTAGGAAGACATGCACCACTGCTGCCTTCACGCAGGGTAACTCAGAAGACAAGGGTGCTCTGACTAAGCTGGTGGGAGCTATTGGGACCAATAATAATGACAGATATGACGAGATCCTCCACCACTGGGTAGGCAATGTCCTGGGTCCTAAGTCTGTGGCTTTCATCGCCAAGCTGGAAAAGGCAAAGGCTAAAGAACTCGCCACTAAACTGGGCTAAATGTACACTGTTGAGTTTTCTGTACATAAATATAATTACAAAATTATCTTGAAAAAAAAATAAAAGAAATATTGCATGATTTCCACCCTTGTCAGAAGTCCCATAGCCTAAGGTACCATTGCTCCTTGTAAATTAACCAGTGGTTTAATGGCAGATCGAGTTTATGGACCTTTTCCAGAGACATGACAACCTTTCCTTGCTGCATATGATACACTGGAGATGTCAGAACTCACAGTGGAGGTATAGGTGTCTCCGATGAGCTAAGAGTGATGAAATGGCCCTGGGGTTGTGGTAGTGCTGACTCCTGACAGGGCCATCGCTGGTCTTGGTCCATGCATGTGTGTATAGGTATAAGTCCTGCAGGGCCGTGGTCATCTGCTCATGCCCAATATCCCCCCGCAGGACCATAATCCTATGGAGATTCTCTGGTCTCTGAGCCTCCGCTGCCCACTGCCCCACCCACCTAGTGTTAGAATGTTCCTGGGTCCATCACCTCTCTCCCCTCCCATGGGTAGGAAAACCGGGGAGACTCAGAGAACAGCAGTGTCTATGTTTGTGTGGGCACCTAGCCTAATTTTCTTGTGCTGTCTGGGAAAGGAAATCTGGAAGGTTCCACCTACACAAATTCACAACTTTGTTTATTTTCCTTTCAAGTCTCCTTCTGAGGCCAAGAGTTGGTAAGATGAATAGCCCATTTACTGCCCTGGGTTAGGACATCGCAGTCTGTCATTACGCAATGTGTTTTGATGTGTGAACTTGGGTGCTAAGTGAAAGTGCTCCAAACAGGGGTGGGGACGTGGGGGGGGGGTGACACAAACAACCACAGGGAATGAACTGCCTGGTTTGAAGACTGACTTAAAAGGTGACAAGGTCATAGTAGACTGTGCCCCATGTCTCATCAGGCAAAGACTGAGGGAATAACAATGTTGGGATGGAGGAAGAAACACAAGGATGCCCTTGATAAAGGAGACAATGTGGCCCAGTTGGGATCTCACATCGGACCTTAGCTGTGATAAAGACCACATCCAAAATCCATTATAGAAGGTTTGTTTCATTTCACAACTCTCAGGTTAACTTCCTCACTGAGAAACTGAAACAGAAGCCATGAAGGAACTAGTTTGCAACTCCTGGGTTGCTCCTCTTGCTTTCTTTTACATCCCAGAATCACCTGTCCAGGGGTGGCAACACACACACACACACACACACACACACACACAAACACACACAAATATAGGGCTGGATCCTTCCACATCAATCATCAGTTAAGAAAATGCCCCCCAGACACTTGCCTTCAGGCCAGTGTAATGGGGGTGATTTCTCTATTTTGGCTGCACTCTTAACTGACTCTAAGTTTATGCCAAGTTGACAAAAACAACCAGCAGACTTGGGGTCTTTGCTAGTCAAAGACAGATTAGAATATACAAGGACCAGTGGAGTGGGTCAGACGCTGTTGCCATGTGTAGTGATACCATTGTTACAAATGTGTACAATAGAGCCAGCCTGCCCGGAGCCCCCCCCCCCCATCTATGAGAACAAAATCTGAATTCCTATTGTCTATGTGGGGAAGGGACAGAGCTGTATTATTAAACACAAGGAAGGCAGGGAGGAGGCCAGGAGACCCAGTCATTGGAGCTCAGCCTAAAAGAGAAGTGGAGACTGGGGTGGGGTTGGGGCAGATGTGGGGATCACTACGGGGCAGTAACACTGATGGGGCTTGCTGGCTGTTAGGGGCCGGCTGCTGAGACCGTCATTCGCTAGCACCTGCTCCTTTCCATCTGTCTTGCTCTTCAAGGGCAGAAAGAGCATCTCATGTTTAACCAGATATCCGCCACCCACCATCCCTGTCCCCTTTTTCTCAGTAGCCTGGTGGAAATTGTCCTTCTTAACAGCCAATCCACTCCTGCCTTTTGGAACTTTGCGACTCCTGTAATTCACCGGATCTTCTCTGTTTCACTATTGGTGAACTCCGAAGTAAAATCTCTAATTCACCCCTGTCAAGTTGAGTTTATATTAGAGCCCTGTATGAACTTGTCATGTTTGGTGTGTGCTTCAACCTGTTCTGACCTGGCCTTATCGCTCTCAGCCATTTTCATTTCATGCAATCTCTTGTACTACTTGGAGCTTTATGTATTTTGACACAAAGGACTGCTGTTAATAAATGCTATCTGAGTGGCTTTTAATAAATGTGTTCTATAAAACATGGCTTGCTTTCCAGTATCAGCTTTGTAATGCACAGAAGGGCTTCCATCGACAAGATCAACAATTGTAGAAATAACGAAATGGGAGCCTGGGGCCTCCGAGCTCTCGTTCGGGCAGTGGCTCGGCTTCCAGCAGGCAGCAGGCTACTGAGGTCTGTGTTCAAGCAAGCGCCTCCAGGTCCCTAATTCAGGGAATTGTTGTAAACTCTACTGAAACTTTTTTAGATGTGCCTTTTAGATGACTAGGGGGTTGTAATGTTGAAAGTTGTTTAAAGTCCTAAATCACAGAATACATTGTAGCGTCTTCTAACCTGTTTATCACACGCCCCAGGGCATAGTCATTTCAGATGTTTGTCTTCCTTTTGCATTTATTTTGCTTAACTACAAAGTAAAAGCAAATTTATGCTAGAAAATGAATGGATGATGAATTCAAAAGAAAAGGTGTCAATTCTCCTGACATCTTCATCTCAGTGATATTACCGGTTTGGCATCTAGTCTTCTAGAATTTCCTGCGTGCATACAAACATGAACGGTTGTGTGCACAAGAGTCTGCTAAGCACACCACAAAGTGAAACTTTCTGTTTTAAATGGACCATATGAGTGTGCCCCAGTTATTTGCCCCATTAACCATCCAGCCCACATTTTGCGTGTTTGTTGCCATCATCTTAAAAGCAGAGCAGCCTAGAGCTTTGGGCTCCCTGCTCAGTCCAGTACCGCCGCTTTGGACTCCCACGGTCCAAAGTGATTCCAGACACACCGGGTGAGTGGATCAGAATTCACTCACACCTTCATGGACAGCGGTGGACTAACAAAGACAAGAATACTGGTGGCTTCGGGTCTCAACAAGGCTATTTATGTGCACTTGCCAACTCTCAGAGACCCAGAAAGGGCATTTATTTCCTTACCACATTAAATTTGGGTTAAATATGTAAATACCCATAATGGCCACCAGAGGGCGGCAACCACTCAGCATGATTGAGTAGAAGCCCTCCAGCCCCTGTTGAAAACAGCTTGATTCCTGACTTGAATGTGTGCAAGCTCCCATTGACTGGTATTTCAAATAAGTAAATAAATCCAACATAAATGACAAAAGAGATGTGAAGGTAAACACTTTAAATGGTTTTCTAAACAAACAGTTGTAGAAAACACAGTCTAGTCGGATGATAGATAAGCGATAGATAGACAGAAAGACAAGTCCGCAGATTTATCAATTGACTGACTCGGGGTCAGGGCCTTGCCTTGTAGCCCAGAATGGCCTTGAATTCACAATGTCTCTACTCCCTCAAGCACGAACCAGGATTACAGGCTTGTGCCACCATGACTAGCTGTTAGTTTTGTAGTTATTCGCAGCCTATTTCTTTCTAAAATATAAATTAAAATACAGAGCCCCACCTTTTGCTGGGATGGTCTCCCGGGTCTTGCTCTGAAAGCGCATTCCACCACAGTGCCTCTGCTCAGAATTGCTTTCTTGCTTCCAGCATAGGCGGACAACCTAAGTCTAGTTTTAAAATTTATCTCTTATTTTCGAGAATTCCAGGTGTATACAGTGATCACATATACTCAGTCCAGCTCCCCCGTAAGCTGCTGTGGATGACGTCACCACACACTTTGGCAATAGGACAGAGAGAAATCAATCTCACACGGACTGGAGAACTTCCTCCTTGCTGGTTCGTTTTCACAAAGTGCCTGGATGGTCGGTGCAGGCTCCTGGTAGGAGAAGATAAAGGTCTTCAGGGTCTGCTCACTGCTGCCATAGCGGCATGGCTGTCATCGGGTAATAAGCCACTTTGGTTAGTTTTGAACTCTGTTCCGTGGGAGGAAATGTCATGCCTGATACTAAAACCTGGTCAAAAGCCCATGGCCTGGGAGGGCATGTGTTGTTTGCACTAAATGATTATGCTGTTAAATTGTATAATTCTAAATATTTCTTTACATCCTGTCTTAGCCAGGGTTTCTATTCCTGCACAAACATCATGACCAAGAAGCAAGTTAGAGAGGAAAGGGTTTATTCAGCTTACACTTCCACACTGCTGTTCATCACCAAGGAAGTCAGGACTGGAACTCAAGCAGGTCAGGAAGCCATGGAGGGATGTTCTCTACTGGCTTGCTTCCCCTGGCTTGCTCAGCCTGCTCTCTTATAGAACCAAGACTACCAGCCCAGAGATGGCACCACCCACAAGGGGACCTCCCCCCTTGATCAGTAATTGAGAAAATGCCTTACAACTGGATCTCGTGGAGGCATTTCCCCAACTGAAGCTCCTTTCTCTGTGATAACTCCAGCTGTGTCAAGCTGATACAAAACTAGCCAGTACAATTGACCCCTTGTCAACTTGACACACAAACACATTACCAGTAAGCCTCAACCCTTAGTTCTTATTCATCCCCAAGATCTAAATAACTTTAAAAGTCCCACCGTCTTTATATATTAAAAGTTCAATCCCTTTAAAATATCCAATATCTTTTTTTAAATTTATTATATGTAAGTACACTGTAGCTGTCTTCAGACACTCCAGAAGAGGGCATCAGATCTTGTTATGGATGGTTATGAGCCACCATGTGGTTGCTGGGATTTGAACTCCGGTCTTTTGGAAGAGCAGTCGGGTGCTCTTACCCACTGAGCCATCTCACCAGCCCTCCAGTATCTTTTAAAATACAAAGTACTTTAAAATTCAAAGTCTCTTAACTGTGGGCTTCACTAAAAAACTTCCTTCAAGAGGGAAAAATATCAGGGCACAGTCACAATCAAAAGCAAAATTCAATCTCCAACCATCCTATGTCTGGGATCCAACTCACNATCTTCTGGGCTCCTCCAAGGGCTTGGGTCACTTCTCCAGCCATGCCCTTTGTAGCACACACCTTGTCTTCTCGGCTCCAGCTCCAGATGCCTGTACTCCACTGCTGCTGCTGTTCTTGATGGTCATCTCATGATACTGGCATCTCCAAAATGCTGCTGTCTTCCACTGTAACTAGGCTTTAACACTAGCCTCTCATAGGCTCTCTTCATGGTGCCAAGCCTCAACTCCTTTGCATGACCCCTTCAATCCTGGGCCATCAATTGCAACTGAGGCTGCACCTTCACCAATGGCCTTCCATGGCCTCTCACAGTGCTTCCATGGCCTCAGCTGCTCTGCATGACCCCTTCTGCACTGTTCTCAACATTATCTTCCAAGCTCCTAAACAACATCTCACAGAGCTCTTAACATAGCATGGATCTTCTGGCCCAAAGTTCCAAAGTCCTTCCACAGTTCTCCCCAAAATATGGTCAGGTTGTCACAGGGNTACCCCACTCCTGGTACCAATTTGTCTTAGTCAGGGTTTCTATTCATGCACAACAAACATCATGACCAAAAAGCAACTTGGGGAGGAAAGGGTTTATTCGGCTTACACTTCCACACTGCTGTTCATCACCGAGTAAGTCAGGACTGGAACTCAGGCAGGTCAGGAAGCAGGAGCTGATGCAGAAGCCATGGAGGGATGTTCTTTACTGGCTTGCTTCCACTGGCTTGCTCAGCCTGCTCTCTTATATAACCCAAGACTACCAGCCCAGAGATGGCACCACCCACAAGGGGACCGCCCTCCCTTGATCAGTAATTGAGAAAATGCTATATACAATTGGATCTCGTGGAGGCATTTCCCCAACTGAAGCTCCTTTCTCTGTGATAACTCCAGCTGTGTCAATTTGACACAAAACTAGCCAGTACACATCCATAGACCAGGGCTTCTCTCAAGCCTGGCTAATGAAGCTTACCTGCAGTGGGCAACAGTCAGTGGCATGATGCAGAATTGAACAAAGTGACTGCTTGCCCTAAGCAGGGCATCTCTATCAACCGCACCAACTGCACCAATCGCACTGTGAAGGCTCTAGGCAACACTGCGGGAAGGGAGGCAGGGAGAACAGAAGAGCCAGAGGCTCTGGGGAGGGAAGGCCATGTGAGATGCTGTCCTTTGGGAGTGACATGGGGGCCACTGCACAGTATCAAGTAGCTGCACAGTATCAAGCCGGCAAGAACCCAGGCATGGATGGGCTAGATGACCTCCAAACCCCACTCCTTCATCAGAAACGTCCATCAGCTGACAGCTGCTGAGGGAGAAAAAAATTATCTTCTGAAGATGTGGCCTCTGGTGGTTCCCATGCCCCAGCAGATGGCCTCGCACCCATGCACTTCACTTTATAAAAAGTAATCTCATTTTTTAAAAAGTGCATTAAAAATAGGTTCTCCCCAACCAAAGTTATTTGTGAATTCAAGGTATGTATGCTTACCTAAGGAATTAGAAAGGACATCTTCAAAGATTTAGGTCTTCTTATCTACTGCCAACATTGAGGCAGACTATCAGTGTTTAAGCTTTTGACCACTCACAGAAGTTCTAGCATGCATATGTCAGGTATGAATGGGCGCTTCCAGTAGTGTCCATAAACCCAGTGGAGGGGCATCCATTGCACTTCATTCAACTAGGATCATCTCCACATATTTTTGTAGGTGAATATTTAAAAAAACCCACTTTTTATCTAAGCATAGAGTAGACTTTCTGATGATTATGTATGAATCCTGCACCATTAAAAATTCAAAGAAAAAGGGAGGCATGATAGTAAAAAGATCTCTAAAATCCTAGTATTCGAAAGGCTGCTACAGGACAATTTTGAGCCCAAGAAAATATAGTGAGACTCTGTCTCAAAAAACAAAGGGCTAAGATACCATTCAGATGTGGCTTGTTTCCTGGCTTCCCCGGGGCCTGATTCTGACCACTGATAGGCAAATTGATAATCCAAAGGTGAAGCGCAATATACTGTATATCCACATGGTGGCGATATTTCATCGCACTTAGAGAAACGCTTCCCTTCTTTGGCTTCCTTTCCCTCTAAAAGTATGCGGACCACGAACCTGTGGCTTTCCCAGTATTAACCTAGTTTGAATGTGACAAACCAAGAGAGTTGAATATTTAGGATTAGTGTCTACACCTGGCAACGCCAAAGTGCCAGCATATAGAGTATGAAGGAGCTACTGCCGAGAGGCAGGCTTTTGAGAAGCCACACCTAACATCCCTAACATCGACACTCTTGAAGCCTTTCTCAGCGATGCTGGGCACCTTTGCACGTACAGTGTCTCTACCTCTGTTAGTACATCTGCCCAGGTCCCAGTGAAGTAGGTGAGGGCGGATTTCCTTTAACCATTTTCAGCTAAGGGATCTGAATCTTCCCCCTGAAACCCTTGATGCCAGCCTTCCGCGGCACGGAGCCATGTGTGCGCACCCACACCACACCCAGGCTTGTGAGAAAGGCTCACAACTGCGGGTACCTTACCCAACCACGCTGCAAGTCTGGACTTTGAGCTCTCCCACACAGTGGAATGCTAAGGTTTTCACTCATCCTCTAGTGACCAGAGCAGACAACGTCTAAGGGGAGGACCACACGGAAGTCTGCTATTGCCGTCACCACCACGCTATTGCCGTTACTTGGTTTATTACTCGTGCCCTTCAGCCATGGGGCTGAAATCTACAGCGCGCATCTAGTCTCTGATGATACAGAAACGGCAGAAAACAAACTCCCATGCACTCATTTGTCATTCCTGGGGAAGGCAACAGATAATATAATTACATCGTGATGGATTGAATCTGACAGACAGCAGAGAAAATGAACTAGGGAATAGGTTTTTCAATGATATTCTATGTCTCTTACAGTCGGGGTTGGAAGGGGGTAGGGCAAATGTAAAGACACACACAACTTGCATTACAAACTTTATCCGTTTCTCTTTGAGGCAAAGACTCATTGTGTGCTGGCTTGGTGTGAGGCATTTCGCCATGAATTTTATTTTATACACCTGATCTCTTTTAATTATCCTTGCTGTTTGGATGAAAAAAAAATTGCATACAGTGTTCTAGAGATGAAGTACTTCAGGTTCATACAACTGTTCATCCTGAGCTTCAAGTTCATACTCAGCAGTTGTATGGCCCGGGATAAAACCAGATCTAGCCAAGGCCACACACGCTGCCATTCTCACCCTCTAGGGTGTGTTCTGCGGTGATGGTCAGGCCCAGGCTGGCAGGCGTTAAGCTGGGTAGGTACCGCCTGAGACAAGACACAGAATCCCAAACAGCAAGTGAAACTATAACTTCTAGACTCTCCCTCAGCACAGGCCTCTGGGCTGGAGAAAGGACCATGGACTCCTGGCCAGGAAAGGAAGCCAGAGTTCCATCTGAAAGGATTCCTGGGTCCATGGTTAAGGTTGTCGGCTGCTCTTGCAGAGAACTGGGTTCGATTGCCAACACCCACATGATGGCTCACCACCATCTGTAACTTCAGGTCCAGGGGAATCTGGCCTTCAGGGCCCCCAACATGCTTGTGGTGTATAAACACACCTAGGCAAAACACTCATACACATGAAATATATTTTTTAAGGCAAGGAATCCTAATTAGATATTTTTGGTAAAACCCTAAAGAGAACTTCAGGAGAGACAGACCCAAACCCCCAAGGCCCCAGGAGCTTTGGGGATCCACTTTTCATTTTAAATTAATATTCATATATTGATGGTGTGATGAGTGAATAATACATGTGTATCTGTAAGCAAGCTCTTTAAGTCACATGAGCTTCGGACTTCACAGAGTCTGCCTTAGCAGTGTCCTTACCTCCTGTTAAATATTTTGCCCTCGGTGCTGAGAAGGCTGTAAAAGATTCCTCATCACTCTTGAAGCTGTCATGTAAGGCTCCATGCCTGAAGCGTCGTGTTCCTGGAAGAGGAGGGGTAGCAAAGAAAGCAAGGAGGGGGGGAGAGGCAGGAGAACAGGAGAACATGATTACACGGAGACTTGGCAACTGGCCCACTCTGTGAAGGGAGACTCACATGAGGCCCTCTTTTAGGAGGGCAAATTGTGAGCTGGGGCACAGCTCAACAGTTCTGGGTTTGATCTAGAATGTGTGTGTGCATTTGTGTGTCTGTGTGTGTGTGTGTGTGTGTGTGAGTGTGTGTGTGTCTGTGTGTTGACTCTGTGTGTGTGTATATGTCTGTGTGTGTCTCTGTGTGTGTCTTTGTGTGTGTGTGTGTGTGTGTGTGTGTGTGTGTGTGTGTGTGTGTGTGTGTGTGTCTTAGGGGTCTTTCTGAGCAGCCAGGATAACTTCTACTCTTCTAATGCTTCTAGCACACTGTAAACAAGCTCTACAAGCTCGCTCAGTAAGACAGCAAAGGTTCCCCCATAGCTGTGGAAATTGAGAGGCTAAAGATGAGGTCTAGATATTGTTTCTGTGGAGTGGTTTCTGTTTGTTTGTTTGTTTGTTTGTTTGGGCAGTCTGTTAACACAACCATCAGATTATGTGAGCCAGAGATGAACAATTATCATTTTTTTGGCTCCTCTTGCTCCTCAGTGAGGGGATGCTGAAGTTCTAGAGAAAGAAAAAAGAAAAAGGCCAATGGTATCAAGTATGGGGGGGTACTTTGTATGGTAAGGAAACTTATTGCCTTAAAATAGCCAGAAGAGGGGTTGGGCCAACAGCTCCATCAGAAAACTGCTTGCTTTGAAAGTTCAGGGGCCTGAATTAGATCCCCGGGTCTCATAAAAATGCAGGATGCAGGGGTACAGATGGTCATCCCAACTCTGAAGATGGGGACCCAGGAGCCTGCTGAATAGCCAACCTAATCTAATTGTTGAACTCAAGGCCAATGGTGAACTTGCCTTAAAGAAAGTAGACAGACATGCCCTCTAGCCTACATACACGGTCTCTCTCTCTCTCTCTCTCTCTCTCTCTCTCTCTCTCTCTCTCTCTCACACACACACACACACACACACACACACACACACACACACACAGGCACGCATGCACGCAAGCACAGAGGGACGGGAAGGGAGGGGGAGAGAGAGACAGAGAGACAGAGAGAGATTTGGAATGCTTTCGCCACAAAAAAATAACAAACATTTGAGGAAACAGGTAAATTTGGCCCAGTTTGACCATCATCACGATGCACAAGATGTATGTATGGATTCAAATATCATGATTTACTCATAAGTACACATAAGTTTTTAGAGAAACAGATTCATTAGGCTGTTATGGAACTCTTCCACGGCTTTCTCCCTCTCTCAGCCCAGAGTAGCTCCCCAGGTCATGAGGTCTGCTTGTGTCTCCAGAGTTTATAATATGGTTTAGACCCTCAAGATGCCTCAGGCCAGTGTCCCCCTGAGGGGGACTTGAACCATAAGGTGGGGCTGACCATTCACCATGTCTTCTCATGTGTATCTGTAGACACTGCTTTTACACTGGAGAAGAATCTATTATCAGACTTGGGGAGTTCAGACTCATGTTAGCCTTGGACCTCAGAGTCAGAGCAATTAAAACTCAGAAGTGAAAATAAACAAAAATAAGGGGCTGGTGAGATGGCTTAGTGGGTAAGAGCACCTGACTGCTCTCCCGAAGGTCCAGAGTTCAAATCCCAGCAACCACATGGTGGCTCATAACCATCCTTAACAAGATCTGACTCCCTCTTCTGGAGTGTCTGAAGACAGCTACGGTGTACTTACATATAATAAATAAATCTTTAATAAATAAATAAATAAATAAATAAATAAATAAATAAAAGTATATCTAAACACAGGGAACCAGGAGCCAGTATCTCACTGAAAGTTTTAGCCCTTTCCATTTCTGAAGTGCCTAATGGCTGTAAAAGGCAGTCTGGAAACCACTCTGGCAGATAAGAGGAGTGTGAGGCAGCAAGGTTTTGATTCGTGACAGCATTAATGGAGTGTTTGGTTTTAGGAAACAGAAGAGCTGTTTATCCTTTGAAGTCCATGGTCTGGAGAAACCTAGTCCGAGCACATGCGTACAGGAGAGACTTGAGCAGGTTCAAGGCAGGAAGCCCTCACCCCTTCACCCACCCCACCCCTCCACCAAGCCTTTATTTCTTGTCCAGCTTCAGAAGGGCAGGTCCACAGATTTGCTTCTATAGCTCAGTTACTTGAATTGCTCTCATCTAGAATTAAACTTTTAAATTATTTTAATTAGTTGCTAAAATAAATTCAGGTTCACATGCCTTAAGTGAAATTTTGCTTTTGAGAAATAGGGGACACTTGGTGGGGGGAAAGGTCTCGAAAAACCAAGTGTGTGTGTGTGTGTGTGTGTGTGTGTATTTAAGCCCATGTTGAAGGTGTGAAGCATGGTATTTAAATTTATTCCAGAAGACAAGAGTTAACAGGTCGGCCCACACTTTTTTAGTTTCTGTCTTCCTCTAAAGGCTGTCCTTAAAGTCAGGGAGCACCTTCATAGAGGCAGGTGGAGGGGGGTGGAATAGGGGGTTTCCGAAGGGGAGACCTGGAAAGGAGAAAACATTTGAAATGTAAGTAAAGAAAATAAAAAAAAAAAAAAAAAAAAAAAAAAAAAAAGCCTACAGCATCATCCAATGACAGTGGCCCAGCTCTGGGCTCTTCCAGAAGTTAAGTGGGCTTGCTCAGGCTCCTTGGGTGACAAACACAAGCACCATTTGTAGCCCTAGTCCTGTCCCCCATGGGGTTCACAAGATGGTGGCTTGCGGAGAGCATAAGGAGGCATTGGCCAAAGAGTTTTGTAGCAAAGCCATCCAGCAGAGAGTTATTAGGGTATCACTAGCACATCATCCTCTCCTGGCTAGAGGTATTGCATCTGTGTGAGCGTTGCTGTGGAGAGGCAGATCACTCTAGCCACAGGATGCTTTCTGTTTAAAAGAGTGAAAACTTTGCGTTTCCTTTGCAGAGGCGGTGAGAAGATGGACTCGCGGGGCTCAGGAAGTAAATGGCAAGGCCCCAGAGATTTTTTTTTTTGCTTCATGTCTTCTGTGATCTCATCCTTCTTTTCTTTTTTTTTTTTTTTTTTTTTTTTTTTTTTGCACAGCTTGGGGACCAGCTCAGCAGGCTCCCAGGTGGCTTCCTCTTCCATTCTTAAGAAGCTATTACACCTACACCGTCTCCCTTGTACCGAGGCCGAGTGGCCACTGCGGGGCAGCATGGTGCAAACCATGAAGCCGATTCCCGCAGGGAAAGACTTGGCATTGGGCATGCAGCATGTACAACGCTGCATTCTCGGCATAATTTCCAAGTTCTCTTTCCACAGCCACGCTCCACCATATCAAAAATTAATCAAGCGATAAGGCGCCAAGGAAGCGAACCGTCCTTTCTTCTCTCACTTTTAGGTCTCAAGATTTAGAAGCTTGAAGACTTCAGAGACTGCAAGAACTGATCCATATCAGAACCGGTGAATTTCTAAAAACTCTCCTTGCTCAGAAGCCCAAAGTAAAAACCAAACGTCGTGGGTCTCAAGAAGGGGATTTTACCCCTAGGGATAAGCAATGTATAGAGAAACCTTTTGGACGTGCCAGGTAAGGGAGAGGGGTGTAGATATTAGCATCTGGGGGACAGAAACCAGGTTGCGACTCAGCGTCCTGCAATGTGCAGAACAGTGTCCCTAGCAAAGCCAGGTCTTCCATCAAAGACACCAGTGGGAAAGTGGCAGCAAATGCCGAGGACCTTTGGTCCCACAAGGTCTCGGTGGCACACCTTCTGTTCTAACCAGCTGAGCTCCTGTGTGTCCTGCAGCTCATTCCCAAGAAAACTTGCTCTAGAGGCACGTTGGAGCCTTTGCCTCTTTGGCAATCACACTAAAGTGGCTCTAAAAGGCGGGGCAGCAAGAATTAGACTCTTTAGCGGCTGAATGGGAAGATGTCCAATCATCTAAGTGGCGCGTTCTCCTTTCCTTTCTTTGATGAAGCACAGCTCAGTCACACCGGTGATGGGGTGCAGCTTCCTTGGGCTCCGACAGGTCCGTGGTGGGATGCACCCTTCAAGAGAGTATGCTTCTTGGCCAGTTTTTCCGTTTCCAGTCCTGCAGTCTCACTGGGCTTCAGATCCTTATTTTTCTTCATTTCATTAAATCACGCAGGCCTGGACGTACACAGAATTTGCAGATGAGAAACCAGAGCCTTGGTTAGAGAGAACCAGAGCTCAGAGGTTAAGAGGGCTAGAACTGAAGTCCTGTCCATTCAAGTCAAGCGCATATGACTCTGGAGTCCTCCATCCCCTACCGTGCCACCAGACATAGTGCAAGAGAAATGCTAGGTGAAGCTGTTCATGGGCAGTCACTGGGCTTCTCCCAGGGTCACAGCCTTGTAGTTCACCAGTTGGCCACATGGGTTAATCTGCCTCCAAACCTAAATAGCTCAGGAGGAGAAATGGCTGCTGTGGTCTGAGTAGTTCAACATTGGCTGTCTCCTGAGAGAAAGACCCAGAATCTGGTAATTGTCCAGTCCAGGAAACCAGATGTTTTAGCAGTCCCAATCTGATCCTAGAGTCCTAGAGAGCTGCTGGTCTTCAGTTCTACATTGGAATTCCAAAAAAAGTAGGTTCTAAACCATTGAAGAATTGCTTCAGCAACCAGATGGGTGGATTTGCCATTGAGACCGAGGGCAAGCAGGCAAAAAGCAAAAGCTTCCCGCTTCCACGTCCCTTTCTGTAGACTGACACCAGAAGGTGTGGCCCAGACTTAGAGTGGTCCTTCCTCACGTGGTTCACTCAACAAAATCTCTCTCACAGGGACGCCCAGCTGCTAGGGCTTTAGCTGATTCCACATGTGGCCAAGTTGACAACTGAGACTAGCCATCACAGGCATTTTGAAGTAAAATGATGTCCAGCATATGTCTGTAAAGGAATGTGATGAGGAATAAAAAGTAAATATGTCTAATTACCATATGTTAATCTGATGGCGACGTGAGAGAGCCCCGCTGATCCTGCTACTGTACTATTCTGGTTGCGCTGTGTCTGTCTGGTGATGATTGCCGTATCTGTGTTCTTGCTGCTTTACTATTGCTATACTATTATGTGTACTTGAAATTTTTGTAATGGAGAACTGTAGGACACAAACCCCTGTAATTTTCCCAGAATGCATTTCTTTTGCCTGTGAAACTCATAACCATCTCAAAGTCTCAGTAAAATGTCTCTCCTCTATCAGCCACTTAAGGAAAATTAGCAAATCAGATGCCATTGTGTTTAATGTAAGACATTCAGAGAAAGCACACTAAAGTGAGGTTTGTATTTCGAAGTGATAGTCTAGGCATCGGGAAGCTGGAGTCCGGAGAAGTGGAACTCCCCTGTGTGTTTCCTGGAGTTTGGTGGGGCTCTCAGCAAGGGATTTTCAACTGCAGACAAGAAGGGAACTCCCTGGAGGGAGGTGGGATTATCCGGACACTAATCTGGCCCCAGCCACTAATTGGTTACATGTCTTCTGGCATTCCTCAAATAACTAAAGCACTCTGTAGGAAAGACCACATGGCTCCATCTGGCTCCCAGGTTGTTTCTGTCTCTGGAAGCTGACTCAAAGGGAGCCAGTAGGGTTAGGGCTAGGGCTAGGGTTAGGGTGAGGGTGAGGGTGAGGGTGAGGGTGAGGGTGAGGGTGAGGGTGAGGGTGAGGGTGAGGGGTTAGGGTTAGGGTTAGGGCTAGGGCTAAGTTTAGGTTTACAGTTAGGGCTAGGTTTAATTAAGCACAGTGCATACAATGTCTGGCTATGTGAGACAGACATTGATATGCTCTATTGGTGCCCTAGAGCTATCAAGCTTCAGTAGAATCCACAAGGATGAAGAAGTGTTTGGCATGCATCACAAGAGTAGAGATTTATAGAGGGAAGGTGTGTGGGCAGGTTCACTGTGCTGGGATTATCAGGTCTCCATGGACCAAGGCAGCTACAGCACAGGGCACACGAAAGGTGTTGTGGGGGCTAGAGCTGATAGCCTGAAGGGAGAGCATTTAGGACTTTGAGCACTGTATTAGTACATTTGTGCCTCTATAACAAAATACCTGTGACTGAGTGATTTATAAATAAATGCAGGTGTAGACATCAGACAGGTTAAAAGTCAGGTGAAGGCTGTGTCTGGGTCTCTGCCTCACAGATTGGCACCTCAAATGCTGTCCTCATGTGACAGAAAGGCTTTGGCACTACCTGCAACTTTTTCTACAATGCCACTAAATCCATCCTGAAGGCTGTGCTCGAACACTTATTCTCCCTAGAAGTCCCCACATCCTAACAATATTAGGTTGATTAAGGGGGCTGCTGAGTTTGGAGGAGTGTGGTTAGGCAAAGCAACTTTGAAAACTGTTTATCTTTGCATCCACAAAGGTAATGAATGGTCACCTGAGGCTCAAGCCCCAAGTTTGCACTTTTTAATGAGACCCCATGTCCCAACTCAACACGGCAGGCAAGAAGGAGGAAGCAGAAGAATAGGGGTGAGCGATTGCAAAATTCCAGAAAAGATCCTGGAAGGGCTTCGGTTAGGAGATGGCACTGGGTTTCATGATCCAGGCATAAGAGGGCTGAGCTTTGAGGGGTTCTGTGCTTGGTAAGGCTGACTGTAAGACAAGAGGGATGGGTGTGGAGTGGGGTAAGGGTGAAGGAGCAGTGCCCACTCTGGGGTGGGGGAGGGTGGAAGGGCAATAACCACTCCAATGTCCAGGTAAAAGGCCCACAGTGTGAACTCTGAGCTGCCACTCACTGGTACCACACCTCATCTTACCACAGATGCAGCATCTCTCCCCAGCCCTCCACACCTTCAGACACTAAGCATTGCTTCTCCGTCTGGTGCCAGCATCAGGGCCCTACTCTACTAGGAAGGACCTTGCACCACCAGCTGTCAATCATTTTTAATAGGAATGTCCTTTTTAAAAGACCTACACAGCAGTGAAAGTTTCCGAGTGGGGGGGTACACCACCGTGGCCACTTTGCCGTTTGTATCTGCCCAGCTCCTAGAGCCTAGTTTGGTTTGGGATACAGATGATAGCTATTATCCTAAACCCACCTTCTTGCTATGGTTGTCCCCAAACACCTCATTCTGGGTTTAATGAGTTGGCAGGATTTGTGGATGCAGAGGGTCTACCTTGGATTTAACAGTAAAATCTGAAAAATGGCAACCACCCTCCTGGTGCACGTAAGTGACAATTTACTAAGCAGAGGCTGCATGAGAAGCCAGGTGTGTAGGCGGGTTGAATGGCTAAGTGTTTCCTGATGTAGCATCTGCCACTCACTGTCTGCATCAAAATGCACCTGGCCACTGGGAAGGTGAGCAGAAATCCTACCCCTGGCTAGATCTAGTACTGCAGAAACCTGGAGTGTCTCCTAGGCACCAGGGGGGGGGGGGGAGGAGGGTTGGAGGGATGATGGGAGAAGCTCTTCCCAAGGAACAGCTCCTCCTACTCATCTGCACAGCATCTGAGCCACACTCCACTCCATGGCTCCCAGCTAGGGCTCGGCAGCCCTGGCTACATTATATGTGGTACTCAGGACAAAATGAGAACGTGGGGATCCCTGTTTTACAGTATAAATTTTTGACCTTTTCCAGTCTACCGCAACGTGTTTGTTTTTACTATTGAATGTTATGTTAGGTAAAGAAATATTAGGATGTTAAATCATTAGTGTACTTTCTAATGTTATTTTTATTAGATAGTTATAGTTTAAAGGTAAATATGAGATTGTTTTTATTCATGTATAGAATTACTAAAATCTGTTGGGGGTCCAAGAAACACCAAAGAATGATACCCCAGACTCAAATAGGATGCAAAAACAAAGAGCAGTTATTCAGTTGAATTTCCTGCATGCAGGGGTCTCCCTTTCAGGCAAGTGGGCTCCCCTAGTGGGCTCTCAGGTCCAGCTTCCGGTTAAGGGAATTCCAGGGAGGGGTGTGTCCTTTATCTTGATTGGTTAGCTCTATCTCTAGGGTCTGACTGATTCTATGACTGGTTAGGCTCTGGAGACTTCCAGGGCGCTGCTTACTCATTCTAACTACCTCTTCTTACTGCAGGCCAGATGACAAGGTGTCCTTGGATGGGTTGCCCACAGCTGTGATTGGCTGACCCATGTGTTCCTGGATCCTGGTTCTCATCTCTGGGAAACAGAAACTTAGGCCTTGTCTCCCAAACTGCCTGTTTGCTGCCTGTCATGGAGTCAGCCTGGCTCAGGCTAACTCAGTCCTCTGGATTCTATGTTCTGTATCATTGGTACATACGGAGCTTATTTTCTTTTCCTCCTCTTCCTCCTCCTCCTCCTCCTCCTC
>NC_034591.1:72387161-72392380 GCF_900095145.1 Mus pahari
CCTCCTCCTCTCCCTCCTCCTCCCCCTCCTCCTCCTTCTCTCATCCCACCTGCAGTTTCCTCCCCCTCCTCTCCTTCAGTTTCTCCCCCACCCCCATTCACTCCTCAGTTTCTAGTCAGAAACTTTAGTCAGGCCTCCCTGGGATACCAACCAAACATGGCATATCAAGTTGCAATAAAACTGGGCACCTCCCCTCACAGTGAGGCTGGATGAGGCAACCCAGTGGGAGGAAAAGGGCCCCAAAGCAGGCAAATAGTTCCCACTCCTCCTGTTAGGAGTCCCACAAGAAGACCAAGCTATGCAACCACAACAGTAACCTGTATGCAAAGGGCCCAGGTCAGACCCACGCAGACCCCTGACTGTCAGTTCAGTCTCTGGAAGTCCATATGAGCCCAGGTGAGTTGGCTCTGTGGGTTTTCCCATGGTGGCCTTGACCCCTCTGGCTCCTACAATCCTTTCTGCCATCTTCTGCAGGCTTCCCAGATCATGGTTCCTGTTCTTAACCAGAACAGTGGCGGTGTCTCACAGAGCAGCACAGCATCAGTTCCTTCTCATTGCTGTATAGCATTCCATTGCATGGGTACATGTGTATATTAATATGTATGCATACATTGGGGGTTGGTCTGGTGTTGCTATGTATTTAAATGCCAAATACTGCCTTCCAAGGTCTGGTTGCCTCCAGATGAACAAATTTCCATCCATGCTAGCCTTTGTTGTATAAGCTTGGCTCCTCGGCTTAAAGCTACTGGTTAAATAAAAGTGGCTACAGTCAATTACTGGGGAGAATGGAGGTAGATGGAGTTTCAGTTACCAGGCTGGGGACCATGAGGAGAGGAAAGAAAGGGGGAAGGAAGTCTAGGAGAGGGAGACAGAGAGGAGAAGGTCCTCATTAGCTGTGATGGACCAGGAACATGTACCTGAAGTGAAACGGACCCCGAGGACAAGCTGATGGAACAGAAATAACCTGGGAAGACTCAAACTGCAAGCGCTCAGCAAGCATAGCTGGGGAACTAACAATCTAGCACTAACATTAGATCAGGGGAAATTCCCCCAGTAATCGTGCCAAAGCCAAATAAATAAATCGTTGCCCGAGTCTCATTCATTTGGAAGCTAACAGGGATAGAAAGAATTCAAATGCTCTACATATATATTAACATAGAGAAATACCAAAATGTGTCTATATATTCTATTTTTTTGTTTCCATTGAAAAATACTGCTATAAACATTTTTGTACATACCATTTGCTATGCATGTGAGTGCCATCGCTATATTAGTAGAGTACGGAGTATAGTATTGTTTAGTATAGCTGCTGCCTTAGTACAGGGCAGGCGATGTGGACTGCAGTCTGAAACAGTGTGTGGTCCTGGGAGGGAACACTGATGCAATCTGGAAAAGTCTGGGGTTTAGTTCATGGCAGTTGGTTACTTACTTTTGTAATTTTGAGAGATGTACATAGTTTATAAGATGCCAGCATCAGAAGAGACCAATGAGCAGGAGCAGATGACACCTCGCTATGTGATTTTGAAGCTTACACGAAAGTCTAAAGTGATTCCAGAGTAAAAAGAGATTTTCTTAGCATGGACTTCACTAAGAATTACTGGATTTGAACAAGCAAACAGCGTTGAAGAGCTAACATGGCTTCCAGCTTTCTGAGTCGAATGTCTGTGTCTGTGTTTAGGAGACTCGGATTCATTATCTTTGCACAGACCTGGTACTGAGTCCATCTCATCCTGATGGGACAAGTTAGAGGCCTGGCAAACCTGGATCTACACAGTTCTGTCACTCACCAACTGTCTAATCATTGTGGTGTAACATTTATAAAATGAGTAATGAAGTAATGGAGTCCTAGAGCCCTCAAGATTCTCAAAGAAAGAACTCACCAAAAACCTAGTGCAGGACTCCTAGGGCTTTGTGTCTAGCTGACCCAAACACTGGACAGTCAGTCGGACTCTTTCCTGCAAATGTTAATGGTGACAATGGTGACTATTGTTCTTAAAATCAGCCACAACCTGTGGTCTCTTTGGAAGACAGAGACCAAAGGTATTGGAAATAAAGTCTAAAGTCTCAAATCCTCCCTTCCTTAAGAGACTACACTAGCTTGCCCGTCTGAAAACAGTTGCCAACATCATTGCCCTTCCTGTGTTAAAAAAAAAAAAGTTAGAGCTGGCATTTCCACAGGCTGCTACACTGAGGGCCAGCCAATGACTGCCTGTAGAGAGGCCCCACCCCCACCCCCACCCCCACCCCGGAGCGCTGCTGTGGTGTGTGTGTAAACCCTTTCTGGGTGGCCCCAATTCTAGCTAGCTACCCAGTGCAGGCTCCTGAATGACTTGAATCCTTTCTGTGTGCCCTACTTTCTGACCAGCCACCCTGCGCAGGCTCTGGAACTGCTGGGGTGCTAGATGAAATCCCTTTCTAACTGGGGCAGGAAGCAGTGCAGGCAAAATATGAATACTTTCCAGAATTATGTTTCACAGGAAACAGAGGGACAGTGAAATCCTCTGTTCTGGGTCCTGAGAGTTCCGTGTCATTGTAATGTGATCATCCACCCCTAATCTTGGCTAGTGCTGAAGCAGGGAGTCACCGCGTGCCAGCACCCTGGGTCTGATGAAATAATGTGAATAGCTTAGGATGTTTCCAAGCCTTGGGAATAAGGTCATGGAAAAGGCACTGTTGCGCTGGGGGGTGGGGTGGGAGGGGGCGGTGAATCGCAACAGAAATAGGGAAGGACTGAGGCCACTCTGCTGCAACATAAGAACGAGGGGCTTTACGGAAGGACTGACCACAGGAGCTAGGTCAAGGCCAAAGAGAGAGAAACTGTGGCTCACTCTTCAGAAGAAGTTAGACATTCTGCAGTGACTCACTGCTAGGCCAGCTCTTAACCCTTCATCCTGGAGGGTCTAATGCTAATGGGTAAACAATAAGGAAGAGAACGCATCACAAAAGGAACTGCTGAGCAGGAAAGCTGGGAATTGCTGGGGTGTTCCAGGGGGGGATCCCTGAAGCAGGGAGTCACCCAGAACTACAGCAGCCCCTGGCTTGCTTCAGTCTTACTCTCTGCTCCCTAAACCCCATGCTCTGGTGTGCATGGCTGAGCAGAGTAGCCCCAAACTCCCTGTGCTCACCCTACTGAGCTCCAGCACAGCAGCTGCTGCTGCTGTTCAACTCTAAGAAGTTCTACTATGCCCACCTCAGAAAGGGAGTTGACATCCTGGTGGCATCCCAAAGTCAGCCCCATGAATCTAGGCTTACAGTCCTTCCCAAAGTGTTGAGAGAGGATGTAATTCTCTCAGCAAGAAATGGGGCCTATAGAGGCCCCCAAAGACCACACACTGTTGGTTATCAGGACCCCTGAAACCCGTGACATCACATAGGTGAAACGGGCACACCTGTTGCCAAGGCAACAGCCACCATATTCCCAGAATCCACTTGGCTCACCTCCCACCTTTACCTGTGACTACGTCATCATCTATATATATAAAGGCCTCTCTCTCTCTCTCTCTCTCTCTCTCTCTCTCTCTCTCTCTCTCTCTCTCTCTCTGTCTCTCTCTCCCTCCCTCTCTCTCCCTCTCTCTCCCTTCTCCCCTCTCTCCTCTCTTCTCTCTCCCCACCCCCTTCTCTTTCCGAGGCCACCTTGCCCTTCTGTCTCTCAATAAACCTCACATGGAACTGTTTGACCTGGTGTGGTCTTTCTGAAGCCACAGGAAGATCACACCACACACCACACATGGAAAATGCCCCTCCCAGCAAATTCAGAAAGTGGTTCCTTAGTCATCTTCTTTTGTGGCTCCTTCGTTCACTAGTTTTAATTCATCTTCTTGATTACTGGGATCCTGACCAACAGAAAAAGACCCGTGAAGGAGGCTAATAATGGCTGCCCTTCTGTAAGCCCCTAGCTCTCCTGTAGCAGCTTCGTGGCCTTAGCCCTTCCCTACGTTCATCAAGGTTGACTCCTGAGTCAGTTGTTTCCCTGACCTTACTGTTCCCAAGGGCGTAGAAACATCCTAACTTTCAAGCTCTCTGTGGATGGATGGGAGTCTATGGCTTAGCCTGCTCTGGGCTACCTTGGTGCCTTTTGCCTGCTGGAATTACACACGGTGGAAGAAAAGTTACCAACGTCTACAAGCCTAGACAAAAGTCGGCAGTTCTCCAGCCAGACTGCCTTTCTTGTATGTCACTCATGGGTGGAAGTCACAACTGGCAGAAGCTGTACCTGTGGCATTAAGCAAGCAGTTCCTGGTGGATATGCCAGGATTGAGATGAGAGCCACTGGTAAGAAAGCTGAGTCTAGCAAATGAGACAAGGTGAGCCTCGCCTTCTCTGATGGGTGACAGTAATTACGTGCTAGCCAGACCTTCTGAGGTTATACCCTATTCAGTTCTCACTGGGGATGGCAACCCAAGGCCACGGGCAGTGAGCATCTGTGAGCTCCAGTGGATCCATGCCACAGCCTGGGAGGCTCCCCCAGGGCCTGCTTCCTCTCTAAGTACCATTGCCCAGTGCCAGGTGTATTGTGGGAGCTACGACAATATCGTGTAACTAAGACAAAATGTCTCATCTACATCTCAGGCATATTCCTTTATGACCAGAACAAAAGGTCAGGTGTAATTTTTGGTAGGGAAAACTGTAGCAACTATAACCAAATGAATGCTTAGGGTTGGTTTGCTTGTATTTCCATCCCCATTATACTTGCTTTGCAGTCTCCAAAGCTCATGTTTCCTAATTTATCATCACTCACAGCAGTCCTCTGGGATCCAGCAACTGAACTTCACTGTCATTACCACTACATCCTCCAACAAGCAGCTCTTCCTGAGTAGAATCGGTCAAAGACCCATTGTGCTCAAAGGATTTGTGTCTGGGGTGGTGGTTAGTCTTGAACCAGAAGGGCATCACACCCCTCTGACCACTGAGACTGGCTACCATGTGTCAGCTGGGTGCACATGAGGCTGTGCAGTCAGGCCATAGCGGGACATCTCCCTCAGCTGGCAGAGTCTGAAAATACTTGGTGAAAATAAAAAGAGAATATGCCAAAGGGGGTTCTCCCATCAGGCGACTACATTGTGAGTCACTGCCTAACAGACACGCCTCAGGGGAACAAGTCTACATACTTGGTAGAGGATCAGGACATTCTGTCACAAGATGCTAAAGTTCCATCTAGTAAATAAATAGATAAATAAAGAAAGACAGAAAAGCAGACAGGAAGGAGGGAAGGAAGGAAG
>NC_034591.1:72392450-72414756 GCF_900095145.1 Mus pahari
TACTTGGAAAGCTGAAGCAAGAAAGTTGTAAGTTCCAGTCTTGGCTACCAAGTGAGACCTTGTCTCCCTAAAGTCAGAAGCAGACAGGAAGGAGGGAAGGAAGGAAGGAAGGAAGGAAGGAAGGAAGGAAGGAAGGAAGGAAGGAAGGAAGGAAGGAAGGAAGGAAGGAAGGAAGGCAGGCAGGCTACATTATCCTCACACTCCAAAGGGAAATGGAAGTGAAAAGTCAGACTTTTAAATGCATCTTTGTGTGACAAGGGGCAGGCAACGTCATCTAAAAACTGGTCTCAAGTGAATTCATATCTCAACATGAACATTTTTTTAAGTGCTCAAGTCTATGTTTCTCGAAGATTAACACCCAAATATGGACTGTGCAGGATTTAGTTATTGCTTGCCTCCTGGGAGCCCTCAGGAAGTCATTAAAACTTGAGCCTGGAGATTCTGCAAACCTTTTTCCAGGGTCTAGCCTGGGGAGTCTGCCTGATCCTCCCATTAGAAAGCCCCCTCCCAGGCCTCCCACATCTAGGCCAAGGCTCAGGAGACCTCAACCCTCATCAAAGAATGGCAGGCAACTAAGGAGTGCTGAGAGTGGGGGGACAGTCTTCCTCTGGGAAGGGTGTGGCATTTGGTCAACCCTGAAAACATGCATACTAGTAATGTTATACAAATGAGAAGGTTGTATTTGTATATTTAAGATCACACACACACACACACACACACACAAATTAATGGAAAAAAGGCCATGGTTTTGAGACTGTGGTTGCTAATCTTGGTTGTCAACTTGACTATAAGTGAGTCAACTAAAATCCAAGCCAGCTGCTGGTTATGCCTTATGGACTTTTCTTGATTGCATCATTTGAAGTAGGAAGATCTGCACTTAAGGAGTGACCCACCTTCTCCTGAGAGCCTATAAAAGCATAGGGAAGAGGAAAGTTTTGCTTCTTGCCTGCTTGCCCTCGCTCTCACTGGCAAGTCTGTCTGTCCTGCTTCTGAGGTGTTCCTTCACTGGCATTAGAGCCTACTTCTTTAGGATTCCAACATACACTGATAACCAGCTGAGACATCAGCCTCCTACTGAATAACTACTGGATTCTTGGATGTTCTGTCATGAGACAGCCATTGTTAAAGTAGCTGGACCATGGCCTATAAGAATTTAATTAAATCATATATATATATATATATATATATATATATATATATATATGTGTGTGTGTGTGTGTGTGTGTGTGTATGTGTATGTATGTATGTATGAATATGAATGTATGAATGGATAAATAGATATTCATTCAGCCCAGTTCTCTTCCTAGAGAACCCTGACTAATACAGCAAACAAGAACATGATACCTGGGAGAAGTTAGAGGGAGGAAAGGAAGAGGAAAAATTATGTGGTTATATTATAATCTTAAAAGCAAAAATAAGTAAATGTATAACTACCCGAGACTCCATTAATTTACCTGGAAAATGAGTTTTCAGGTTTTGTGTCTCTTACCCAAAATTCTGAGGACCAGAAGAAGTGTTTAGGATTTCAATTTTTCTTCCAGATTTTTAAACATCTTTGTGTTAATGACACGATACCCCAGAGACATATCATTAGCCTAAGTATAAAAATCACCTACATTTCACAGACTCCTTATGCACAGAGCCTGGTTCTCACTGTCTCTGGACCAGGAGGTCGCATGAGGCTTCATAGAGAACTAACACACACACACACACACACACACACACACACACACACACGAACCTGACAAGGCACAGGGCTCAGCTGAACTCCTCTCTGCCAGGGCATCTGTTGAGGGGGGCTGACGTCAGCTGCTTTTCTCCACTGCTGCCCACTTTTTCCTTTTTGAGAGAGTCTCTCAATGAACTGGAAGCTTTTCATTTCAGCTAGGCTAGCTAAACAGCAAACTCCCAGAATCCGCCTGTCTCTCTAACCCTTAATCCTGGCGTTAAAGGCACATGTGGCCACATCCAGCTTTTTTTTTGAAAGTACTGGGAATTTGAATTGGGGTCCTCTTGCAGCAAGTATTCTTACTCACCTCCTCACCCCATCCCCGCCCCCCAAGGTGTTTTTAAAGCACTGCAACATGAGTAATTAGTGAGAATGGATTCCGACAGGAACTGGTCCTTCCCTTTCCATCCCCACCATATCGGAGAACATGGAGAGAATCAGGCCTTTCAGAGGAGCAGCCCATATTCCTGAAGGCATCAGACCAAGGACTTGAGAAATGTTGTCTGAGAAATTGAAATCTGCATGCCACTGGAGGCTGGTTCCTCTTTGACCCTTACACCATATTTCATGTCAGACGCTGTCAGCATCTTCAAAGCAGTGGCCATTCTGATGAATGAGCTGGGTTCCTGCAGCTTCCCCCTTCCTTACACTTCTCTCTGCCACATCCAGATTCTTTGAAAACATTAGGCATCCTGCCAGCCCTCCACTGTTATCCTGCCCTCACCTGCTGGTCAACACTCCAAGTAACCAAAGGATAGAATAGCGGTATGAGTTACATTGTTTCCCCTCCAAATCCATATGTGAATTCTACTCCCTCCACACAGCATAGCCTCATGTGGAAGCAGGGTTACTGTTGATACAGTTAGTCAACACAAAGCCATGTAGGGTAGGTGCATCCCCTAATCCGTTGATGTAGCCGGACAGAGACCTTTGAACCTCTGAGAGCCCAAAGGTGGAGGAACACAAGACTGTGAGCAGGCCACTAGAAACTAGACGAGAGGGTCCGGTGAGATTCCAAGCCTCAGAGTGAACCCACCCTGCAATCCCTTTTGGGACCATCATCCTCCAGGTCATGGTACTACTGCCCTTAACCTAGCATAGCCATGGACTAAGCATGATCTTCACACAGGCTCCCAAGTAGCCACGTCCTATTATATCAGAGAATCTTGAAGCTGTGCTATAAACCCCAGGCCAGAAATCAGTGAGTGCTGTAGTCAGGTCAGGGCGGGAAGAAAGCACACATCTCTCCAAGGTCACATCACTCACCTCGGCCTCCCCTAATCAGACTGCAATCACAGCTGGAGAGATGCTAGCTCAGATTGTCCAAGGTCTGCAGCCTTGCTTAGCTCCCTTATAAGGAAAAACTATGCCCTTGAAAGTCTTGTGGACTGGAATAGCTTCTGTGAATCTGCGCTTTCTGATAAGGATGAGAGCCCAAAGTCATTTTCCCTCTTCAGTAAAAATACAACGAAGTCAAAAAAGGAAAGACCGTGCATAACAATCTCTCTCTCTCTCTCTCTCTCTCTCTCTCTCTCTCTCTCTCTCTCTCTCTCTCTCTCTCTCTCTCTCTCTCTCTCTCTCTCTCTCTCTCTCATCTCCCCCTCCCTCCCTGTCCCTCTCTCTCCATCCCTCCCTCCCTCTCTCTATGTGCCTCTCTATCTGTCTCTCTTCTTCCCTTCTTCCCTCCCCATTTTCCTTCCCTTTCTCTGCCCCGCCCCTCAGCGGAGGGGTCCCCTGACACAGACAATTCCCACCCCCACTGGGGTGAAGCTTCTTTCCTTTCCTTGCTGTGCATTATTCACAAGAATGGAGATATTAGCTTCTGTCCCCTGGTGTGACGATGACACATAGGCCAAGGTCAGTGGTCCCATCAGCCACTGAGACTGCTCTCTCTGGCAACCACAGATAACCACTTACCTGGCAGGGCTCCTTGCCTGTACTTCAATTCATGCCTACAGCATCCCTTATCTCATGGAAACACCTGTTTCTGGAACAAAAAGAAATTCATAAATTATCAATAGTCCTTGAATGTTTCCTAACGTCTCTGTCGTGATTTTGTGGGAGAATTGAGTGGAGAAAAGAGCGTGGTGCTAAAGTCATCTGTGTGTGTATAGTAATACCTTCTTCCATGTTCCAGAAAATAGAAATTCTGACTTCAGTAGATCAAAAGATTTTAAATAAAAACCTCATTCCTAATAGGGCAAATGTTAGCATGTTTTAAAGTGCATTAGCATTCAATAAGTCTCTTTGAAGCCCACTTGGTCAGGAGAGAAAGTCACGTGGCAATCTTAGATTCTCTCCAACCACCTGAAGTCTACAAATAAGACACAAACAGAATGGATCACCACAAAATATTCCACACATTTTGCTGTTATAGTTGTCATTTTGGCAGCATCTGATGTATCTCCGGTTGGCCTTCAACTCTGGATCTATAGCCACGAATGACCTTAAATATCTGATCCTCTTGCCTTTGCCTCCCAAGTTCTGGGGTTACAAGAGTGAAACAAGGTGCCTGCCTTAAGTAGTGAGTCAAACTAGGGCTTTGCAACTGCAAGGCAAATGTGCTTCCAACTAAGCTTCTCCCCCGACCCCAGATGCTCTTCTTTTGAGGACTGTGTTTCCATATTACAGATAGAAACACTGGATTCATATTACACACCCCAGTTAAATGCACTATCTCACAGCATCTGTCAGGTTTCGATGGTTACTGGATAATTATGTACTTGAATGGAACAGCAAATGACTTTGCCTGACAGAAGAATGCATCTAGTGCTCACAAAAGCACCTGGCATCTGAGTCTCGCTGGAAGAAGATTGAGAAGATAGCAGCCTTGTAGCTCTGGGTAATAAGTCAGGGAGGGAACACAGAACTCTTGGCTAGCCTTGTGCTGTAGAGACAGGAATAAAGTCAAGGCAGACGTCTTATCCTTAGGGAGCTCAGACTGGAAAGAACTGACCTTGCACTGTACAGTCACGACCCAGCCATGTCAAGACAGGCTGAAGCACTGTGGCTGGGCGGCAGCTGCATGCCCCTGGAAAACAAAGGACAGAAAGAATGTTATAACCCAGAACATTCTCTTTATATATTCCATAAGTTGAGAAAACTAGTCAGAAAGCCAAGGTCAACCATACGGAGCTAAAGCATGACTAGTTCACAGTGTTTTACTGGGGGAAAACTGAGCCACAAGGGAAATTGTAAGACAGACTACTGAGTTCTTATCCATCATGATGAACAAGACTGAAGTGGCAGGGTACCAGGATTGGCAGCAAAAACTGCAGAGCTGTACTTCAGAGGGTGGGTCTTATGAAGACTGAGTGACTGGACACACAATATATGGTGTAATAATAAATGTACAAAATATCTGAGACGCCCAAACAATACATAAGCCAAAGGAATCCTGAATGACACCAAGGTAACATTCTCAAATACAGTTTGTGCCCAACTCACCCTGACCTCAGTTTCTGATACTTTGATGTAGACAGCATTGCAATTGGTGATTTTATTTTTCTTGTATCAGTGGGCTGTTTTTCTTTGTCTAAAATTCTGAGATGTACTGACAATTCTGGAGTATTAGGTTTTCATAACTCTTGCATTTGGGAATTATGCCACAAAACCAGAATCCTGACCTTACTCTTCTCCCAACAACATTAGTTTTCAGTTGCACATTTGTTTACGTTAACCATGTATGGTGGGAAGGCCTATCTGTTGTAAGAGACAGTTCATTTCATAGACAATGCAACACGTACGAAGACACCCAAGTGAGAGTTCAGGGGACCACAATGGAAGATGCCCCCAAGCTGATTCCAGAGCCTTATGCACAGGATTTAAAAAAAAAAAAAAAACAGAACTTTCTACATTCTCTCAGTAGACCATTTCTACAGTGTCCAAACAAACCTCAAGTACAGAGCAATTTAACTAAAAAATTAGTCTCACATTAATTTATTTAAAAAATAACATCATTGGATTTTACGTTTTATTACAAAATTTAAATCAAGACTATGTCCTTCATGTATACAAACTCTTCAAAACCGCAATCTATCCAACCAACACCATTTCTCCTTTGCTACAAGGGGTATAAGATACTGAAAAATAAACGTAAAGTCTTGAGCAAATGGCCCTGCCAGAGGTATTGGAAGCCTGCTCACAACAGCCAAAGCCAAACCTGCTTAAGAAATTTCTTTCTTGGTTCAATTGGCCTAAGATAAGAAATGACACATTCATCTCTAAGGATAAAACTATTTACGCTTTCTCAACAAACGTCTAGTATTAAATTATTACTATAACTTCCAGGACAAACTAGGAGGATAAACAGATTACCATTTAGAGATAAATCAGTCAATAAAACTGGACCTCAGAGATAAACCATCACGGGAGCTGTGAGAAAGATACTTTGACATGATGGACATGAGATGACAGAATGTCTAATGAGAAGCTGCAGAACACACCAACTGGCAGGGAATTTCAGGAGGTGCGTAGACACTTTTTTTTTAAGTGACAGACATTCAAGATGAAGGATTCCTTAGAGGGATTTTTTTTTTAACAGGTGGGGTTAAAATTAGCAATCACAAAAAGTGACCAACTGAAATATGTTTTTAAATATAAAAGAAAAAGGAAACTGCAGTAGCCAAGATCTACATAGTAGGATTATATTGTTGACACTATGTGATTAGATTTCCAGGCTACACAAAAAGAGAAGGCAGAACAAGGAAATGTGAAAAGGTACACATGAAATACTAAAAATTTATTAAAAGTATAGAAAGAGAATTATCCATAGACCCAAGGGTGCCAGAGAGAACTAAGTAGTTATGCTTACGGAAATCTATTTTTCTACCTACCTTCCTTCCTTCCTTCCTTCCTTCCTTCCTTCCTTCCTTCCTTCCTTCCTTCCTTCCTTCTTTCCTTCTTCTTTACTTCTTTCTCTTTTTAATTACTCCTCGTCGTCGTTGTCGTTGTCGTCGTCGTCGAGGAAGAGCTGAGGCTGGCCCACTCACTAGGTAGATCAGACTGCCTTTGAAGTTTTGACAGTGCTCCTGTTTCGGCCTCCTCAGTACTAGGATTGCAGAACTGCGGCCTAAGTGCTGGGGTTCAATTGCTTCTTTGACTGACTATATGACAGAAGTTAAGGGATTTCTCCTAAAGGGGTAGGTAGTAGATATTTTATGCTTCCCAGTCATATCTTCTCTGTCTGAGTCATTCTACTTTGCTATTTCAGCACGAGAGCAGCCATAGACCAAACATAAACAAATGAGGATATCTGTGAGCCAAGACAAGCTTTTACATGTTAGTTTTCTTCAATGAAGTATAGCAACCATTCTGCCAGGCAGGTCCTACGCCCAGGAGGAGTTGACCAACACAAAATGAACTCTACGTGTGTGAGTGTGTGTGTGTGTGTGTGTGTGTGTGTGTGTGTGTGTGTGTGAGAGAGAGAGAGAGAGAGAGAGAGAGAGAGAGAGAATATGCATATGTGGGTATATGTGTATGACTATATAACTATGTGTATGTATGTAAGTGTGTGTATATATATGTGTGAGTATGTATATGTTATTGTGTGTATACATGAGTGTATATGTATATATGTTATGTAGTGTGTGTGAGTATGTGTATGTATGTGAGTGTGGATGTATATGAATGTGAGTTTTTGAATGTGTATATATGAGTGTATGAGTGTGAGTGTATGTAAGTATAAGTGTGTGTATGTTAATGTGCATGTTCAGTAGCAATTCAGAAGTAGAAAAAGATGTGACAAAATAAAACCGAGAAGGCTGAGAGGAAGTAAATGGCTTTCAAGAAGCAAACAGGTTTCTGAGAGCGCAACTCCATTCAATTAAGGACACAGTGAGCAAATGCACAAAAGTCCACAGTTTCTTCAGCAGCAGAAGCCAGAGTGTACAGCCCCATGGGGCTGAGGAGTGAGGGATTAGCACGTGGGCAGAAATGAGAAAGGACACACTTGTCCCTCAAGGAAGAGAAAGACTCTTCCCCCGTGCCACCACAGTGCAGCACTGTGGAGAGAGCAGCCAGGGAACAGACACCTTCCTTTCTCCGTGCACATAAGCACATACGCACCCACACTACACAGCAAAGCACCTACAGCTCACACACACACACACACACACACACACACACACACACACACACACACACACACACAAAAGCCTGGAAGAGAAAAAGCAACAGTAAGTTGGCTGAATGAGGTGTAGCTGCCAATTTAAAACATGAAAGAGGGCCTGTGAGATGGACCCATGTGGCAGAAGGGTAGAACCCATTCTGACAAAGTATCCTTTGACAGCCACACATTTACTGGCAATCATATCTAAACTTGGACTAGAAAGCAATGCATCTAACAGTAGCTGGGTCTGAGGACCCGGCTTAGGGATATAAACTGGGGAGTATTTTCAATGGAGATTTTTTAGGTTGAAAACAAACATTTAAAACTTGTGAACTTATTGAGAGATGCTAATGTCGGAGTTTGTTGTTATTAGGATATATTTCAATCTCTCAAAGTAAAAAATCTTTAGAGGATTCCACAGTTGGAAAAGGAGGGAAAAGAGGGTGGTGGCCTGCAGTAAAAGCGGTTTCTGCCTCAGGGCACATGGACTACGAGCTACATGCGACATCAGCTACAGAGTATTACTTCATCCCAAACTATAATTTGGAAAGAAAAATGGCTGCTCCACATGGCTAGTACTAAGACTAGCAGTCAGTAAGTATTAGCACTCCCCTGTCTCAGCATAGACTGTGGCACAAAGCTAGCGTACAAGAGCTCAGCAGTCTAAGGAAATGCCGTCTGATGACAGTCAGGGCACGATGTGGTCTGAGATGATGACCATACCAGCTTATCTCTGTCTTCACAGTCAATTCACAAAGCCATGGTACAGTGTTAACAACACATCATATTTCCCGTGGCTGTAACTCTCTCAGATGTTCAGGCGTTCTGTCTCAAGGCAAATCAACGAGTGGATGGCTTTTCTAATTAGTCTCTCACAATTACTTCAATAATTAATACACCAGTGCTTAAATGGAATGCCCACATAGCTCATTTTTCTTATGCAACATGAAATGAGTATTATTTGCCCCACCATTTAAGAAGGATGCAATGGTGTAAAATCCCTCAGAAGAAAAGCATGCATGCATGAAAACACACATGTGGTGGTTGGTATATGCTTGGCCCCCGGGGGAGTAGCATTACCAGGAGGTGTGGCCTTGGCAGAGTAGGTGTGTCACTGTGGGCCTGGCCTTTAGGACCCTCATCCTAGCTGCCTGGAAGTGAGTCTTCTCCTAGCAGCCTTCAGATGAAGATGTAGAACTCCTAGCTCTGCCTGTATCTCGCCTGCCTGGACACTGCCATGCTCGCACCTGGATGATAATGGACTGAACCTCGGAACCTGTAAACCGGGCCCAATTAAATGTCCTTATAAGAGTCGCCTTGGTCATGATGTCTGTTCACAGCAGTAAAACCCTAACTAAGACAACACGTCTAAGCAAACAAAGAGGTAAAAGATCAGGGTAGGCTGTGGAGGAGGGGACAGGAAAGGGAGCCACTGTAGAATCAAGCTGCCTCTCTGTACACTAAGTTTTAATCTAAATTATGCCAGGAATGTCATAAGCACAAAAGATTTCTTAACTGTTAAACTCACTCCTTTTTTTTTTAATTATGAAAAAGTGCTTCAATTACTGTCACTCTATACCAAATTTGTGGAAGAGTCTCAAGTGACTGGAACAAGGGGCCAGGGCAGAGATTGCTATAATCCCATTATCTGATTTCCTGATTGTGTTTCAGCAGAAATGCCTAGGCCCTGGACTTCTAGAAAGCACCACACAACTTGTTGTTTCTTGCAGGAGAATCCAGCTACTAATGATGGACTTAATAACTACTGAACACATGTTGGTATAGCTGCTGTTGCTGCTGGCTGTAACTAGGTATCATAGAGCCATTGTGCAGTCAGCTCTCAGGATGCTCATCTCAACTGATGCAGAAGTGGAAGAACAAAGAGATGGAAGAACAAAGGGATGGAAGAACAAAGAGAATATAAAACAAAGAACAGTGGTGACCTTCTGATGGCCATGAGACTTCTTCAGGTCCTTGTTCTTACTATAGTTTTCTTGGGTTTGTGAAGGTCTTGATCCTGGGTCATGGCTGGGAGTTTTAAATAAGACTTTGCTAATCGAATGCTTTATTTTCATTTAAAAACTCTTAAAAGAGAAGTGGGAGGGGGCTGGAAGTTGAAAGCACTGACTGCTCTTCCAGAGGTCCTGAGTTCAATTCCCAGCAACCACATGATGGCTCACAATCATCTGTAATGGGATCTGGTGCTCTCTTCTGGTGTGTTTGAAGACAGCTACAGTGAAATATGTTTATATATATATATATATATATATATATATATATATATATATATATATATACACACACACACACACATACACACATACACACACAAACACACACACACACATACACACATACACACACAAACACACACACACAAACACACACACACACACACACACACACACACACACGTCACCCAGTGGTGTCTGCCTTTGGTGAAAATCAGGTGACAAATGAGCAAGGTTGACTTGACCACACCCTACCATCCTGCTTGTCACCTGGCAGTACTGGGAAATCCTCTGCCTGGCAGAAACAGTCACCTACTGTGTGAGGTTCACACTACAGACTAGACCTAACTGTGGCTTTGGAACTGAATTCTGCAACTCATATAGAGCTTATTCATATTCTTCAGGAATTGTATCACTTTTCAAGCTCTGTAAATGGGGTTGGGAGCCCCTGTAATCTGTGTTCATGAAACCCAGAGGGCATAGTTGTTAGGGAACTCCTGCTGAGCTGAGTCCATGCCACCTTGCTGTCACTGGGAACCTTTTCACTCTGGGATCCCATTTGATTTTAGAGTGGAGTTCATTGTCCTTACATATAAACTCACACAACCACTTCTTTACGATAAAGTCCATACTCTCCATGAAAAGGAAAATATGAACCCAACACTCATCACGCTTATGTTTCATGTACATAATGAACACCACTGTTGAAAGGCTCATCCTGTCATTTTAAACATGCATCAAAACATTTGGAAGCTCCAAGAAGACATCTCTATCAGTATGTGGGTTTATTGACATAATTGAATGGAACAATGTATAACATTTATACATTTCTCACTGAAAGACTTTTCAGTGAGGCTGTTGTTGTTGTTGTTGTTGTTTTTTAAGTTCAGGCATTAAAGGTTTTTGGTGACAGTCTACAGTTGGGAAAGGCAGATGGTAAACAGAATCAGTGGTCTTTTCCATACTTTAAACAGGTTTCAGTTTTACATTGTGTAAATGAAACAGCTAAGAGAGGCAACTGTGCTGTGCATGAAAAATTGCAAGTTCTACAGGAGGTGCCAGATAGCCTGTGGGTTGAAACTAAGAGCGAACAGCCCCAGCTCCCATGCACCACGCACTGTGGATCTAAAACAAGGCCTGGCAGCAAACACAGAATGACAGTCTTATTTCCTGTGGTTTATTAAGTTTCGTCCCTGCAGATAAGACTGCCAGAAAGGCAGCTGTGGCTTAAGTGGTCTGGACATTTTACTCATCCTGGACATAAACAAAGACCGGCTCATTTAGACCCCCAGGTCCTCAGCTGCAGAGACAAGGCAGGCAGGGTCACGTAGGCCAAACATAAAGAGTGATCGGGGTGAAGGGCCCTGGACTGCGATGGATTCCCTGAGTCATTGGGACCCTCAGGGGCCTGAGGCCTGAAACAGAAGAGTTACTGTTAGCCATAGCACCTTGAACTGGCTGACCTGCACTGCACGGTCCCCCGCTGCCAATAAATCCAAAACCACAGTGACTGTACCACAGTGTACATCCTCTTAGTGAGTGTATGTGGACCACACAGGAATTATTAATGTGAACCCAGCCACTACATTTAATCATAAACACGGACTTCATAAATATCAGGGTAGAAAAGTATTCCAAACAGCTAAAAACACAACTAGACAAACACAGGAGGCTAACCCTAAATTTAAAATATAACACAAAAAGGAAAAAAAATGCTGCATCTACTACTAAAAGATAGGGTTTGATAACACAGTAAGACACTGGCTATTGGAAGAATTAATTTGTAAAATATGTAATTATTTCACAGTGACGGTTGGGTACACATGCTCTTCCGGGTTTAGTAGAAACACATATTTGCTACTGTGGTGTTTTTTTTGTTTTTGTTTTTTGGTTTTTTTCACATTTGTTCCCTACAGTTTTCTTCTCCTGTTCCATTTCTTATAAAGAACGACAGTGATGTGGTCAGAGATTACAGGACTAACAGACAATTCACCCATTGCTTTGTTTGGTTGGGACAAACTCAGAGCCTCACAAGCAAGCTCCACCCCTGAGCTCACCGCCCCCTGCCCCAAGCTGTGCCTGACAATGACCTCACACTTATTGCCTAACCATGCAACTCAGAAGTAGGTGCCTTCAAGAAGGGGGTGGGGGGCGCTGCTGAACTGTCATGAGATGTAGGTCACATTCACACCCACCTAGGCATGCTATCAGAAATGTGGTAAGTGAACTGGAAGGCTGCAGGGCCCTAGGGAGTCACCGGTTATACACATACTTACATATCGCATTCTTTTTTCTTTTTTAAAAGATCAAATCTGACATTCAATTTTTTCCATGTATAGATTTAAAAAAAAAAAATTAAAACCACAGGCGCAAGCCTGGTGGAGAAGTATTAAATGCTGCCTTCTCCTGAGGATAATATCAGTTACCCAAAGGTCAGCAAAAGGTCATCTCCCGAACTAGGTAAAACAGTAGAAAGGGGGTCCAGTCCAATCAAGAGAGTCTTTGAGTTTATTGGTCAGCTTGTTAAATTCTCTTCATATTGTTGGCACAGGTAGCTTTTCCTTAAGGCTCTCCCAGACAACAGAAAAAGGGTTCCCGGGAGAGAGTGGTACCTGTTTACCCTGCCTGTCTTGGCAGAGCCCACCAAATCAGTGGGGTCAGTTGCTGACGGGGATCACTGTGATGGTGGCAGGTCCCCCTTTTCTTAACTAGAAACAGACCTCAGTTTGCCATAGAGCAAACGAGTGTGTATACACTTCTGGTCAGGCTGGGAGCATAAAGCACCCTTTCTAGACCAAGGTCAGCCAGCTACTGTGCTGAAAATCACAGGAGCCATGAGCTAAGTGTGTCAAGGCTTCCCACTTGCATGCCATTATTCATTTGTCCCCACTCTTGGGTTAGACCACCAAGAACCACCCATTTGCTTTGTGATTACCGGGACATGATGGATGGCATCTAGATTCACTTGGGAAATGCACAAGAGGGAGAAAGAACAAGTCTAATAAAACTAGTTCTTCCTCTGAGAACGCATGGGACCACGGAGAGTGTCTCCTTAAGGCCTGTGAGATCCCGAGGGACTGCCTAGTCAGCAAATCTTTGCAAGAGGTGATCCTCCCGCCTCAAGCTGCCACCGGTCCCACCGCCGGAGCTTTCCATGAAGCGATCGCAGGGGAACTCAATGAGGTCAGCCTCGCTGAGCGCGCACACAGTGGTGCGGGGACGGTGCGACTGGAAGCCTGAGAAGTCCGCGGACACACCAGTGCCCATGGAGCGCAGTGGCCGTCGGGTGGAATACATGTGGCGAACGTGGACCGGGGCCCCTCCCTTCCGCCTGGCACGCAGCTTCCTCCGTAGCCATCGCGACCCCCAGGCCGCCAGAGCCAAGAGCACCAGCAGCGCGTTGACAGCCAGCAAGACCAAGGTCAGGAGCTGGTAGTCGACGCCGCCTCGACCGCCTGCCTCTGGCAGGGTTACCAACCCTGCGCAGTGGTCTCGGGGGGCCACGGGGCAAACGCGACCCCCGAGCACGCCCTCCACGCACACTAGGTAGGGGGTGTCTCCGCGCAGCTCGTGCAGCGTGGCGGAGTCGCTGCGCTCCGGCAAGTAGACGAAGCGCTGGAACTTGGGCTGCTGGCCAAAGCGGTCGAAAAGCAGGCGGAAGCGTGCGCCGCCCTGCGGCCGGGGACTGCGGTATTCGCGAACTGCCCAGCGCACCGAGGCGCTGTTGGAGCTCACCGTCTCTACCGTCAGGTTGCACAGAATGAATTTGTTGAAGTCACAGGGGTCAGACACCAGAGGTGGCAAACCGACCCCACTAACGGACTGGACTGCGCTCTCTTGCTGCTCGGACGCTAGGCGCTGCTTTGCTGCGCGCTGCCAGCTGCCTCTGGCAGATGGTGTTCCAGAGGCGGGCTCAGACGTCGGGGTGGGCTCCGTCTGGGGGAGATTGGCTCGGGTGGGACGTCCTCGCCCCGGCTTCTCGTGCAGGTCCAAGGACTGTGGGGCAGAGCCCGGAGCAGCAGCGGCAGAGGGGCCCTGATGCTGCAGGCCTGGTCCCCGCCGGCTCAACCTTAATGCGCTGCGGTTGCCCACCAGGTCTTTGGCAGCCCCACCCCAGGCCATTCCTGGTAGAAGTCTTCCCCGCTGCTGGGGCTGCGGCTGCGGCTGCAGTGGTAGCTCCTGCGAGAAGCCTGCAGGGGGCGTCATCCCCTCTTCCGACGATGTGGGTAGCGGCCACTGCCTACTGCCTGCTGTAGGGGAAGGTGAGGGATCCACGCAAGACCCATTCTGCAGCAGTTGGTCATCCAGGTAATCCAGGTACTTGCCCCGCAGGGCCGGGGGGTGGCGACACTGCACGAAGACCGTAAGGAGGCGACCCTGAGAATGCCAATTGCCCATCCAGCGTTTCAGACCCCGCAACCGGCAGTCGCAGGTCCAACCGTTGCCATCTAGATCTAGCCGGTAGAGAGCCGGACTGGCGGCGAAGATGTCCCCAGAAAGGGCGCTGAGCGCGTTGTCGCGCAGGCTGAGCTCACGGAGCCGGCCCTGGTGGCCAAAGGTGGCGGGGTGCAGAGCAGAAAGCTCATTGCCACTCAGATCTAGTGCCTCCAAGCTGTGCAGAGGCTCCAGCAGTGTCAAGGGAAGCTGGTTCAGCCGGTTACCTTCCAGGCGCAGCTCACGCAGGGCCTCTAGCCCCCAAAAGGCCTCTGGGGCGAGGTGCGTGAGTTGGTTGCCACTGAGTGAGAGCAGGCCTAGGCGTGGCAGGTGCTGGAAGATGCGGGGGCCGAGGTGCTGTAGGCTGTTGGCTGAGAGGATGAGAGTAGAGAGGGAGCGCAGAGGGACAAAGGTGGCCGCATGGCGCAGAGAGGGCTGCAGCTCGTTGGCAGAGAGATTGAGGAATCGAAGCTTACCTAGCTGGCTGAAGGCGTTCTTGCCCAAAAAACGGATCCGGTTAGATTCCAGATGTAGGTAGAGCAGGTTGCCCAGGGGAGCGAAGACCGCGTCCGGTAGTGCTCCCAGCACGTTCCCGTCCAGCCGTAGCTTGACCAAACTCTCCAGGCCCTCGAAGGAGCCGCGACTCAGGCGTCCAATCTCGTTGCCGTTGGCGTAAAGGATGCGCAACTTGCGCAGCGGAGCCAACGTGCCAGGAACTAGCGCCTGCAAGAGGTTGTTCCCCAGGTACAGCTCCTCTAGTCGCGAGAGTTTCTCGAAGGTCTTGGGGTGGAGAGAACGGATCTGGTTGTACTGCAGATCCAGCCGTCTGAGCTGCCCCAGGCGGTGGAAGTCGAAGGCGGTGATGTTGGTGATGAAGTTGCCGCCTAGGCTGTAGATGAGCACGTCCTGGGGACTAGGCAGCGAGCTGGTCTTGGGTACCGCGCGAAGTCCCCTGTTGGTGCATAGGAGATGTTGGGGGTGCTGACAGTCGCAGCGCTCGGGGCACACGGACTCGGCCCGCGGCGGGAACGCCAAGCAGCCGCACACCACGAGCCAGAAGCGCACGGCACCCACACCCTCCATCGCCGCCCGCCCAGCGCGCTGCGGCCGGATCCTCTTCTGGGCCGGCCGGCTCTGTGTCTCCTCTGCATTCCCCACGGCCGGGCCTGAGTCGCTAAAAAAGGCCTCTTTCGGACTTTGCTGGTGCTCCGTTCAGCCCTTCCTCCCCCCTCTTTGTCCGGGTGGCTCGCCCGGGTCTCTGCAGGCCGAGTTCGCGGAGCCAAATCAGAAGGCGCTGGGCGCTCGGCGAGTCTGGGGTGCTACTTGTTGCATTTCTGCAGAAAACTGTTTCTTCGGGTGAGCGTCGGGGGCGGGAGGAGCGAGCGAGAGTTGGTGCTTTTTGTTTGCTCTGGAGTCCGGAGAGCTGGATTCCCTGGCGCGGATTCTCCCCGCCAAGCGGATTCCCCCACTGCAGGCGGGATCCCTTCCAAGAGCTGCTGGGGTGCGGCTTGGCTGCGAAGCACCGGCCGCTAGGCCCACGTCTCCGGCCCGCTCGCGGTCCGGGAGCACTCGGAGCGCAGCCGGAGTGGGCAGCCTGGGGGATGCGCAAGCAGCGTCCGGAAGGGACCCATGTCGGCGTGGAGCGAGCAAACCCGGCGGAAATTCGTTCTTCCCACACTCTGCCCCCCGGGGGATGCAGGCGGAGAAAGAGGAGACGGCGGAGGCAGGACAGACCCCGGCTGGGGGAGGAGGAAACACTAAGTGGCTCCGCGTCTGGTCAGCCCCAGCCCGGACGCCAAGTGAGAAAAGTAGGGATTAAAAACAGCTGTACGGGTCGGCGCGCAGGCTGGGGGCGGGGGTGGATTACCGGGCGAGCAAACGGGGATTGCAGACAGAGACCTTTTTATTTTAGGCCGGTTCGCCCGCGGTTTCGGAGCAGGGGCAGCGCGCCTACATTTTACCTGCTCTTCTCTTCCTGGTGCCACCCTGCGAGATGTTGAGACAGCACGGAGTTCCCTGGCATCCTGCTCCAAGTTTTGGGGAACACAAGATTGCCTGGCAAGGCCATCAGTGGACTGTTGACAGAAGGACTGTTGCTCAGTCCTTTTAAAGTGTTTGGGTTTCTGGTGTCCTTTTGCTCATGTCGAAGGAGAGGCACCGCCTCTTTTAGATTCCTAAACTGAATATTTGCCGAATCTCGCTCTGGGAAAACCTCTGAAAAAAGCTCAGAAGTGGAACTGTTACAGTGACTGCGACACGGCCAGATTTGGCGATTCAGCTAGATTAATTCTTCTGCAGTGTTAAAGTCCTTCAAATAGCCTCCGAACCCGGGCCTGTATACAATAAGCTGCACAGAGCCTTTGGGGATTGCTTCTTGAAGGGCCCGCCTACTTTGTGCCAGAGCTTACAGCAATCTTGAACATTTTCAGGCTCGAGGTGCTCAGGCTTGGATTTGTTGGGGGGGGGTGTCGGATATTAACCTTTATTATCAATACACAATAGTGCACCATTTTATCCGGGGTCCCCTTAGGGCCAGTGTCTGATAAGAATGAAAACAAGCAAGAGATAGCTGTTGCTTAGTATTCGTTCATGCAAAGCAACATTTTGAAAGTAGCCCTTCAGGATTTACTGTGTGCTAGCAGTGTGGAAAATTAGAGCCCATATACTGGCTTCAGGAGGCTGACTGTCTTTATGGGAAGGGAGGCGCACTGACAGATCACATAGGAAACTGAGCAAGAAAGAGGAGAAATCTAGATTCAAATAGTTTAGTCACTCTGTGATGTCATCGTCTTGTTGAGCAGTTTACCAAGGGGAGTGATGGAGCCATGTGCTGAACCTGGCAGGGTGGTAAGTAAAGACTTAATGGGTAAAGCAGAGACCCCAATTTTGGTGGGAGATGTGGGTTTTGGACTAAAACAGGTAAGTCAATATTGAAGAACACCCAGTTTACTGTGACTTGCTTTGAGCTTCAAATAAAAGCAACTATGGAGACACAAGTGTTTGTTTTATTAAAATGAAACAAGGAGTTTACTTTTCAGTTATTTTGACAACCCCGAGCTCCTGACTCCTCTGAGTGTAGCTGCAGGACGGAGGAGGACCTGTTCTGCTACAGTGTTACACACCTTGCCAGTTCTGCTGATCTTGGTCAGAGACACTGTCCTTGCTGGGAACGAGGTTCACAGAGGAAACAAAATCCCCAAGTGCTGCTGACTTTTAGGTGAACTGTCCCCAGAGATGCCTGGGAAGGACCTGCTTCCAAGTGCCCACCTCCCACAGCAGATAACTAGAGGTCAGTTGGGAAGCTGAGAGATGCCTGATATGGAATAGGGGATAGCAGGAAGTAAATCTCAATGATTTGCACGAGCCCGTATCACCTCTGGACCTTCTGCAGACCTTGTCAGAACTAGGACAAGCACAGGGAAGGAAGGGCACCTCCACATGGCTCTGCAGTGTGCCTGGATCACTTAACCTCCCTTACAGATGGATGCAGATACCTCTAAGTAAGACTGACAGAGTTGTCCACTATCTAAAGATAATGCGTGTACACACACACACACACACACACACACACACACACACATACACACACAGTGGCCAGGGTCAAATATTTCCACCGGGAGCCTGTATTGCCAATGAAAAAGCACCACCCACAGCTTTGTCTCAAAGACAATTGTTCTTCCATCACATTCTATTTTCTTGAAACAACCCATTTGCTACAGGTGGTTAACCAAATGGGTATAATGGAACGTGTTTCTAGTTAGTAGGCCCAGTTTCTGATGGTAGGTGTTGCTGGCACCCTCAATCCAACATTAGCAAGGAAGAATATTTTGAACTCTACAGATAAAGGGGTAGCACACAGCACTCAGATTTCTTCTCAAAAAAACAAGTGCACCTTCTTGAAAAGCGTGTGGCCTGAGGTCAGCTTTACAAGTGAGAGTCACTTAAATAATCCAGAACACATTGATAAGACATTTCTATAATATGATATGCCCCAGTGTTTGGTTTATTTACTGATAGCATTTCTCATTCAGGAATTATACTAAAATTTTATTTGAATTTGAATCTTAATCGCCACAACCACCACCCCCACTTCCATAGCAAAGAGCTGTAACTGCTTCAGATCTATATTTGCTTGGAGAACTTACTTCTACTGGAACACTAGGGAGAGGCATCCTGGAGAACTCAATGGGAGTCAGAACTGATTAGATGCAGAGCTGGACCACAGGGAGGTACCAGGTGGCAGGAGGCTGCTGATCAGACAGCCTTGATGGTACCTGAGAGGAGGAGCTGGGGAGCTCTGGGAAAAGGCCCCAGGATGCTCCAGGAAGCCTGTGCTGGGTTTCAGAGCTGAGGGTATTCCCTACATAGAAGTGAGCAACTGATGGAGGAGAAGCCTAAAATGACATACACTGCAGGGATTCAGGAAGTTTCAACTCTACCCTTATCCTTGGTGTCCAAGTTGAGTCCCGGTTCTTCCTCCCTGCCCCATGCTCCCAGAAATAAGAATCAGACTCAAAACATATTTACCATATATATTTTAATAAAAACATATTTGGCCATGTAGTTGGGCTCTTCTCTGACTACATCATAACTTAAAATAACACATTTATTTTAATCTACATTATTCCACATGGCTGGTTATCTGTGCTTAGGTACCATATGACTGTCTCCTCACATCTTCCCCAGGTGACTCTCCCATGCCTTGCTCTATCCCAGAATCCCTTCTGCATGTTCCAACTCCTGTTTCCTACCTAAGCTATAGGCCATCAAATTTGTTATTGACAGGTGCCACATCCATCCACAGACAGACAGAGAGACAGACAGAGAGACAGACAGACAGACAGACATAAGATATATTCTCTACACCTCAGGATGACATGTACTGGCTCAATTCTTCAGCAGCGCCACACAACACTAGCTCATGGGATGTCTTCAAACACTTGTTCCTTTCATCTCCTTGAAAGATTTCACCAGAGAGCAGACATTACACTCTATAGTGAGAGAAATCTATACTTAAATAGGTCCTTGGTTTTGGTGGTATGGTTGGCAAGTGTGGGGCAGACATTTGGACCAAGATATTCACCTGTACAGCATGCACTCAGGCACTGATGATATTATACAGTCAGCATCCCCCTTGGAGTATGGCAAAATGGGCTTCTTTCCCATGCCCCATGTCTTGAAAGACCACGTATTAGCTTTCCTCAGATGGTGTCCCTCCCACTAAGAGCAGAATTTCAGGTCTCCACAGGGATGTCCCTTTCATTGCCAAGAGCATTCCCGCTAAAGGCCTCTGGGACCCAGGGTTTTACTGTCTGTTTTACTGAGTCTTTGTAGGTCTTATCCAGTCATTCTGGGAGCGATCAGGCTGCGTGGTGTATAGTCTAGATAGTCAAGTCCAAGAGACTTCTCATATGAAGCCAATCTTGAGACAGGGCTGGGGTTTCCCAATGGAATATGTTCAAGAAAACACTGGAACATGGGGGTAAGAACTGTAAAGGGGACCTGGGAGCCTAGGAACCTGGGACCTCCTTTCTCACTAATTCTAGGCTCTTTGAATATCAGAGAGGCCTGAAAGACCAAGTCAAAAAATTATAAGAGTTTAATGGAAAACACTTTCTAGTGAGTATGAGTTCTTTATTCTAATGTAGCTAGATAAGGCAAAGTCATGGCTGCCTCCACCCAAATAACTGTCTCATAACTATAAACTGTCTAGTAATTATAAACTTTTTGTTAATGGATAGATTCCAGCTTGATCAGGTTCTGGGAGTGTCAAGTTTCGATTATGTTTCCATGGATAATTGACATAATCTCAGCTGGAGATCATGGAAGGAACGCTTTTCAGAAGATGATCTGTGCACTGTGTGCTTTGAAAACTAGCATTCAAAATCCCTACCACACCAGGAGGAGTTGGGGCTGGTCCCCTGGCATATACATGTGCTACAGGGGTCCTCAGATGCGCTCTCCCAGGCACGGAATCTTCTTGGGTTTGCCAGGGACATACTGGGTGTCTTCCCCAGAAAACCTGTGATCCCCTTGAACTTTCCATATAAAGATCTGAAGGAGTCTGGGCTGCATCTTCAGCAGCTCCCTGGCTGAGTTGGCCGTCAAGGATAGGGTGAGGGTAGGGTTAAGGAGAGAGTTCTGTCCAAGGCTCCTCTGGCAAGGGGTTGGGGAGGGGGGTGGGAATATCAGGACCTGGAGCCAGCCAAGCCTGCTGGAGCAGCGCCCTGGATCTTTCCCAGGGCAGCCAGCAGAGCCGGCAGCTGTTTCCTCTCTATGTGTGAGCCAACTCCAGATAGACAGTGTGGCCCCTGACACAGACAAGGTAGGAAACCAGAGAGTTCCCTGTGGTCTTTTACTGTGATATCAAAGTCATCAAATGAACCTCCCCAAAGTTGGCTTTCACTACCTAAATGAGCTTTCTCTGATCCCCAGTCTGAAAATCAAATTTCTTGTGCTAAGGAGGGGATTCTGCAAGGTAAATGAAGGAATCACTGGTTTATAATCGGTCAATGCACCATTTTCCCCTTTGGGACATAACAGCAGTGCAGGCACCTGGATAAGAACCAGAATGTCTGGTGACAAAGTCACAATGTATGCTCATGAGTTCACTGGATGATTTCTTTTTTTAAAGATACATGCAAGGTTGAGAACAGACAATACTTTAAATCACTTTCTTATGTCTGATGGGTGATCACAAAGACTGAATATAAGTAAGTGCTTGAGACTACAGATAGTTCATATTTTAGAGGTGTGTGTGTGTGTGTGTGCACGCGCGCGCGCGCATGCGCGCGCGTACGTGCACATGTGGACTTGTGAGCCTATGTGGATATTGGCAGAGAGGGCAATTGACAGGTGAGCATTCCTAAGTTCAAACCTGAAATTCGAAATGCTCTAAATTGAAAGTTTTACGAATATCAGTTCAACTCTAGAGTAATTAAAAAGTTTTAAAAATATGCATTTAATTTATGTGTGCAAGGGTTTTGCATGTAAGCATGTGTGTGAACCATGTTCCGGATTCCCTGGACTTAATTTATGGATGATTGTTGTGGGTAGGTATGAGCGGCCGTGCTGATGCTGGGAAATGACCTTGTGTCCTCTGCAGTAGCAGTCCATGCTGTCACCCACTGCAGAGTCTCTCCAACCCCACTTGGGACGGTTTAAGATTCAGGCCGCTCACCCTGTAACAATAGTAAATGAACTTACTGAAGGGATGTGCTGAGCAGCCTGCATACAACAACCTACTTTGTTTCCATGACTACCTTGATATGCAGGAACTGCTACTACACTCATTTAAAGGTGAACAGTTAAAAATACAGGATCTTTTCAGGAAGTTGTCTCCTGGTCCACTGTGTTCAAGGACATTCCCCACTTTCTCTTCTATGAGATTTAGTATATCTGATTTTATGTTGAGGCCTTTGATCCACTGGACTTGGGTTTTATACAGGGTGATAAATATGTGTCTGTTGCTTTTTTTTTTTTTTAACATGCAGACAGTCAGTTAGAACAGCACCATTTGCTGAAGACGTGTTTCCCACTATTGTATGGTTTTTGCCTCTTTGTCAAAAATCAATTGGATATAGGTGTGTTGGTTTGTTTCAGGGTCTTCAATTCAATTACATTGATGGACAATGAATTTATGAAATCCTTGGGCAAATGGATGTATCTGGAGGATATCATCCGTAGTGAGGTAACCCAATCACAAAAGAAGTCACTAGATATGCACTCACTGATAAGGGGATATTAGCCCAGAAACTTAGAATACTGAAGATACATTATGCAAAACACAGGAAAACCAAGAAG
>NC_034591.1:72415446-72442526 GCF_900095145.1 Mus pahari
CTCAGCTATTAAAAACAATGAATTTATGAAATTCTTGGGCAAATGGATGTATCTGGAGGATATCATCCTGAGTGAGGTAACCAAATCACAAAAGAACACACGTGATATGCACTCACTGATAAGTGGATATTAGCCCAGAAACTTAGAATACCCAAGATACAATTTGCAAAACACATGAAACTCAAGAAGAAGGAAGACTAAAGTGTGGATACTTCATTCCTTATTAGAATGGGGAACAAAATACCCATGAAAGGAGTTACAGAGACAAAGTTTGGAGCTAAGACAAAAGGATGGACTATCTAGAGGCTACCCCACCCCGGAATCCATCCCATCATCAGCCACCAAACCCAGACACTACTGCACATGCCAGAATGATTCTTCTAAAGGGACCCTGATATAGCTGTCTCTTGTGAGGTTATGACAGTGCCTGGAAAATATAGAAGTGGATGCTCACAGTCAGCTATTGGATGGAACACAGGGCCCCCAGTGGAGGAGCTAGAGAAAGTATCCAAGGAGCTGAAGGGGTCTGCAACCCTATAGGTGGAACAACAATATGAACTAACCAGTACCCCAGAGCTGGTGTCTCTAGCTGCATATGTAGCAGAGGATGGCCTATTCAGCCATCATTGGGAAGAGAGGCCCCTTGGTCTTGCAAACTTTATATGCCCCATAGAGGGGAACGCCAGGGCCAAGATGTGGGAATGGGTGGGTAGGGGAGCAGAGTGGGGGGAGGGTATAGGGGACATTCGGGATAGCATTTGAAATGTAAATGAAGAAAATATCTAATAAAATAATTAAAAGTAGAATATTATCCTGAGTAGGTAACCCAGAGCCAGAAAGACAGGTATGGTATATACTCTCTTATGAACATTAGCCATGAAGCTCAGGATGACCATGCTACAATCCACAGATTAAAAAAAAAATAAAAATAAAAATTAAAAAAAATTTAAAAAGGTAAGAAGGAGGTCTCAATGGAGGACCTGTGAATCTCACTCAGAAAGGAAAACTAAATAGTTGATGGAGAGTGAGAACTCAGTAGGAGAGGGGGTAAGGAGGTAAGTGGAGATGGTGATCAGGTAAAGGGAGAGAAGGCAGGAGAGGTCCAGGAATGAGAATGGAAATCACTGGGGGGAATCTCTGGGACTAGCTGGAGATGACTACCTCTGGTAGACAGGCAAGACTTCCAGAGGAGGGAGGGGGACATCAATCCATCCACAAAATCTTCAACCCAAAATTTGTCTTGCCTACAGATGTGAAGGGACAAGGATGGGACAGAGACTTCGGGAACAGCCAAACAATGACTGTCGCAACTTGAGACCCATCCCACTGGGTTGAGAGAGCCAACCCAACACTATTAATGATACTCTGCTATGCTTGCAGAGAAGAACTTAACATAGTTGTCTCCTGAGAGGCTCCAGTAGATGGAGGCAGATATGGAGACTCAGAGCCAGATACCAGGGAGAGCTCAGGACTCTTACGGAATAATAGGAGGTAGAAGTGAGCAAGTCAGTGGGATCAAGGACACCACAAGAAGACCTACAGAACAACAAACCTGCCCCATCCCATGCATGCCACCTCAAACAAACAAACAAGGAAACCAAGCAAATTCAAGAACCCCTCTGCTGTACAAGATCCCAGCTGAGTTGGAAGTACATGTGTGAGCAGGATCAAGGAGGTTTGCACGACCATCAGGGGTGAAAGCAGTGTGCATGGTGCTCTGTCCTAGCATTATTTCTTGAAATAATAAAGAACTGCTCCTAAGACAATAGAAGGCAACCACCATGTATGTCTCAGTTCCTCTGCAAGGTGACTGCATCACACACTGAACCTTTATGTCCAGGGAAAGTCTACCAGCTCTGAGAAGCTCAATGAATTGAAATTAGCACACACACACACACACACACACACACACACACACACACACAGATTGTGCATCTGGGCATTATAGCTACTCTGGCAATCCCCAAGGGAAATTCAGATGCTGAGTGAGCATAATGACTTAGAAAATAAGGTAAATCCGCTACTGGTTATGGTTAGAGCATTGAGCTGTTTATATGTAGCTGAAATTTTATAGCAGTCATATAATGTCATCTTCCGTAGAATCAAGTGGAGTTAGTAACCTACAGACATACCGTAGGTGTAAAAGTATTCCGTAAGAAGAAAAACATTTGTCCTTTATAAAAACCAAGCATGTGAGTGTACTTCACAGTACAACATTCCGCCATTCTATTATTTTGGATGTTTAGCTATACTTCACTAGAACTTTTATTTAGTCAGTAAGAGCTCCAGCAATCTAAAAGGCCAGTCACCTTTTCCACTTCATTTTGGGGGTCGTTCAATAGCCAATATTGGATTTTCAGAGCCTTCATAAACAGGGAGAGGCAAAGAAAAGAAAGTGTGAGTCTTTTCTGGCTTTAGATAGTGAGAAATAAAACAGTCTTTTTTTCTCTACATATTCAAAGCGATATATGATCACTGCATGAATTGAAATGATCAAGGAATCTTACAACCCACTTTCATATATGCTATTTGACATCAATATAAATCTATCAGGAAATTAGGTGAGAATTGTTCGTAGCTCTAGTGTTAGTTTTTAAATTTGAAATGTCCCGCTTTTGACACTATTCCCTTACTCGCGGCGATGTTTTCTGAGGACTTTTAGAATTGGATCCTCACTGGCAGAAGTGGTTCAGTAGCGGGTCAGTCTCTTAAGGTTACACTCATCACAGCTGTGGTATACTCACAGTAAGTCTGCTTTCAGGTCCACTGTGACATGACTGGTCTCAGCAACATGCCCAGGCACCATGAGCTGAGCTGTTTTGCCATGGATGGTTTCCATGCCATCGTTGTCTGAAACCCTCTGAAACTGTGAGCCAAAACAAAATTGCCCTTCCCTTAAAGGGTTTGTGTAGCACAATGCAAAAGTAGCAAAGCACCTGGTTTTGAGGATGTCAAGAATTAGAGAAGTTAACTAAGTTCTGGAACGACTTATAGTTAAACTGGAGAGTGCATGTGGGTTGCACTCTGCTGGCTCTAGGGTTTTATAGTTGGACCTCAAGAGGATGCACATTGACACATGCCTGATTGTGCACCAACAGGGCTTGTCTGAAAATTTATAGTACTTAACTATTGAAAATGCTTAACAACTGATAGAGTCAGGGTACAGTCAGTCAGAAATGGTGGCAGCCATGGACCAGTCTACTGTGTGTACCTGCTACAGATAGATGTACCTCTCCTTGACTAGACTTTCTGAATGGCATTTTATTTCTCTTTCCCTTTGCTAATAGCAATTTGCATAAAGCTTGGGCACAACAATGAAGAACCCTGGAAACATAGGAAGCCTTTCTAGAGCCAAGTACCTTCAGATTTCTGGGACCCATTTCTCTGAGTTCAGATTGATCAGAAATTTCATTACAAATATGGAGGCGAAAAGAAATCAACTCTCATGAATCACAAGCTAGGTTTCTAATCTCTGTGAGAAATAGTTTCCCATCTCTTCAGTGCGATGTATGGAACACACTGAACATCGTTCCTTGGGGCAGGGAGGATGGCTCAGTAGGTAAAGGTGCCTGCCACTAAGCCTGATCTCCTGAGTTTGATCCCTAGCACCTTCATGGTTGGAGGGGAGAACTAATTCCCACAAGCTGTTCTCTGATATCCACATGCTGTCATGGCACACACACACACACACACACACACACACACACACACACACACACAATCACGTGCATGCATAAGAAAAGTGTCATTTTTCTCTTCCCCATAACATCTGATTTGTTTTAATTAATGACTGAAATACATGTAGATGCCACTGTATTTCCAGGCAGGACTATTGGCATGGTGTGAGGAAGCCTGGGTTAAAATCTCTCTATGATCCCTTCAAGCTTAAAACATGAAGGAGTCAATTGCATTTCTTCTGTGGAACATAAGCCAGCTCGTTGGAATTTGAACCCTTTTGAAGATTATTCATCTAAAGGATGAGCAACTCATTCTTTGAATTTTCAAAAACTGATCATAAAAATTCGTGGTACAAATGTCAATTCTCCTGGTTGCCTCTTCACCGGAGTAGTAGATGTCTCCTTAGTCCAGTGTCAGTGTGTTGAACCAAAATAAGGAAGAGGCATTCAGACCCTAGCTAGAGAAAACCCTGGATCTACCCTGATGAGAAATAGCCTGCCAATCTCCTTAGTGGAAATAATTCTGCACGCTTAAGTAATTGACTGTATATATTGTAAATACCCTAAAAGTGCTTGCAGATTGCATCAAAAGACCAAATGAATATTGTTTTACTTAAAGGCCGGGAACATGACAGGAAAGGAAATGAGAGGGAGGAAGTCTCCATCCCTTTTCAGAGCCTCTGTAATTTTCTGTGAAGGTTTGCACATTGATTGCACTTAGTAACACCATCTGTTTGATAGGACACAAGATCAAAGACCTCTGCCACAGACATGGAACCCACACTGCAGGCAAGATGAAATGTCCCTGTTGGTAGAATGCTAATAGATCCATGAAGACACTTCCCTGGATCCCCCTTCACTCCCAACTCAGTTTCAAAATATAACAGAGGTTTTAGACACTGATGCTCTTTCCACCTTCTTCATTGATACAGTCCTGTGGAGAATGGAGGAAAAAAGAACTATGACTTCAGGAGCTTACAGTAAATTGTTATGTATGTATGTATGTATTTGTTTATTAGTAAATAAATAAATAAATAAATAAATAAATAAATAGTTCTAACTATGTAGGCTCGGCTAGCCTGGAACTCACTATGTAGACCAGGCTAGCCTCAGACTCACGGAAATACACCTGCCTCTACCTCTCAAGTGCTGGGATTAAAGACATGTACCACTATGGCCACAAATTGTTAATTGCTATAGTACACATAGCCTTAGGAATTTGGGGAGAAAGCTTTCTGGCCACTCCACTTCTTTGGTTGAGGAGAGTACAGTTCCCCTCCCCCTGTTTTTATCTGCAATACAAACTTTACACCAGTTAAAAATCTGCAGTAAAAATATGATGTCATATACATTCTAATGTTCCCCATTGCCCTGCTCTGTCCTTCTCAGTTACAAATAGTTCTTCTGGTAAACCTTTTACAAATCAATCTTGGTAATGGAAATAACCTTGGCTAGTCAGTTTACTGTATACAGAGTAAATATCCCCAAAGCTTTCACAAATGCCATAAAAAGCTAAATGCTTGTCATAAACCATCCATGTGACAAATAGGAGTGATAAGGAGATGACATCCAGTTGCATTACCTCTGCCCTTGAACCACATTCGTGATCCGGGGTTCATTTTCTCATCTGTGAAAGGGGACAAATCATACTTTCTCAGTGTAAGGGTTTGGGAAAATATATGTGGAAGTGCCGAGAACACAGAGCTTGGGAAACAGGACCGGCGCCCATGCTTCAACAGGAGTGTCTTCTCAATAAAAACAGGAGGCTTAGAGACCCACCTGGAGTGCTTTGTTGTCCTGGGAAGCAGCCAACGCGGGGTCTTTACTTAAATGGTTGACATTTAACAGAGGTTAGGTTGAACCAGAAGCCTTACTTTGACTCTATGTGCTGCTATAACAAAATGGCAGGGATTGGGGAGTTGATGAGAAACAGAAAGTTACTGAGTATAGATGTGGGAGCTAGGAAGCCCCAAATCAAAGTGATCATGTTTTGCCGTATAGTGAGCATCTCCACTCTTTACTCAAGAGGAAACTTTGAATGCTGTGCCCTCCAGAGGGAAAAGGCAGCTCTATCCTTGTACAACCCAAACCAGAACTGAATCTTGGGAGGGGTCCAACCAAACCACATCAAGGAGGAAGCCACACTCTTCTTCTTCTGCCTTTTCCTGCAGGTTGGTTTTGTCTTTCAGTATTTGCTTCTTCTCTGAGCTGCCTGAGTTCTAAGCACACACAGTTTTCACCAACCATATTCTCACTGGAAAGCTGATCAGACAGGCCTAACTCCAGGCTTTCTGTGCCTTCATGAGTTCATACTCCAGATCCTTTGACCACACTGCACATGGTTTTCCTGCCCTGTGTGGTGATAACAGTGGTGGGGGCGTAGCAGGGTCTTACTGTCAGTGTGGCCTTTGAGGTATGAAACGATCGCGCAGGACAGGGAGGGGATCCTATAGCAGGCTGCTCCTCACTGCCATATCTTGATCATTGGGGGCTCACAGAGCACAGTAGCCAATTCAGGCTTTAAGAAATCCTGCAAAGTTTTACAATTGTCCTAGGGTGTCATAAAAGAAGGTTGGCCTGGCTAGAGGGACATTGAGGTAAGTGTTCTGTATAGAGGTGAATTAGGTAAATCACTTTGGCGCCCAGAGGGACTCACTGCACTGGCCTAAGAGCTCTCTGCATTCACAAATGAAAGACACACACACACACACACACACACACACACACACACCAGCTAATTTTAATGTGCCTTGAGTAGTAGCTCAATGGTTGGGCACTTGCAAACCTCCCTGCAGCTAGCAAGCACTTCCCTCCAGTACTCCTGAGAGTTAACATCTTTCAAAATCTATATTTCATCTTTGTGACACCAGACCCAATCAGGGAAGTGGCCCCTTAGGCGACCCTTTAAGTTTCATCTTTCTGCTTCCTCATTACGGTGGTTTTCTTCCTCCCCTCCCCATGGTCTCTTGCCCACACAATCTAAAAGTTCCACTTCATCTCCCTGCCCGGCCATTAGCTGTATGACAGTTCTTTGTTACCAATCGGAGTCCACCACAGGCCCTCAGGTCTGGAATAGAGGCTTTGGGAGCTGAATTAAGACAAAGCATTAGAACCAGTTCCCAACAATTCTGAAGTATTGCTTTCTTTTCAGCTGTAACTGTAAGCAATGAGTTGCATTTCTTCACTGGAATGCTGTTCAGTTTACACACTATGTTAGGGAAACTTGTTATTTAAAAGCCTGTGTGCTATACAGTGAACCACAAGTTTTCGCATTGTGCTTATCTGGTCTCAACTCAGGATATCAGATGGTTTAATATTAATATACAACAAGAAGGATAGTATATATGGATATGGAACCTGTGCTTGTCTCTCACAGTTCCAAAAGCTATCAAACTAACAAATTACTAGACTCTTCCTTCCACCAGGATACAGATGTTAGAACCTCAAAGCTGAGAACACCATTTTAGTATGCTGAGGATTTGGGCTAAATAACTATTGACTCTTCAAAGTATCGCTTAGCCACCATACTAGTATTGATGGGGTGATTCCTGGGAACTCTGCCCTTTGGAAAAGCATCAATGGTAAAACCCTCAGGGTAACTCCTCAAAGATGCTCAGATGAAAAAGCCCCTTTAGTAATCACGATATGATTCCCACTATTCCTGGAGGTGATAGTCTGGAAGTGCCAGCTTAACTAAAATGGCAGAGTCATTTTCCAAACCAAAACAGATGGCTACAAACATCTGCCTGAATAACAAGTGTTAATGACAGGCACCACAGTGTCAGTCCTACGCCAGCTACACCTCTGAGGCCTCTGGAAGTAATCAATCACTAAATCCCCAACAACCACTACAGGAAAGTTCATTGTCCATCCTACCCTAGATAATGCAGCTAAAGCAAAAAAAAAAAAAGAAAGAAAGAAAGATTCGGTAACAGGTACAAGGTCACCCAGCTAGACAGCCACACAACTGATGCTTAAATTAACGCTTAAAACAATTTCTCTGTGTGCTCTTCATGTGAATCTTTGGTGTCCTTGTCATGAATATTAGAGTCACTTAAAGAACTTATTTGTGTGTTGGGGAGGGGGAGGGTGTGGTAGGTGTTCATGGTATAGGAGTGAGCATAGGGATGTGAAGGGGAAACCCTTGGATGTCAGAAGGATATTGGAGTAATATTCCAGGTGGTTGTGGGTCATCTAGTTGGACACTGGGAACTCAGTCACCCTGCCCACCTTGGTGATCTAGGACAGCTTGGAGTCTGAACCAAGAGTTCAACAAGAAGGGTCATGAGCCAGGAATATAGGGAACAGTTAGGAGTTGGAACAGGCAGGAAAATGTATTTGCTCTTTGAGCCACTAAAGGACAGCATCTCTACCCATATTTTGACTCAGATTCAATGAGATTCATGGCCAATTTCTGACTGGATTAGTGTTGCTGTTGCCGTGAATAAATACTATGACCCAAAGCAACTTGTGAAAGATCTTGGGATTTCCATTGCTGTGAAGAGATACCATGACCAAAGCAACTCTTACACAAGTAAACATTTCATTGGGGCTGGCTTCAGGTTCAGAGGTGTAGTCCATTATCATGGCAAGTAGCATGGTACCATCCAAGTAGACATGGTGCTGGAGACAGAGCTGAGAGTTCTACATCTTAATCTGAAGGCAACACAAGGGGACTGTGTCACACTGAGTGTAGCTCAATGTGGCATCTCATAGGAGACCTCAATGCCTGCCTTCATAGTGACATACTTCCTCCCACAAGGCCACATCTACTCCAACAAGGCCACACCTACTCCAAGAAGGCCACACCTCCTAATAGTGCCACACCCTATGGGCCAAGCATTCAAATTCATGAGTCTATGGAGGCCATGCCTATTCAAACCACTTCATGGAAGGCAGAGTTTAGTTCACTTACGCTTCCATATCACACAGTCCATAAGAGAAGGAAAACAATTTCTCTGTGTGGTCTTCATGTGAATCTTTGACCTAAGTGTCCTTGTCATGAATAAGGACTCCACCAGGGAAGAAACCTGGAGCTGATGCAGAGCCATGGAGGATTGCTGTTTACTCTCTTGTTTCTCATGGCTTGTGTACCTTGAATTCTTACAGCTTTCAGGACCACTAATCCAGAGGTAGCACTGGCCACAGTGACCATTGAAATGGGTTCACCCATATCAGACATCAATCAAGAAAATGCACCACAGGTTTGCATCCAGGCCACCCTGATAGGGCATGAACTTTCTCATTGAACTTTCCTCTTTTCAAATGACTCTGGAGTATATAGAGTTGAAACAAAACTAGCCACTACAACTTCTGACCTACATATAACAAATGCATATTGCTCTATGCCACCAGGACTTTCAGTAGTTTGTTATGATGGCAATTGAAAACTACTCAAAGTATAGCCTTATACAGGCTTAAAGGTATAGGTGGATGGGGGTGGGAAGACAGAGAGGTGGGGTGATTTACCTTAAACTAAAGATGTATGAAGAAGCCTTACAGAAACCCACTAGTTTGTAAGCTGATTAAAAAAAATCATACACAAAGGGAGTTTTAACAGAAGTACTTTGCATGTGCAGAGGATACTGCTCCCAGAAGACATGTGTCATTAGTCAAAAATCTGAGTGTCATGAATGAGATTCCTTCCTAGGAGTTCTTGGTCAAGAGGTACCAGGGTTACTCAAAACAAATCAGGCTACTGTAATTGCTCATGGTTTCACACCATAACTAGATGATAAGACTCTTTTGCTCCATACATTATTCACTTTGGATGGAGGACATGGAGAGATCAGACCTGTTGGCCAGCTTACACGAAGCCAGAAAACAATGGTCTTACCCAGTGCTAGAGCCTGCAAGCTACAATACGGAACTGCCAGACTAGATGTACCGATCAGTACAATAGTAAAGGAATATTGGTTATGGGGATAGCTAACAACTTTCTGAGTAGTTCTGAGTCCTGCAGGAAGGATTTCTGATATTATGAACCTTGTCAAGTGCTTACAGTGCTGTAGGGATAATTTACTGTTATTCTGTTAGGGAATCATGCTATCATAGTGCCTTCTAAATACTTCTGTTTACACCTGTAGATCTGATCTGTTCTCAACTCTGATTCAAACCGTCTATTTTCCCGATGACTAAAAGGCTTAATGAAGAGAGTGGTGAAAGGGTCAAGTATCAATAACCATAAGTGCTCAGCTACAGATGAACCACTATGTCAGCCTCCCCCACCCAAGGCTCAGGGAACATTGCAGAGAGTGCTCAGAAACAAAACAAAAACTGACCGATGAGGAGGGGATCTGGGAAGTGATAAATCTGGCCATGATGGGGCTGCTGCACACATTGGCTCACAGTCACTGTGATTACCTGCACAAGAGCTGGACAAGATCAAGCTAGTCAGAATTCTAACATAAAGGGTGGGATGGGGCTTGAGGCCACAACCTTGGGAGAGAAGGACAGTGAATGGTTGCTGAAAGGGGAAGGGTGACTCTCCTCAGGGTCATGGCTGCTAGTAGGCTGTCCATGCCTCAGTAGATGATGTCAAACCCATGTACATATAGGCAGTACTTAGTCTCGAGGAATTATCAATAACCAAAAATGGAGGAAGAAAGTTTGGAGGGAGTTGGGGTGGGGGATTTTAGGGGAAGCTGGAAGGAGTTAATGATGGAAGAATATGATCAAAACACATTTTATAAATGTATTAAATTCTCAAAGAATTAATGACAAAATAATTTAAAGAGCTATCACATCAGCTAGCTAGAATATATTTATATCTATATCTATCTTTTTATACACAGGTGACTTTTTTAAGATTTATTTTTTATTATTTTTAAAATTCTGTATGTGCCCACTCAAATGCAGGTACCCACAATAGCCAGAGGAATAGGATACCTCTGAAGCTGGAGTTACATATAGGCAGTTATGGCTCTTCCAACATGGGTGCCAGGAACTGAACTCGGGTCCCTGGAAGAACAGCAAGAATGCTTAACAGCTGCTGAGCTTTCTCTCTAGCCCAGCGGTGATCTTTCTTTTTTAGAAATAATGTGAGACCATATTAATTTCCTGCCAATGTCTGTTTGCCATTGCTGTGAGGTAATAACTAAGGCTGTATAATCTGAAAGGAACTAATTCTGGCCTACAGCTCGGGAGGTACCAGCTCACTGTGCCAGCATCTTCTCAACTTCCAATAAGGAGCATGTGGTGTGCTGTGCTGTGGTCTGCTATGCTGTGCATGGGGCTGGGGGAGCAAAAGGGATGTGAGCATGCGTGGAAGACATTCTGAGTGAGAGATAAAGCAGAAGAAAGAATCAATCCCCATGATAATTAACCCACGATCCCATGAAATTCACAGATTCCCCCTGTGAGGACGGAGCTCTTGGGATCTAATTGACTTATAAGGTCCCACCGAGCCCCTACACTGCTCTATTGATAATACTTGGTGGAACAAACCACATCCACTTCCCAGTCCTGCCTGATTTCTTTCTGTAGTTGTATTCTCTAGTGATAAATTTTCATCATATGTAATATTCAGCCCATACTCAGATTTCCCTGGATACCCAGAGCCAGGTCAGGAATGTGCATTAAGTATTATATGTTGCTTAGGTATTTTAATATCTAAAACAGTGTGCTGATTTTCTGGCTCAGTATCTGTCTGATTGCTTCTCCATATTGTCCACCCCGGCTTGTTCTCATCCCCTGTATTTTCTGTAAATTGGAAGTTAGGACTAAGAGCCTGGTTAATTACAAATTATGTGTATTCCAGAATACATCTTGGCTGCAATGGTATGTTTCATTTAGCATTGTGAATGAAGGCACAAGCCATATGGTGCCACCAAGACTGATGACCACTCTGTATGGCCCCACTGATACCAGTCCTAGAAACTCATACTGGGTTACAGAGACCAGAAGTAATTAGTCTGGGAACAATGAGACTTGGCAGGACTGGACTCTGCAAGATTTGCCAGATGATGGCTGTTTTCTGGATCTTTCTGTCTGGGTTATAGAATGCCCTCCAAGGGTTCAGTTTAGTGAGGTTATCCTCTGAGTAAACAGAAAGTGCTCTGTGGGACATGACTTTAATGTGATCCAGACACCATTTTTCTCTTCATTCATTCATCTCATGGCCAATCCAACCTCACAATCTTGTCTTGATTGATACTGATTGCAAACTCTAAGTACTATTCACTCAATGTTCCCTTTTTTCTTTAGACTCATTAGGTGCTGTTCCTGGAGGAGGTGGGAGGGGGGAGCTTTCCCCAATTAGCTGGGGCATTTGCTGCCCTGAAAAACAGTTTTTCCTGAGGGAACAGGAAACACTCGACTCTTTAATCATCAATTTTCAAAGACGGAAATTTGGTCATAATTTCAGTGATGACAACTGTCATTTCCTCACTTGATCTCTTTATTCATTTATTTATGGGAGAGGCGCATGCACACGCAGTAGCATCAGGATGGAAGTCGGAAGACAACCTATGGGAGGTGATTCTCTCCTTCCACCATGTGGGTCCCAGGGATCAAATTTGTTCCAATCAGGTTGATGGAAGATGGCGGTGATAATGAGCCAACTCAGCAGCCCTCTGCCTCTCTCTTTCTGAGAATCATGAGCTCACAGATTTACACAAATCCAGAATGCTTCCATGTGAATGTAGTATCACTCTGCTAGATGCATGTTGATTTTGGTTTTTTTTTTTCAGTTCTAGGATATTTTTAGTTGTAATTTTTAATTAAATTGTATCAGTCCAATATCAAAACTAAGTGAAAAAATTTTCACAGAGAACCTGACTTTTGATACCTCTCCCCGATCTGCATTGCCTCTTCCTAAATGTTCACCCATTTCTGATGGGAATATAAAGGTACTGATGCTTCAGGGAATAGTTCTTTGGTTTCTTTGTACAGGTAAATCTGTGCATGTCCCTCATCTAGAAATACCCAACACTATACATTTGCCCAAGAGAAGCAAAGACGTGTTGTTGTTGTTGTTGTTGTTGATGTTGTTGTTTTTAATTATAAGAATATAGTCACAGTAACCTCATGTTAATAGCCTCCAACTGAAAGTAACCTATATCCATTATCAGTTAAAACCATGAGCAAACTGGCATGTGTTGGAACGCTACTCTGAAAGAAACAGAGGTCACACATAGTGGCACGCGCCAGCTTGTGGATGATCCCAAACTGCTGAGCAGCAGAACTGAACAGAAACTCACATGTCTGACGCAGAGATGTAATCACGTCTCCCTTAGAGCCCTTTATAACAGGGATCATCGATCTGTTGCATATTTCTTAGACTCACCTAATAATAATTGGTCTGGCCAGGCTGACAAAAAGGAATGAGATCCTTGGAGCAGACTGAGTGACTTAAAGAGAAAAGATGTGTTCTCATAGTCCTAGAGGCAGGGAAGTCCATGGCCACCAGGCTATTTAGTATGGTCAGGTTCTGGTAAGGCTTTCTCTTGGTGACAGGCATTGTATTCTTACTGTGTCCTCACGAGGCCCATAGTGGGGAGACAGACACAGAGACCCAGAGACAGAGAGATCTGATGTTTCTTTTTTATAAGAACACTAAGCACATCATGGGATTCTCTACCTTAGTGACTTCATCAAAGTTAATTATCTTCCCAAAAGTCAAATCTACAAATATCACACCACATACAGATTTGTATGTGTATATGTAGGGGTGGTATCACATTTAGCCTGAAGAGCCTAGAAACATCAAATGGGCACTGGCCAAATCTCATTTCTAGGGATGCTGGTTCTGCTGGTTAGGATTGGAACCTGCATCTATAGAATTTTACACTTGGTTGTCACATGCAGCCAGGAATGCAGACCTCTGCTGTATACCTCATGTTCAGGTTGAAGACTGTTGGCCATAGCACGGACACATATCAGGATCATGTCAAAATTCAGACTCTGATCCCATTCCAGACCTATCCATCCAACCCTGTCTCTTAATAAGGAGACCCCAGGACCATATACCTGCACTACTGTTTTTAAAATTGTGGTCTACAGCCTCCTGCACAGATGTGGGAATATTCCTCCAATTGATTCTAGGTTGAATCTAAATGAATGGGCATGTTGTCATCAAACAAAGTTTCTGCCTTTTTCATCTGAAAAGTCTGTCAAGGTGGATGGATCTTGCCTTCAAGTCACAGTACTTCAGTGTAAAAACATATATATTCCCTATATATCATTGCCTTTTAGTAAACCAGAGAAATCAACAAGTATAGTCAATATTAATGAAAAAGTCAGGATGGATTTTGAAAATATATTACTCCTACTCCAGTGGGCCCGTTGCAGTGATTGATCACTTCCTGACTTTCAAGGAGACTCTCAAGTCTATGACGTGTTTGCATTCTAGTTGCAAAACAAGAAACCAACAGCACCTAGCTCAGAGCATGAATATGGTGAAGTTGATGAATAGCTCAGTAAAGTAGGGAAATAAGAATCAGCAGTGCATAAATAGATAACAGTCTGTAACATTTAGTGTAGCCTCATGATAGCACACTAGAGGTTGTGCTCTCTGATGAGTTTGTGTTGCATACGGGACTAGAGCTGCAAAGCTGATTACTGTAGTAGAAATGTTGCTAGATATAGAGCCTTACTTGGTGTTCTAGAAGTAAATCCAAGGCATTGCCACCCATCAAGATCAGCACATGAATGTGGCTGTGGCATTGAACTGTGTTTCCTGCCCGTCAGGCAGACACACAAGTGGGTAGGGTTCTATTGTTCCATCACAGAAGCCCAGGACAGACATGTGCTATATATATATATGCATGCCATATATTTAAATTCTAGATTCAGGGACTATTTCTGCCTCTGGGAGTTACTCTTCTCATTTTCCCTCTAATCTCCAGTTGGTAACATCTCTTCTGCTAGTATAACATGACTAAACTGTATGCTAATATGTATGAAGGGGGCTTTCTGGTTTAGTTCATAGTAACACTGTATTCTGTCCAATAAGCTGAAAGTAAAGTGGGAAGGCGTCCCGCTGTGTTAAACACCCATGTGTGTCTACAGAAGTATATAAACCCATCTTCCCAACAGGAGAGCCTCATTAAGGATTTGGATTTACATTTCATTTACCAAATGCTGAGGGCTGGCATTCATGTAATTAGTTATCAGATTCAAAACAACAATTTCTCGTTGACTCTCTATAGTATGCCCAAGAGAGACATATTTGAAACTAAAAATTTTTGCATTGGGTATATGTAATGAGAATTTCTAGTCCCAAATTCCCAGTTATAGGATAAAGACCTTGTTACTTATTGGCTCAGTTTAAAAAAATTTAGAGTGATTTATTGTGTATCTTTTCCCATTTATCTTCTAAAACAGCCTTAGAAGACAGTGAAATGTTCCCTTTAGACATTATATATAGGAAAATATATTTTACATTAGCAAAATAACAGACATGCAGAATTGTTAACTCTTTTGAAATCGAAAAGTTTTCTATTCTTAAGAAAAGTAATACATATGATTCTTGTTTCCAACATGATACTTTTATTGATTATTTGGGAATTTTGTATCATGCTCCCCCATCACACTCACTTTCCAGTCCCCCCAGGTCCACCCCCTCCACCCTGTGATCATCACTCTCTCCAAAAGAAGAACAGACTAAACAAACGAGTACAATTTGTGTTGCCCATACACTCACTGGAGCATGGTCGAACGCCCAGTGGCCAGCCCCCTAAAGAAAGCTGAGCCCTTCCCCACTCGCAGCCCTGCCAGAAACCTTCCATTGTGGAGAGCTACCAAGCAACCTTATCACAATTTTCAGGAATTCTCTTCTATGGTTTCCTGTCTAAAATGCTACTTTGGGGGGTGGGGGTGTCACAGAACAGTTCTTTGTCCCTTTGTCTCAACTGTGAGTCTGCAGTCATTGATATAACTGTAAAAATAGCTTCCTTGCCTTTCACAGTCAGCAGGAGCATGGATCATGGACTCCTACACAGGTCTCTGACATCGTCATACGCCACGGACCTCAGCATGGTCTCCAGTGGCAGTCCAGACCACAAGTATCAACATGGCCGTCTGCTGTAGCGCTGGCCACAGACACCAGCATAACCCTCAGCACAGGCCAAGAATATCAACACGGTCTCTGGGTCAACATGGACCATGGACCTCCAGAGGTAGCCTGGCCCATGGGCATCAACATGGCCCCAGCGAGCAGCATAGACCAGGAACATCTGCATGGGCTCCAGTGGTTACAAGAACTGTGGACATCAACATGCCACGCCCCCAGCAGGACCATGGACTCAGACATGGTCCTGATGGTAGCCTGGCCCACAGACATCAAGGTAACACAGACCAGGGACATCTGCATATCCTTTGGTGGTAACAAGGGGCACAGACATCAACGAAGCCCCAGGCTGCTTTAGGACCACAGGCATCCATGTGAACCTCCTGGCTGCCATAGGGCAGGGTTGTTGCTACACCTCACCCCCCAACCCCCACCCCTTCCGAGCAGGACGAGCAGCATTTGCATCAGCAGCTGCATGTTGGGGGCTAGCCTGCCCTGGTTCAGCACTGAAGTTTCCAGGGGAGCTCCAGGCCAGCTTCCTCTTGGGTCCACAGGCAGAAACATAAGCATGTAGGTTGCAAGCTGTACCACTGCCCTGCGAGCTCCCTGTCTCCCAGCAAGGCAAGCAGCACAGGCCATTCTGTAATCTATCTTTTTTTTTTTTTTTTTTTTTTTTTTTTTTTTTTTTTTTTTTTTTCTAGTTTCATGAGTCCACTTTTAAAAAGCATCTTCCCACTAAGGCTTGCCTGTTTCTTCTGGAGCTTCCCCTTTCCCACCACCAGTCAGCCATGGCCCCCCCTCCAGGGTCTCTCGTCCTTGTTTTTGTTCATAAAGACACTCCTTAAAAAACAACCAAGACATGAGAAAAAGAGAGTGGGTGCAAGGCAAATCTCCATAAGATCTGGAAGGAATGTTTTATGCATGTATAAAAGTATATTTCATGTATAATTCTACACAGCATCTTGCTCCCTGCTTTATTCTCACAAGAAAATATAGTCTGAACTCTTTAATTCTTTAATATAATCTAACTTCTTAAAGATTATCCCAGATTATCATCTTTAGCATCTTTTCAGTGCTACACAGTATTCCAATCGTGGTTTAATCATAATGATAAATCTGCATTTTAGTTATATTATAATAAATATGATATAGATAATAATGTCTCTTTAAAATAGAATATTAGAAGTAAAACTGATAGGTCAAAGAATAGGTACATCCAAAATTTGGGATGTATAATTTGATGCTTTGTTTTTTATTTTTTTAATCTTAAGCAGTGTACAAGTTACATTTCAGAGTGGGTGTTTACCCACTGGCGTCTATCTAACAGAAGTAACTCCTTTCTCTCCCAAGCAGTTGGTTGCTCCTCTGGATAATTCCTATTAACACACAAACATACTGTCTTTCTTATCAGTACGAAAAATACAGTCCTTTGCATATCTTGAAACAAACAAACAAAAAAATAATAATCCCTTACAAATAATTGCTGTCTTGACTATTGTCATATTTGTTTGAAATTTCTAGAAAACCACAATGTCTAAGCTTGCTCTCTTCTGTCTTTATTTCTCTACTGTTTGCTGTCTTCTCTCGCTGTGGTTATTAGCCCTACACATCCCCAGAGCTGCTCTTAGCAGGTTACAATGACCCTTGCTCTATACTGTGATGAGAATTTAGTCTTCATTGTATCCTGCTTGCCAGCTGCTCTGTCCATTCTTCTGGAATCCTTGCCTTCACTCGGTCTAGATGACATCATGCCCTATTCTGACCTTACAGCTTCCCTGTGTCACCTGATTTTCCTGTTGTCTTCCATCTCTACAATGGAAGACAACACATCTTCACACTGCCTTCCATCTCTATAACATCTTGAAGATCCCAAGACTCAGTATTCAAGCCAGAATCCTGCCGGTGCCCTAACAAATCTTATGCCATGGCATTAAGCACTGTCTCCACCTTACGATTCCTAAGGAGTTCCCGGCCTTGATTGCTTTTTAAACAGTCTTGTGTGTCAAATTTGCTTGGCATCTCTGCTCAGAGACGGTGGAGAGCTGAGTAAATCATTTCCGACTTGGTTTTTTCCTTATGCCTTCTGTTCTGCATTCTCCTGAGTTCAGGTAACAGTCCATGCACCCAACTCTACAAAACACTGTAGAGTCATTCTTAGCCGCATTCTTCTGTTCCCACTTTATGTCCGACCATTAGGAGTATTGTGTGATCTCCCATTAGAATATATCCTGAATCTGACCACCTCTAACAGCCATTCTGTATGCCATTATCTCACATATATTGTTTTAAGAACCTACATCTCCACTTAGATGTCCAGAAAACTACAGGGCCTGCACTTACCAAATTGCACCAGGCCTCTGATTAAACCCTGCAGCTACTCCTCTATCACCAGACCTTATAAGCCACAAGTGAACCCCCAGCCAGATGCATGTACAATGCTCATACCCCACACCCCCACACTCCCACACCCCACCCCACCCACATACATCCTTGTGGCCTTTTGCTGCATGTCTGTGCCCCATAGGCAGATAGTTCTCAGGAACAGAGCAGAACCCACAGACTTATGTGTACATTTTGTCTACATAGCTATTATTTACTAAAAGAGAAAAATTATATAAATATTTCCCAAAAAATGATTTATGAAGTCTGAACTTCCAGGTTCTTTACAGAACTTTCACGCTGATATACATATAGATAAATATATGGATATACATGATATAGATCATATGGGTAAGGAGATATATATATATATATATATATATGGATATAAATATATAAACAGAGAGAGAAACTCACAGTTCTGTGTTATTGAGGGATAGTACAAAGCACAGGAACTCCTTGGCTTTTGAAGGGAATGTCATATTCCCCAGGCCACTAGACCTTTTTAATGTCACCAACCAAAGCCTTTGATTTTTCTTCACTTACTTCAGTGGCTTACAGGCTGTGGTCTAGTTAGTTCAACAATGGCCATCTACCAATGAATGTCTTAAGAATCCAATAGTTGTTCAGTCCATGAGGCGGCATATCTGAGCTGGTCTTCGGTATACCCAGAATCCTGAGGAAGTAGGCTTGAACGTCAGTGAAGAAATGGACTTGCTATTGAGAAGGAGAACAAGCAGGCAAAGGGATAGAAAGCAAGCTTTCTTCTTCCATGTCCTTTACATAGGCTGCCAGCAGGTGTGGTTCTAATTAAAGGTGGATCTTTCCACCTCAAAGATCCAGATTAGAAGTGGGTCTTCCCACTTCAAATGATTTAATTAAGAAAAAAAAATCCTTCCCAGATGTGCCCAACTGTTCAGATTTTAGTTAAGTCCAGATGTGGCCAAGTTAACAACTGAGAATAGCTATCACACTATCCTACAAATGCCAGCAGCTCCAGTACTGTCATTGAGTCTCTCTGTTTCCTAGACAACAAGGGAAGCCTCCTGAGTCAGTCAGATTTCTCTGAACAGTATACTCTAAAGGAGGATATGTTATCTCCAACATCAAAGGAGATACAAAGCTCACAGATCTGTGTTATTGAGGGGCAGTACAAAGCACAGAACTCTTTGGCTTTTGAAGGAAATGTCATATTCCCCAGGCCACTAGACCTTTTTAATGTCACCAACCAGAGCCTTTGATTTTTCTTCAGCGTTATCTCCTGCCCCCTGGTGTGTATGTGTCCCATCAGGGATCTAAGGCATTTATACTTACTGCTTAGTATGTCGGTAAGACACAAATCAGCTTGGTGCCTTGTAAAGCCCCACAGAGAGCAGAAGTACCACAGCCTGTATTGTCAATCCCCCTGCCGATTATGAGCAAACTTCCTGGTGACGTGACCTTTTCCAATTTAGTACTAAGGGAAGAGGCATCCAGAAGACCAACAACTCTGCCCAAAGTGCCAAGAGCACCTTGATGTCACTCAGTGAGGGCTGCTGCGCATGCCCATGACCTGACTGGTTGCTATCTCTGTGGGTTTGAGAAGGGCCGGGAAACTCAGCTTTTAAACAAATTCCCAGGTGCCTCTCTTGCTAATACTTTGGGTCATAGTTTGAGAGTCAGTGGCTTTAGAATTTCTGTCTAGGAACTGACTCTGATCTGGGACTTGGATCAAAATCTACTACTCTGCACTGAACAACTCAGATTTCTCCAATTCCATAAATTAATAATCTTGCGATTGTTTAAATGCGAATGGCCCCATACGCTTCTATATCTGCATGCTTAGTCCCTAGTTGAACTGTTTGAAAGGATTAGGAGATGTGGCCTTGTTGGAGGAGTGTCACAGACTTTGAAGTTTCAGAAATCCAAGCCAGGCCCAGCGTCTCCTTCTTTGCCTGCTCCCTGTGGGTCAGGACATAGCTCTTAGCTGTCACTCCAGTGCCATGCCTGCCTACCCACCACCATGCTCCCTGCCAAGATGATAATAGACTAATCCTCTGAGACTAGTAGCAAGCCTCCAACTAAATGCTTTCTTTTATGACAGACACCTGGGTCATGGTGTCTCTTTACAAAATCAGAACTTCAACTAAGACAAATTGCTAGTAGGCTGCCTGTCTACATTGCCTCTAGAGTCACAAACAATTTACCTGTAATAACGATGGCTGTGTACTATGATAATTTACCTGTAATAAGGATGNCTGTGTACTATGATAATTTGCCTGTAATAATGATGGCTGTGTACTATGATAATTTACCTGTAATAATGATGGCTGTGTACTATGATAATTTATCTGTAATAATGATGGCTGTGTACTATGATAATTTGCTTGTTCTTCCAACTTCTCTGCCCAGGAAAATAACTATGCCCACTGTGTTTTCAGAAGTTAAGTTTGCCACTTGGCTCTGTCTTCTCAAAGCACAGAATCGACCATATAAAGAGGCCTATGTAATTTGGGTGTCTTCTCTTGATGGGGTTCTCATAAGAATTCCCAAACCAGACAACTGGTTTGAAACATCTAGGAAGCATGTAGAAACCTGATGCCAACAACTAATTCTGTTCTTCCTACATCCTGGAGGGATCAGAAACTGCAGAGTCCCTCAGTTCCACCCACACAATGAAATGGAAATCTCTCTTGGAATAGATTTGAGAACACACTGTTTTATGATTGAGCAATATATACAATATAATATAATATTTATATTATATATAAATATATTATAATATATATATAATGTAATATATTATTTTATATATTTATATTTTATTTACATGCTTGTTTTATTTATATATCTTTATATTTATATATTACATATACAGACAGGCAGTCTACTAGGAATTTGTCTTTAATATAATAATATAACATATTAAAATAAGTGTTATTAAATATTATATAACTATAATTAATGTTAAATGCTGTTATATGTTATATGATGTTACATGTTACACATTATATGCTACATGTTATATGTTTGTGTATATATATATATACACACAAGAATTTTATATATGTACATATATATATACATATACATATATATATATATATATTTCTCAGCTGGTCTTTGGTGTATGCAGAATCCTAAGGAAGTAGGCTCAAATGCCAGTGAAGCAGTGGACTTACTAGTGAGAGGGAGGACAAGCAGCCAAAGTGAGGGAGAGCAAATTTTTCTTTCATGATCTATCTATATCTATATCTATATCTATATCTATATATATAGATAGATAGATAGACAGATATATACACATATATACATATATATCCATCTCTTCCTGCTTCTTGAGTAGCAGTGCTACCAACTACTTCATGCCATCATGGTAGCTAGTCAGTACAAACCTTTCAATCCTTAAGTTGCTCTTATTGGGTATCTGGCCACACAACAAAATAAGCAACTAATACAATCACTTTACCCATCATTCTCACATAGGCTGTGCCCACCATGCCATACGTTTGGCATATATAGCAAAAATCCATTACCTAGTATGAATAATATATACCAGATTGAGTTTGAGTGAGTCCTTAGGCACAGTAAGTGATATGACCAGATGAGTTTGACTCACCTAGCACCTGATTTGTTGATATTTTTTCTTAATCTAAAGATTAACAAAGAAGAAGACATTCATCTTTTTTTTTTTTTTCAGAGCTGAGGCCTTGCGCTTGCTAGGTAAGTGATCCACTACTGAGCTAAATCCCCAACCCCTATATTTTGTCTTTTCTTTTCTTTTTCTTTCTTCTTTTAGAAGAAGACATTTGGACCTGGTACACAAATTGATCCTCATAATTGGGATGCATTTGGTATATGTGGGCTGCTCATACAATACACCTCAAATCATGAATGAATGAGGTACAGATGTTCTTTCAGGGATGCACCCTGAGCATGTGGTGTGGCTGGAGATGTGACCAGAGACAGCAACATACACTAATCCATGGACCGCTAGTTGGTTTGCATAACTTGTTGATGGCAAGGACATCCTGTGGGAGATTTGCAGATAAGATTTCTCCATGTGGCACAGGCTGTGTCCATATGAATGCTCACCATGGCATATCCATGGTTGAGGCTTTCAGTAGTAACTTGGACAAGGCTGCCTAGTCTGTGACTGGCAGTCTGCTTCTCAACAGACAGGAAGAGTCATGCCATCCTGGCTGGATGCTACATGTGTCCTTAGTGTAAACTCCCCTGCCCACGGATGATCTGACTCCTGCTGGTGCGGCTAACAGAGCTGCTGACAGGTGTCTACCAACCCTGGACAGAACAGTTGACTAACAGGGAACAAAATCATTTCATGGAACTCATTACGCTATGGAGTGTATGATGTTTTTCCTTTCTGCAATATATATAGTTCCTAAGTATGTTAGACATTCATTGGCCACATTGTTTCCAACAGTCACACCATCTGTGAACTTAACAGCACATGAGGTCCTGTAGTAAAACCTGGTCCCATGCTCCGAGAATGACTAGCTGCTGTGAATCCCATTTGCCCAAGCAGTTGTTACAGAATATAAGAATAGATAACTGAAGTTTCAAAGACAGCACCAGAAGTCTCGTGGCTTTCTTTTTAAAAGTGGGGTTGCTTTTACTCATCAACAAACAAGTCATTCTAAGTGAGGATGCTCAGACTTAGGACAAAGGAATGAGGACAGCGGTGGCTCAGTTATTTGCCTTCCCTGCACTGAGTCAACACTCAAGGAGAGAATGGCTGTTATGGCTGGGCTGTCTGAACAGAATCTCTGAGAAGTAACTAGGTTGGTTGTACATTGTGGCCCCGAGGCCTGCATTCAGAGCCCAGTAAACAACAACCAGTAAATATCCAGGCATCTCCCGTTACACCACACACTCAATGTGTACCCCTGGGAGAACTTCTGTGCCTCATTCATAATTTGAGATGTATTGTATAAGCAGCCCACATATAGTAGACACTTCCAGATTATAAGGATTAATTTGTAAACCAGGTCCAAATCTTCTTCCTTTGCTTATCCCAAGAAGCTTTCGATGTGAGCTGAGGAAGAAAATGTCAACAAAACTAGGTGCTAGGTGAGTCAAACTTGACACTTACTTGTAACTTTAATTTTTTCAAACCTTATTTTTAATGATGGTTCTTAAAAACCTTAACCTCCCTTGCAGCACTCCACCCACCACAGGTAGTGGAAAAGAAAGGATACGAGGGAAGTGGAGCTGTTTAGGAAGGTTCTTTGAAGCAACTCCTGGCTGGGTTCAGTTCACAGGTTAGTAGGCAGCGGCTCAATTCACTTGCAAACACTTCATGGATACACCAGCAGTCCTGTTTGGCAGAGTCACGCTAGCAACAGCAGTGACACGACCTAGCAGAGACAGCCAGGCTTCAGCCTCAGCTCAAGTCAGCCGGAGGAACCTGGAGGGACACAGAGAAGTTCTCAGCTGTGCCTTCCCTCAGAGAAGCAAAGATCAGCAAAGACTCAAGACCCACAAGTGTTACACAGCTACCTATACCAGCAAGCCAAGCTCTGTCTCTGTTACTCTGTGGAGTCCAATTTATATTCTCCAAACATCCACATGTCCTCCACGGGCCTTGCTACAGCACCGGCCTTGCCTCAGCACATGCATCCAGTCAGCCCCATTCCTTGGAGTCCTGACAAATGCAGCTCAACTACACAATGTAAGACAGACCAATACATGCGTGTTGCTAGCAAAGAATCCTCCATCACGTGTCCTTTTACATGTTTGCTTCAGCAGAACATCCTCTCTCCTGTGTCTGCTTCAGTGAAGTGTTCTTTCACAGGTCTGTCTTAGTCTTTCACCTGTGTCCACTTCAGGAAAACACGCGTTTACGTGTTTGCCCCAGCAAAGCACCATCCAACACAACTGACTCTCCAAAGATCCCTTAAGTTTCCACTTCACTTAATTGTGCCTTAGGGACCCATTCAAACACAATCTGGGATATATTATCTTCTAGGTTCTTCTGAAATTTCTGTGTCCAGTAGTAGAAGTCATAAGAATAGACCAGCCAAGATGGAAAATCTTTAAACTCAGCCATCTCAGAGACATAGGTTAAAATCACCCTAATAAAGTAAGGAGACACAAGCAACTAAGGTGCAGGCTGAAGCAAGGAGAGCTCATTACCAAATGCGATTCAGAGATGAGCATCCTGTCTGCCGAGTTCTTGCCAGTTATCAGAACAAGAACTGAAGCAGCTCACCTGTTTTCTCCTTTGCCTCTGTTCCATTTACCTTCTATTGCTCTGATAAAAACCACAGCCAAAACAACCAGGGAGGAAAGGGCTTTATAGCTTACAGTTGTGGTCCATCACACAGGGAAGTCAGGGCAGAAAATCAAGGCAGGAAACTGATGAAGCGAGTGTAAAAGTGTTGCTTACTGGCTTGCTCCATTGTGGCTTGCTCAGTCTGCTTTCTTATTCAACCTAGGACCATTTGCACAGGGGTGGCACCTTCCACAGTGTGCTGGGCCCTCTCACATTAATCATTAATCAAAGAAAATGTTCCACAGACTTGCCAACAGGCCAATCTGACGGAGGCATTTCCCATCTGGGAAGTTTCTTTTTCCAGATAATTCTACTCTAGCTTGTGTGAAATTGACAAAATAAATAAATAAATAAATACAACAACACAAACAAACAAACAACCCAGCAGAATGCATATGTGGTTAATGGTTCTACTCAACCTTTAGCTAGGAGAATGTCCAAGCTGCCATGATATCTAGAAGAGAAGAATGGACATAGCCCTTAGGAGCATAGAGTGGCTGATGCTACCTCCTCCAGAGGTCTGATTTATGATTTCCTTTTTTGAATAGAGAGTGAACTTAATTCCATGTGTATGAAAAGTTCAGATAGTGTTAAGTTTGAAATATGATGTGTGGACACAATGGAATATATGTAGCTAAACAACCTAAGATAGAGGTGCTGGGTTGCTTTTTAAATCCACATCTCGACTTTCAGACCTCCTCTGCTCCCTTTCCATGCAGCCAAGTTCATGTAGGATGACCACAAGTGGAAGCACGGAAGGCAGAGCAGAGGCTGGCTCTTTTCTTCCCGTGACAATGGGAGCAGAAGACATGTAACAGGGCTGGACTGTGTGTGCTCCAGGCTGTGACAGCCTAGGCATAGTTTTAGCAAGACAGCATTGAGAGTCTGCTCATGTCTGCCAAGGGACAGAGGTAGCTTCCCAGACTTCGGTACGAGGTCCCTGCTTTATTTGCTTCTCAGCTCTTCCAGCAGCTTTCACACCAATGCTTTTATATTGTATTCTCTGCTGCTTAGAATCTATAAAGTAGTGTCTGCTTTCCTGTTTGGACACGGAATGATGTTTGGATAGAGATCTCTCCATGTCATAGTACAAGCTTCCTTGTTCTAGGGTTTTGCTTTTGTTTTTGTTTTAAAGAATAAATTGTATTTTCATGAGACCCCCCTCCCCAGGGAGTAGTTTAGTTGGTATCTATCTTTCAATCAGTAGGAGCAATAAGGACATTCCGTTTTTAGGAAAGAGTGGTCCAGTTTACTAGGCGGTATTTGTTGTGTCTTCCCGATTGGAATCACACATGCTAACACTTTTATGCAGGAAGCTGAATGGCTGAGTTAGGAAATAGGATTAAACTCCACTGGAATCTAGAGTGTGTCCATCTGTAGCTCGTTATTTATTGCTTTTTTTTTTTTTAAGTGTATTTGAAAGTATTGTTTATGTATGTTCTGGCTTTATCTTTTCAATGGATTAAGCACCTCAAGGCTTGCTTCTCCTCCAGCCTATGAAATATTGTAAACACTGCTTTCCCTCTGTGGGTACCATCAAATGAATAGGTTATTCACCTGGTGGTGTATAAAGAGCCTCACCTCCGCCATGCCTTCACGTGACTAGAGCGTGCGAAGAAGTTATTCACAGAGCCAGCAGTCAGTTCATGTCAGTTCAGTTGGTTTTATTATTGAGCTTGCTCAGCATCCCTTTCATGGGAGGAATGGCTACAGTCTTTTAAATGATTTGTAGGCAGTGTTGCCTATTCAGTTGCATGCATATTGGAGGACTGCCCAGACCATCCCATTATTCTCCATCTTTTGAGGCCTCACCAGTCTCCTCTCCAATAAGCAGTAGTCTGCCTCCACTCGCTGGAGACAGAAGGCCTCAGCTATGAAGGTCAGCTCTGCGCTGTCAGTGCCTGAAGCTCTGCTTGTTGGGTTATTTGTCTCTGCCATCTGGCTTTCTCAGCTCTCAGGTATTCAGGTGATGTTCCCACCCCACTTCCTGTTTCCCCAATTGTTGTAGTGTTCCAAAGTGGGGAAGGCATTTCCAAGCCAGGTCAACTTTCAGTGGCTTCTCCTAGCAGGATTTCTCTTCAGCAGGTCCACACTGTCATAGCAACCTAATGTGTGGCAGGAATCCTCAAACATCCACAAGCATTGTACCCAATAGGCCTATGGCACCAAATTCTAAGATGAGCCTCCAATCTCCTCCAAGCTACACGAGTACATATGTTCTATCATCCTGAACACAATCTCACGAGGCAGAAATCCATTGGGAAATTCTATTTAAAGGTTAACACCAAAGCCGCTTTGAAAAGGATAGCTTTTCTATGGTCAAGTTCACTGTCAGCCGCAATAACGAAATGAGTTACTAATAGTAATCAGCTAATCCTGGTAAGGCACACCAACAGTCAAATCCACTTCTGATCCCAAAAGCTTAAACATGGATGAATTGCATCTCTTCTTTGCGGAGCTGAATTCTAGAAGATTCACATGAGTTATGTTTCTAAATACTCAGTTAAAATGTCAGGAGGCTTGGAAAGATCACTTGTTCTTTTTTTGGATTTCATCCCTGGTGACAGACACCTAGCATTTGCATCCATTTCTAATACTCTGTTTAGAACAGTGAAGGCAGAGTATTTAATACGTGTCTCAATCGTCTAAGAGAAGAGGACCCTGCTTGGCTAGTTTTCTAGGTGGCTACATCTTCACATGAGCTTAGAACTGGATCGTTGGCATGTTTAACATCCTTTTT
>NC_034591.1:72442665-72487371 GCF_900095145.1 Mus pahari
AGGGTTTCTCTGTGTAACTCTGGCTGTCCTAGAACTCACTTTGTAGACCAGGCTGGCCTTGAACTCAGAAATTCACCTGCCTCTGCCTCCTGAGTGCTGGGATTAAAGGCATGCACCACCACGCCTGGCTTAACACCCTTTTTCATGACTGGGGATTAAACTCAGGATTGCACATAGATCAGGCCAATCTAATCCCAATCCTGTTTTTATTTTTATTTTTATTTTTCTACTTTGAGACAGGATCATGCTAAATTAACCAGGCTGGTCTTGAACTTGTGAAATTCTTGCCACACCCTACCTAGTAGTAAGGATTATAGGCCTAGACCACATGACAAAGCCAATTGGAAATAGGTTTTAAACGGTCAAAACAGAAGGAATGAAAGTTCATCCTCAAGCCGTGGTGGCGCATTGGAGATCACTTAGTGCTTTTGCTTTTCTTACTAGGATTTCACACACAAGTTGTTATATGCAAGAGGATCTCTCAGGACTCCTGGGTTTGACATGCTCTCTGTGTTAGTTTTGCCCTGATGACACAGACCCACTAGGCCAGTGCAAAGAAATCTCTAGATGCTGGGTCTCCATTAGTTTTTGTTCAGAAGACTCCATTCTGTCTCTTCTATCCTTATCCCATTTGGCTGCTAGGGTACCAGGGACTCATCTATGGGTACATTTGAGACAGACTCATCTCTCTGGGGAAAATTCATACAGCAATCTGGACTTATTTAGTTCATTATAAGTGAGACAGACTTTGAAAAAGTTGCTCAAGAAGGGCTGTCCCACTTCATCTGGCATGGGGCCTGTCATTCTTGGAGTTCTAGTGCTGGCATCAGCTGTCCTTGCAAGGAGAACTCAGTGGCTGGAACTGTACCCTCTGCTCTTTAACCACTGACTCCAGTAGCTGGTGAAGAAGAATAAAGAAAAGAGAGGTAGATTTTAAAACCGGGTGTTTTCTATGTACCCAAAGAGGAGGGGAATTGAGGAAATACCTTCTTAGCATATCTAATTTGAATTATGTTCTACCCAAATCCAGTATTGTCTCCTTCAGCCACCGAGAGAAAGGGAGGAGAAGATCATGCAACATTACCAGCAAGACTGAACCCACAAGTGCTGAGAACTCCTCGCGTTCTGCTTTGATGCTACATTGACGTTCCATAGCATGGAAAAGGGGCTGGTTTCCCAATGTGGAGCGGAAGTTTATGCCTTCTAAGTAAGCTGGATTTTAAACATTCTATTTTAAGGACCTCCTTGTCTTCTAAGACTGGAACTAGCCCAGATTTCCCTTAATTCAAGGTGGATAAACAGCTCTGTTTTCACATGGCACAACACAAAATCCAAAAGATGGTTAAATACCGTTTCCCATTAGAAAATACCCCAGTTCATTCAATAACAAATACTAACACACGAGTGCCAAGAACCAGGCCCTCTGTTAGGTGTTATGAATCCAGGACTAAGCAGGAGCAAAGCTAGGTTCTCCTAGTCCTCATGTTGCTTTTCTGAATGGCTTCTGGATTGAATTAGGACATTACCAAATTGTCCTTCCCTAAGTGGGCATGGTTGCCAATATGTTAAAAGAGAAATAATAATAATAAAAAATCTTATGCAAAGAATCCCTGCAACTCTCCCTCAGCACCAATGCCTTGAGTGTGTGTGTGTGTGTGTGTGTGTGTTTTACTGTTGTACTGACTGCAATGAATGAGCTTATGAGCTTTAAATTCATGTTTTCCCCATGGAAATTATTGTCCTCTGGAAACCATTTTGCCAAAGAAAAGAAATGATCTTTTCTGGGGAGATTCAGACACAGAGCTGGGAGTGATTCTGGCAGGATGAGCGCGGGAGGGAAAGGATATTAGCAATTGGAAAATGGGTTCTTGCCAGAGGCCCTGTGTGATGACATTAGAATCGACATGATGGAATTAGACTGGGGGTTCTCTGCGGGTCTGGTTAGGCTCAGAGCATCCAATAACCCACCGTCGCGGCTGCAAGACAGCTATGGCGACCCTCTATTATCTCGGGAATGGAAATGTTATTTTGAAATCCATGGTTTGGGGAGGTTGACAAGATTAGCTCTTGATTCTAAGGGATGGCACCTCTGCTGTCACACCTGTTCCAGCCCCTCCTTACAGTACCTTTCTTCACTTTTAAAAAGGTCCCTAGAGCAGCCTTATTGCTCTAGGGAAAGAGGAAGGAAGGGATGAGGTAGGAAGAAGAGGGGAAAGGGAGAAAAGGAAGGAAGAAAGGATGGAGAGATGGAGGGAGAGAGGAAGGGAAGAAAGGATGGAGAGATGGAGGGAGAGATGGAGGGAGAGAGGAAGGGAGGGAGAGATGGAGGGAGAGATGGAGAGAGGGAGGGGGAAATAAGAAAACCTCTCTGCTTTGACCAGGGAATCGAAGCTGTAAACATCCCTCCCACCTAGGCACCTGGAGTCCATCTTTCATCTGGCTCTGATCATCTTGGCCAAGGCGACCATTTGTCAGTCATAGGGGATGGGGTTCTCTTTCAATTTCCCATTAATTTTGCTTTTGGTTTGTTTTCCTTAAAGTAATGCAAGTCTTGAATAAATTTGTTTGTTGCTCATGGGCAAAAGCTGTTGCACCAGAGCCAAAATATATCTTCAGACCATTAAAATGTTGGTTCACCTGTAGAATTTGCATTTGCTCTGAAAAAAACGTTTAACAGTGCCTCCCGTTTGTCCACTAGAACACACCTCCTAACTCTCCTCAGCACAGACCCCACAGTTTTCTGGAGGGCTACCCCCAAAGCACACAGATGAACACGGGGCTTCCACTGAAGCCTGCTTTGTGTTAAAGGCATGGTTTTATCTCCAAACTTGAGAGTTATTACTCACTGAAAGTAAGTATATTATGTGGATTTTTTTGTCTTGTTTTGTTTTTATGGAGGGAACCGTAGGTGATACAAGTTGGGGGTGATCTGTTTTATTTTGTTAAAAATGATATTGCCTGGCCCCTTTAAGAAATCACAAGTTGCAGATATTGAAGCAAGCTGAGTCACTCCATGGCAGAATTAGGAACAGCTGGGGGCAGACACTAGCTGTAAATACAAGGGCTTGAGGAACAGAATGGCTCTCTAGGACAGAGTCCAAGGTTCAACCCAAACCCAGAAGGGGATTTTCACAGATTTGGTCTCTCTAATGTTGACAAACCCTGTGCGTTCTGAAGCAAGGGTTTTCCTAAGGGAGTGGCCAGTCTTTGGTGCTGTCACTCAACCTTGGGTTAAGGTTTGGTGTTTTGGTGGCCACAGGCACGCTCCTCCTCCTATTCAGTGGCTGAGTATCCTGTGGCCTCAGAAGAACTTGGCCCAAATTGCTGAAGCCAAGATTTCTGTGAATAAAGGAATTAAAAGGAACAACTGTCTCTATGTTCTCTCTCTCTCTCTTTCTCTCTCTCTCTCTCTCTCTCTCTCTCTCTCTCTGTGTGTGTGTGTGTGTGTGTGTGTGTGTCTATTCTGATGCTCATTTTTTTTTGTTCTTTTCCTTTTTTTTTTTCAAGAGACAACATGAAGATGGAAGGTGAGGAAATCTCTGAGAGGAGTTGGGGGAGACACAAGAATTTGGTCAAAATATGTATGAAAAACACTTTTAATAGAATTAAAAAAAACCGTACATGTTAAAGTGAGGAAACTAGAGCACAATCTCTTCAATATGGAAAAAGAAAACTCTACAAATTAAAACAAGAAGAAGTGTATTGAATGTTTAAAAGTGGATCTATTTATGCTGTGGGCTTATGAGTAAATTTTCAAGTTCCACATACTTACATTTTTGTGCTGTGTATTATTTTCAATGAGGCATAAGTAGCCACATGCAGTCCATCTTGTATTTAATAATTATTTCCCAAGTGCATACTGTGTACTTGGTACTCTAAGGGTGAGAAGGGAGAGAAACAGGCCCTAAGCCTTCACCAGTGATCACCACCTCCCACGGTCCTGTCATCTCAACCTGTCTACTCTCTTCCTGGGGCCTGGGACCCCTTCCATTGTTGGTCCCACAGCATCTGCTATGTACAGCTCTGCTTATAAGCAGAACGTGGTCATTCCTGTAGGCCAATGTCCGTCAGGAAGGCCTGCACAACCGTTGTGTTCCACTGACCCTGATAATAGCTCTTTATAATTAATTATTTTTCTCATTATTGTGACAGAAGGAAAAAAATAGAGAAGAGGAATGCATGATATTGGGACCAGAAGTAAGGCATCTTGGGATGCTACAGGGATCAGGAAGTAACGAGAGCTGCAGCTGGTAGAATCTACTTCCTCCAGCTAGGCCCCACCTCCTAAATGGCTCCACCAATGGGAGGCCAAGTGCTTCCACTGTGGTGAGATAGTTGTCATTCAAACATAACCAGCTATCATCAGTGTGTCTGGTACACACACATATACATACATGTATATGTGTGTATATGTGTATATTATATTATGTATATGTGAATATGTGTATATATGAATATATGTAGATATGTATAATTAGAATAGTGACATTCCACCAATTTTGATGTCTTTCAGGAGGAATCTACAGCCTTCTTCATTACTATCTACAGCAGTGCCTAGCTCACAGTAAGCATTTAGTTAATATTGTCCAATAAAGTTGAGTTCTCTTCCTCATAGGGAAATAGCTACAACTTGTATATTAAAATGCCAGGACATTAGTCCACATTGGTTGATGAGAAACGTACATCTTTTCATTTTTACACCATATCCTTTTACATGCTGAGTTCACACTGGCAAGTAGGAGACTTATCTCAGTTATTCCACTCTGCCTACGTGCCCAGGGCTGTGTCAGGGCCAGAGAGCCTTGGGCCTGGAGAGCAGCCTCTGCTAATGAAGTCTTTACCCATGCCATGGTCATGTCTACTTGGTGGCCTTCTGTAGTTCCTGGGCAAGGCTGAAATCCTTGACTCTCTAAAGCCTCCCCCAACAGCTCCTTCTCTCCGGAAGCCGATCTATCTTGGGCCCCACCAGGAAGAGGATGCACAGAATTTCTCTGCTGAGAGACTTATTTTCAGTCTGGTGTTCTCACCTGTTTTTCTAACCCATTCTGATTCCTCAGACCCCATCTTCCCCTTGGGCCTCTGGCTTATGGAAAATAAGTCAGATCAACTTCCAGAACCTTGCTGATCCTCACCCTTCTCCTCCTGCAGGAAGGACCCTGGGCTGTGAAGACAGCAGCCTGCACAAACGGAGAAGGACGGGGTGGGGTGGGGTGGGGATGGGGCAGAGAACGTCCAAGAGCTTAGACAGAGGGCAAGCATGTGAGTTCCACCGGAGAAGCAATGTATGGGAAAGTAGCAATACTGGGCAGGGGTGGGAGGACAGGGGAAGCAGGTGCCTTCCACCCAGTTAGATCTTGAAGGTTGGTTTCCATTTTCTTAGATACAATAGACAGTCAGAAGCAAGAAAGAAATAGAAGTTGGGTGTGCTTGCTGGTAAATAATCTCACCTGATTGCAGGTAGGGGAAACTAAAAGATAGCGGCTGGAGCCAATTTGTGGTAGGTCTTCCAAGCCAGGGGGCTTGATGTCATCTGTTAGCACTGGGCACTCACTGAGCCAGGGTGTCTCTGAGTTGAGCATTGCAGAACACAATGGCAGCCTGGTCCAGGTGGGCGAAAGTGGGCTGGGGAGTGGCCAGCAGCAAGACACCGGCTAGGAGTCCTATGGCACTCCAGAGAACACACAGACCATGCTAAGCACAAGGGGAGGCTGGCAGCTATGCAAAGAGGGTTGTTCTCAGCAGGAGCCAGGAAGCTGCTGGTCTTGTGGAAGGTAGAAGATGCCATAGCTGCTTATGTTGGATTTGGTTCCATAGGGACACATGGGGTTGTAGACAGTGAACTCGGGTCAGGCCACTCCCTTTGGTCTTCTCAGTTTAGAGAAATTCAAGGTCATTGCTGAGAGGAGAGGCCACCCACAGGGTCACCTGGGAACCTGAGAGTGGTCACAGTTTTAAACAACTGCTAGACTGAATGTAAAAAATACGGTCACTTGTTGAGGAACAGAGCCCTCTCTTGTCATCTCAAGTCTCTTCTCCAGTAAACAAGGTCTCCTGGTGTCCTGGTATGAGACCTATCCAGGTAGGTAGGAGGGGAAATACCTTTAAGCTGGGAATAAAATCTGGGGCTTTAAGTCCCACACACTATCTTTGCTAGAAAATAGACACTTCTTTAGCCCACAAGTACAAAGCCAGGATGCTTGAACGGAGAGACAAGTTTGAAACTGCATACTGGGAATAGAAAGCTACCTGCTCAGCCCACCCAGAAAACCCATAAAAGCACATGGCCCCCTTTGTCAGGCCTGATTGCCTGCCTGATCCTTGTCAGCCTCCTGATGAGCAGTTGGTGTCCCATTTAAAGGAGTCTCCAAACCCTATCGCCTAGCATCACCTCTAGATTCTGATCTCCTACCGTATCCCGTGTCACCGGCTGTTGGGAATGTAGGGACTTGCTCAGAGCAAGAACTAGGAGAGGATGACAAAAACCTTCCTGTCTGCTTACTTTTGCTAGCATCCTCCTTACTAGAAGACTCTGCTTTGGCAGGTGTTGCCACTACCAATTTTAAACCAACGGGTTTGGGATTAATCACTGTACCCAGAATAGTCTATAACACAGGATTACTGAATTCCTTTTTCACTTAATGCTACATTTTTATCATAGGTATATGATAAAATGCATATATAATATATGATAAAATTATATATATTTGTACCTGCATTGTGAAGTATTTTATTTTATGCATTTAATTATTTTGCCTGCATGTATTTATATGTACCATGTATGTGCTGGGTCCAAGCAGAGGTCAGGAGAGGGCATGAGATCACCTAGAACTGGAGTTATGGCTGTTTGAGTGCTGCTTCCTGGGTGCTGGGTGCTGGGTGCTGGGTGCTGGGTGCTGGGAACTGAACCAGGTCTTCTGCAAGAGCAACAAGTACTCTTAGCCACTGCTCCAGCTCCAGGATGACTGGATTCCTTTTCTCGCTCTCATAATGCTTCTGACTTGAATTTGTGACAACCAACTCTTTACAAAGTGGCACAAGAGGGAGAGAAAGAAGGCAAAAGAGGCAGAAGAAAGGGGAGCCTTTGACAAGGGAGAGTAACAGAAACTTACGAAGCGGCTTGAGCTTTTGTGCAGAGGGGAAGCTCCTCGGAACTTGCTCTGCGTATGCGAGTCATGTATCTCATGAGCTATGCACAGACCTCTGAGGAGCTGTTCTGTGACTCAAGCCTAACTAATATGAAGGGTTTGGGGTGGACACTAGAGCTCGTTTGAGTGAACAATGATGTATTAGAGACCTTATTTCTTCTGCATCCCACCACAGTGGCTGAAAAGCCACTGAGGAGGTCTTGCTGCCTGGGTAAACATGTCCCTGCCCATGGCACCTCCACCCTGTCCAAAGTCAACTCCAGTTTTCGAACGCAGAGGCACCTCAAGCTTTTGTCATAAAAGCCGAGTATAGTTTTTGAACTTTTGTTGATTTTGGCCTCCGGGCCTCTGTCACTTCCCTGCAGTGAATCACAGGATAGGGCCATTTCAAAATGTCCTCCTTAAAGAATAGTTCTCTTCCCTGGGGAGACTGGGCTTGGCAAATGACAGGCCATGCCAGCCGCTGCTATTGTGCCACCTACCCACCCCTGTGTAGGGAGTTTAGTACAGAAGCATCACTTCACACTCCATCAATACCATTTGGTAGGTGAACTTCCTGTCTTTTCCTGGGTATATAGACACAGAAGAGGAAAAGTAGGCCAAGGTTACTTGGTAGTTAGTTCAGTCAGCTGGTTGTGGACCTAATGCTTCCCCTCTCTCATTTAAAGGAGTTTAGGGAAGTTATTTGTGAATTCATATTTTAAAAAAATTATTGGGAAAAAGAGGAGAAAACTAAGCCAGATGGTGGAGTGACCAGAGCCTCGCTGTTCCTGCACAGCAATGCTGAGGCTCAGTGTTGGGCAGCACACACTTCTCTCCACTGGGGAGTGTGTGGACACTCCTTCCTCCACTCTCTAGCCATGCTGGAGCTTCCTCTGCTGGAGGACAGGCTCTGGAGTTATTCTTAAAGTAGTATTCACAAGCACTTTCTCCCGGTTAGAAGGTTTCAAGGGCAGGGGACTAGGCCAGATTTGCCCCTAGGTCCTTGTCACACAGAATAAGTTCTGTCTCTTGGTTTAGTGTGGCTCATCATGGTGTGCGGTGGCAGGAAGACCTGGCTGGAGGAAGGTGTGTGAGCACAGCTGACTGCTGCAGGCAGTCCTACTGTGTGCGTCACTTGCTCTCTCCCTCCGTCCTGGAGTATCTCCTGTTCTGCCCTCTTTCTCCATGTGTGAGAAGTTCAGCTTTTTTTTTTTTTTTTTTTTTGGTTTTTCGAGACAGGGTTTCTCTGTGTAGCCCTGGCTGTCCTGGAACTCACTCTGTAGACCAGGCTGGCCTCGAACTCAGAAATCCGCCTGCCTCTGCCTCCCAAGTGCTGGGATTAAAGGCGTGCGCTACCACGCCCGGCGAGAAGTTCAGCTATTTTAAGACATTTGTAGATATACACGTGAGTTCTGCTTGAAAATATCCACTGAGAAGTTCTCCAATATTTCCGCTGCAGGTCAACAACAGGCAGACTCCACCCTTCATCCTTCTGCTGAGAGTCCACACTGGTGTGTGGCAGGAAGATTTTGATTGCTGGCTGCCATAGCATCTGATGTATCTGTGCCCCTTTCTTCTAGTCACAGCATCTTCCTGGAGGTTCTCTCTCTCTCTCTCTCTCTCTCTCTCTCTCTCTCTCTCTCTCTCTCTCTCTGTGTGTGTGTGTGTGTGTGTGTGATATTTTGGTAGTGGCTCCCCATCTCTCCCACAAATGCCAGTCTTTGAAGCATAGGTACAGGTTCACAGTCGTCACTCAGTTGAGTGTACTGTGAGATTGTTTATTTACTTTCACAATTTGAAAATTAAACATTTAAGAAAAAGGTGAGTATTTGCCCCCAAAGATTTGCAACAACACTTCCTGTAAGATCCATTGAGGCAGCAGCTACAGCCCTGCCTTCCTCATGCAGCCAGAGCCCAGGGGGATGCACTCAGCCCTACATCATACAACCCAGCTTGCCAAAAGTCCTGCTAAAATGATTGAGCACATGTATTCTCTTGGTTTCCAGTAGATATAAATCATAACAGCCTGTGCTTAATTCCTAGGCTCCGTATGCTAAGGACAACAAAAATTAGTCACTTTCAGGGTTATTTTTTTTTTCCTGAATGCTTTTTAAATCTCCAGCATTGTAATAGCAACAACCATGATACTATGTGAGAAGTCAACACACATGTGCGAGTAGCTCTATGTCATCCCCCAGATACAGGCTCCCTCTCTAATAATGGAGCGGAAGAGTCCCCAGCCAGCCGTTACCCCTCAAGTACCTTGCATGAAGAACAGGACATTTCTTAAACAGCATAAGATTGACACACCACCATGGTCTATGATTCAGCAGATGCAGAGAGGGGTGAAGGGAACAGTACAGGACTTTCTGCTCCTCGGGTGTTTTAGTCACATGACTCGTGACAAGATCCAGGACTTGTTTTCTGGCCATTTGTATTGTATTTCTGGTGGCACAATAAATGATAATTTGGCAGCATTCGTGAAATGAGACATCTTCAAACTTTGCAGGGATTCATAACTCAAATGTACTCACATATACAGCATTGCCTCTGTAGCTGCTCAGAGTTGGAGACAACTTTCAAAGTAAATGTGTGTCCACTGCTTCCTCCCTCTCTCCTTCTCTCCTTCCCGCCCATCCCTTCCCTCCCTCCTTCCCTTTCTCTCTCATCCTCCCTCTCCTCCCCTCCCTTCCTCCTTCCCTCCCCACTCTCTCCCTTTCTCCCTGCCCTCTTTTAACTTCAGAAAATCAGCACTAAATGTAAAACTACTTTTAAATTAGACTCCTTTTCGACTCCTAAACAGCAGTGTCCAAACATTGTTGCTGTCAAAACTTTACATCGAAAATACATGGGTTTGAGCATGCAGTTTTTGGTGGGACACTTGCTTAACATGTAGGAGACTCTGTTCACTTGGCTCTGCAAAACAAAAACACTAATGGTATATTCAAATATATAATTACATTCTCAACATATAGGTAATACAAACATAGGACATGCTAATTAAAATAGAGACTGCAGAAGGTGAAATAAATATAAAATTTAAAATACCTAAGTTCTTTGGCTATTAAATGCCATACATATTAAAAGATTTCATTCTAGCTTATTTGATGATGTTGTGAAATGTTGGGACCTTTTAAAAGATTTACATTATGTCATTCAACGGAACTTCAGCCATTGAGGTTTTAATCTGAAGGGAGTATTGAAATGCTGATCCCTACTGTCTTTTTGTGTTCTTGTTTCCTAGATTCCATGACATGAATACTCTACTTCAGCCCACATTTCTACTATGATACATTCATGCTGCATATAACTTACACAATATGGATAATGGACCATGGAATAAAATCTTTGAAACTGTGAGGCAAAATAAAACCTTTTACTTTATAAAAAAAAAAAAAAATACCTAAGTTCTTACTGGGTGTGGTGGCTCACATCTATATTTCCAGAACTTGGGAAGCAGAGGCAGCGGAATTGTCAGAACTTTAAGGCCACGGAAGGCTACATGGTGAGATTCTTTCTCAATACAATAAAATAACCAAATTAAATTATAAACCTAGCTCACAAAAATAAACTTAAAAAGTAAAGTAAATGGTCAGCCAAAGCCTCAGCAGGAGAAGCTCCTGCAAAGAAAGCTGATGGCCTGAATCTGGTCAATGGGGCCCCACAGTGAGAGAGTGATGCCGCAAGTGCCCTCCGCATGTGTACCATGTAGGCAGTCATGTGCTCAGGCTCCCCACGCCATACACACAGACAGACAGACAGACACGCACACACACACAAATACACGCACATATATGTATATATGAAATATCTAGTTTCTTTAGAATGTGTTTGACTTTTAAGGTACAAATTGTTTGCATTCTGGAATGTCATACCTTTAATGGGATCAGTGTGTGGCTATGCTTTGTCATTGGGGAAATCCTTGAGTTAGCCTGGCAATCTTGAGTTAATGTGGCAGCTGTGTCTAGTTGTGCGTTCTGTCTTTTATGGCATGGTTTCAAAGTCCACGGCAACTGAAAAGGCCACTTTACAAAGCTGCGGGCTCCAAGCAGAAACTGGTCCTCCTTTGCAGAACCACACTAACCAGCCAAAGACCTTCCCATTCCTTCTCAAACCTTCAATGCAAAGGTTTCATTGAAATTGTTCTGGATTTTAAGGATTTGCTTTTGTTTTGGTAATGTCCTTACAGCAAAATGGAAACATTTGCAAACATCTGTTTTTGCATTCTCTCGTTATAGATTCTTAGTTATAGATTCAAGTCTTGAGAAAAAGCAGCGCCTCTCTAACTGTGGCACGCCGCCCGCCCTCCCTTGCAAGGCAAAGCTGAGCCTCCGATGAGAAGAATGCATGTGAGGTGGCATGCTGCCGTTGGCCACTGGCTAACAGAGATGCTGTCACAAAGTAATGGAGTGGCACAGCGACCCACTGGCCTCTTCCCCCCCCCCCCCAAGAATTGAGTGCTACAGTTTGCAAAAAGTGTTTCTGTTAAACTGATTGTGTGGCAGAACCATAGTAGACTTCCATGATGACTATGGATTGACATTCTTCTGACTGTCCCTTTTCATTTTTATTCCAAAGCTATAACAAGGTGAAAACAGGACTAGATATATTTTATTCGTGTGTTCTCATTTATATAGGGACCACGTTTTTCATAACAAAGTACTATAATCATTGATCACAAATAGCCAAACACTGAGAAATGAGCAAAGAATTACAAAGGTTGGGAAGCTTTTATGAAGTTAATTTGAAGAAATTAATCTCTGGAGATGTTGTGTCTCCTATAAAGTACAGCTCCTGGCAACATGCTGGGCCCTGGGACACCAGAAGAGGCTTCTATGGGCCCCTCCCCATGACAGCCACCCCCTGTAGATGTCACAGGTTTATAGACTAGAAGGGCACAGTCAACATCAGCTTTCAATATGAAAGAGCTTATTTATGCTCTCATTTCAAAATGAAACAAATATACAGACATTCTAGAACTTTACCCCTGGACACCCTGCAAGGGGTAGTCACCCCTTGTAAAATACCTACAAATGACTCCTTGCAGTTAACCCTAATAACCTGCTTTTCTTTAGCCTCTGAGCTAAACTTTCCCCTTTATTTTCAGTTTTAGTTTTTAGTTAGCTTAAGAAGAAGCAGGATTCTTTATGGAATTTTCATATTTAATTTTGGCTGAACACACACACACACACACACACACACACACACACACACCTTAAATTTAACTATCTACAGATTCACCTCCACAGGCCTGTCCCATTGAAAGGGCTGATGAGTGTGATTTCCGGGGGCCCTGGCAAGCTAACCTTCCGTAACCAAATACTGCCTCATGTCTCCTGTTATGAGAACAAAGAGATGGAGGGAATCCCGATGATCTCCATGTATTGAGCTGCATTTTGGTACCAGCCACTATGCACGCATCAAGGCAGTTCTTGGTAGGAAAAGTGCTTGCTGCCAAGTACATGGTGGCCTCGCTGAGACAAAGTCCCAGGATTTCAGCCTTGCTCAATACCCTTCCCATTACATGGTCATGGAACCAAATCCAGCTTCCATATCTTTCAGAATAGGCTACAGGGAAAGCAATTCACCTTCCCTGTGCTCTCTGTGATAATGAAGTCTGCTTGACTTTATGACTTATATGGGCTTGATGAACAACATACCTGCTACTTGAAAAGAAAAGAAAACAAAAACCTGAATAAGTCAGGTACAGCATGAGAAATTTAAAAGGTAAAGTATAATCACAGTATTTTAGCAAGTAGAAATTGTGGCTTTTAAAATCTTTAGTGAAATAAACCAGACCCAGAAAGATAAGGTATGTATTTGCATATGAGCTGATATTAGTTGTTAATTCAATGATGCTACAATCCATAGAACCACAGAAGTTAGATATATAGTAAGGGCTGAGGTAGACAGATAGGTCTCTCTAGGAAAGGGAGATAGAAAAGATAGCTGTGGATGGACAGGGAGGGGGGACTGGAATGGGAGGATCAAACCTGGAAGATGAAAGGGTCGTGAAGGAGAGAATACAGAGAGAGACAACTAAAATTAAGGGGCATTTAAGAGGAAACCTAATACAGTAGAAGCTTCTTAAAATATACTTATCTATGAAGAATATCTAAATGAAATCACCAAATAATAGTAGAGACAGAGCTCCAACTGGCCATCTCTTGTCACCAAATGAAACTTCCAGGACTAGAATTGGATTACATCTAATTGAGACATTTGCCAAAGAGGATTATGGCAATTCCCAAACAACCCAGGCTGTGCTGAGACTCTTAAGTTGTTCTCCACAAACTGACAGCAAGGCCCCCTTCCTGACGACAACACCTACACAGCTCACTGAACACGGAGACGTCAAGCTGGGCCTATGCAGAACCTTTACCCCCTTGTTCTAGTGTCTCTGGTACAGGAAGGAACTCTGCACACTGTCAGAGGAAAAACGTAAGCACCAACTCAGCCACAAACTCTGATCTACAATGGTGTCCTGCCTGCAAGAGATGCTTGTGCAATAGTGGCATAAGGCTTATGGGAGTAACCAACCAATGTCTGATTTGACGTAGACACCGTTCATGAGATGGAACCCAACACCCAACACTGTTTGAATGACCAAGAACCTAGGGTAAAACCAAATACTATTGCTCTAAAAACAAAAACAAACAAAAACCAAAGCAAGGCAGATATAAAATGACTCCTAATGGCATTCTACCATACTTACAGATCAGTGACTTGCTCAGCCAGCAGCAGGGAGGTCTCCTCCTGAGACAAATGGGGACAAATATAAAAACTTAACAGCCAGACACTGTGCGATGCGTGAGAAACCTTGTAACACTGGGCCTCAAATGGGGTGTCCGCATCAAATCCTTCCTCTCAGAGGAACATGCAGGAGAGGAAGAAGAAAGCGTAAGAGTCACCTCCACTTATGCAAGAGGGAAAGGAGAACTCCAGGAACACAAAACAAGTCCTTCTAAATCAACATGATCATCAGCCATACAGAGTCACAGAGACTGAGGCAGCCTGAGAGTGGTCACGGTTTTAAACAGCTGATGGACTGAATGTAAGAACCTCAGATCCTGCATGGTCTGCCCCAGGGGTCCTGGAGCTGAAGGAAGAGGTAGGCACACACCTCCACCCCTAAAGGAGAAGCTGCTTCAGTTGATAACCACTTGCAAATGGACATTTAGTTTCCTCCAAGGGAATCTCACTGGGGAAACAAACTACTCCTAAGGACAGGCAGGATGCATGCGCAGTAGGAGATGCCCACAGAGAAGGAGCTTCGTGGTATCTTTGGAGCTCCTTTGTCTCATAATGTCCTCTCAGGGCTTTTTTTCTTTCTTTCTTTCTTTAAAATTATCTTCATCTTAATTTTATCTCTCAATATTTTTGCTTCTCTCTTTCATACAGATCCTGTGTGTGTGTGTGTACTATGTCTTCCAGTTCAATGGTTTTTGTTTGTTTGTTTGTTTGTTTCCAGACAGGGTTTCTCTGTGTAGCCTTGGCTGTCCTGGAACTCACTCTGTAGGCCAGGCTGGCCTCGAACTCAGAAATCCCCCTGCCTCTGCCTCCCGAGTGCTGGGATTAAAGGCGTGCGCCACCATGCCCGGCATCAGTTCAATGTTTTTATAGGCCTTCTGAGTGTGTAAACAAGTGGGTCGCTTCCTTTTCTCGGGTTCTTTTTCTTTAGTTTATTTTACCTAGTTCCAATATTTGAGTTTTTTGTTTTATCATAGTGTATTGTATCTTATATCTGTTCATAATTATTTCTTTGGAGCTTGTTTATTTTCTAATAAGAGACAGAAGGGGGTAGATCCAGATGTGAGGGGAGGAAAAAGTGGGAGGACAAAGAAGTGTGGACAAAAGGGTTTATTGTAGGTCACACTCTAACACACTACAGCTTCCACAGTGAGATTTTGTCAGGGGTGGGGGAAGGTTTCAAGGGTGGAGGGTGGGTAGGAGGGCGAAGGGGGATGAGTGGGATTGGGTTTCATGGTGTGAAATTCATAAAGAACCAGTAAAACATTAAAAAAAAAAAGAAAATAGATGTTTGTCAGACAAAAAAATCCTGTAGTTTGGATCTGTAGAACTATACCAGAGTCTTCCTGCACAGTTCATTGATGGAGGCGATGTTAGAATGGGCCAATTCAAAGCCCTAGGTCTGGGGCTGAGAGGTATCTGAGCTGGTCATCGCCCTGGTCTTCTGCTCTCACGCCCTTAGGGTCAGCTCACTAGCCACACCCCAACCCCAGCAACCAGGACCAGCTCTATCCTGCTGCCCAGACGAGGTACAGAGTCCCTTCTCCTGAGTGTTGTAGCTGGTGAGAGACATGGCCAGTCCTACTCTCCTGACCCCAGGGCAGCACTGCCATCTGCCATAGATAGCAAGGGACAAAGGAGGTAGAGGTGTCTCTCCCTCACCTGTACCTCATCACTCAGCAAACAAGAGGCAGGACTGGTTCTCCAGAGCTCATATCCTCAGGGCCAGCTGACTCTGCCTCCACCCCCCATCACCTCCACCCTCTCCATCAGGACCAGCTCTACTGTGCTGCCCAGGTCATCAGGTGAGGAGCAGGGACAACTCTCCTGCTTTCATGACCTTGTTGGGGCCAACTCTCCCACCTACCACAGGTGGCAAGGGCAAAAGGGAGGGGATCTCTCCCTCCATGGCACCAATGTACAGCAGATAGGAGGCAGAGCTGGCGCTTCCACACTCACACCCTCAGGACAGCTCACCCACAATTCCCATATCCAGGGCCAATTTTACCGTGCTGTCCAGATAAGGTGCAGGGCCTGCTCTCCTGGGCGCTATAGCAGGAGAAGGGAAGGGCCAGCTCTCCAACTCTGATGACCCCAGGGTCAGATCTCCTGCCTGCCACAGGTGGTGAGGGGAAAGGGGAAGGACGGAGATGAGTGACAGGGTCAGCTCTCTAATGCTTGTATCCTTGGGGCAGTTCACCCACAACTCCAGAAATGTGCAGGGCTGTGGCAGCTCAGACCAGAGTCGTCTGACTGGCCTTTGGTGACAACAGACCCCTGATGCTGCAGGGCCATGGACAATGTGTGGCCTCCAGTGGCAGCACAAGCCAAGGTCCCAGGTGACATTACTGGCTACTCGAATCAGGCTGTTCCTCATTACCCTTGAGACTCCAGTTCTGCCCCTCTTGCTGTGCCCACATTCTTCTGTTTCCCTTTATGTCCCATTTTCTATCACTTACTTGCTCCTCTTAGTGTGCCTGAGGGTCTGAGGCTGCCTCAGGCATGGTCTCAGAAGTGTTCTGCCCTGCTCTTGTGTTACGGTGCTGGGCAGGGATCATCTTGGGCATGGTTTGCCTACCCTGCAGGCCTGTGAGTCACTGGAGGGGTGGTCATCTTTGGCTAGCTTCCTGTCCAGGCCCCATGGCTCTTGTCTGGAGGTCATCTTGGGCTTGCTCCTTCCCTGGCCCACCCCAAGTGGCCCATCATCGAGGGTTGTCTCTCTTGGATTTATTCCCACCAAGGGCCTATGGTCCCGGGAGGGTTTCTAGTCTCCAGCTTGCACTCCATCCTGGAAGCCCGTCTGGGCCTTGATGGCCATCTCAGGTTCCCTGTTCAGGCCCCCAGGCATCAGACTGAAGGCCATCTAAGGCTTTCTTTTTTTTTTTTTTTTTTTTCAGGAAATCTTAGGCTACTAAACATTCATCTATTCACAAATCAGAACACTCAACATAGATGTAGCCTCTCTCCTCTCTGCCACCTACTGATGTACATGTGACACAGCAGCCACACCTGCAATGTTCTAGGGGCAGGTCTATTTTCAAATAAAGGGGAAAAAAATTTAATTCTCCAGTGAGCCAAAATCATACCTGAGTGATACATGCTCAAAACCTAAGTATGCTGTAGAATTTCAAAGACGTGTGTGCCAAAGAGAAATAAGCCCGGATGTGACAGTTTAGCCAGAAGAACATCAATGAATGTATATTCCCAAACACCTTATATCAAATTTTACTTCGAACAATGACATAAAATTAGATTGCTTCTTATTTATTGCAGGAAGGAGAGGATTTAAAACTCAGATTTAAAATGACTCGTCTAATGTGCCCTACAGGCTGTTTGCTGAATGTATACAATGCAACCAAGTTTACAAACTCCAAAAGAGAGAGAGAGAGAGAGAGAGAGAGAGAGAGAGAGAGAGAGAGAGAGAGAGAGAAGGCAGATTGAGTTCTCTCTGTGCGTCAGATTCCCTGCTTACAGAGAGTTAGCGGCATATCATTCTTTTCCACGGAAGGTTTCTGTCTCTGAGAACCGCAAGGTAACTTCTATGAGGAGACTTCCTGTGTTCAAAATCCCCTCTGGAGACTCATACCTACCTCCTCTCTTTGGGATGAACTGCTCAGCTGCTTTTGTTCCTGTACTACTCATCATGATCATCAGAGGCTGTTACAGCTTGAATCTGAAATGTCTCCACAGGCTCATGTTGCTAACAATTATTTACCAGGTGGTTAAACCGATTTTGGAGGCTGTGGAACCCAGGATGTGGGGGGCTCAGCTCTGAGGACCCAGGGGTGAACTCTGAAGGGAACAACCCAGTCCAGCTTTAGCTGTGCTTCCTGGCCCACTACTATGGGAACAGCCTCTCTACATACTCCTGCTGCCAGGGGCTGAGCCCTGCTCTGCTTTTCCTGCTGAGATGGGTTGAAACCTCCAGCCAAGGTTAGCTTACCTTTCCTTAGTTGTTTCTGGCTGCCAAGAACAATAATAAAGTCCCTAGGACAGATGTGTCATGAGATAAACCCTCTTAGTATTTACAGAACCAGATGATGTTATGAGTCTATCAATTTATTGCACTTTCTGCCCTAGAAGGGATTAGATATTCCATTAGTGCCTCAGAACCCATTTTTTTTTCATCCCATAAATCAACACACATGATTTTCACTTAAGTGTGCTCATGATCCCTAACTGTCATTCAAAAGGTCACATGTTTCAGGGAAACTTTTATTGATTAAAAAGTACCTTGAAAATATAAAAATGATATTTTTAATTTACATGACATCTTTAGTTTTTTTAAACAATATTCTTTTGTGATTAAGACTCCTGTTTCAGGAAAGTAGCTTATGAATTATAAGGTTCCCATCCTCTGTCATAGATGAAGCGATTGATCATATCAAAAGATCTCATTGGCTGGTCATAGGGCAAAATGTGTCCTCCACCTCGAACGATTACCTTGGAGATCAAAGACAAAAGAACACAGGGAAATAAATGGAAAGTATAAACTCAGATTAAATACTATTTTAAATATATGTGAAATTCAGAATAGTGTTGCTATGTAGCTCAGCGGTAGAGCCCTTACCTAGCGGGACTCCAGTCCTTGAGTTCTGTCCTCAGACAGAAAACAGAAATAAATACAGAACATTTCCTTCCCCAAGCCTTGGAGCTATATGCTCTTCTAGGGATAAGTTTCCTTAGAGTCCAGAACGTTTTTCAGCTCCAGTTCTTAGCTTTTATACCAATTTGCATCATTTTCCAAATGACTTCTCTTTCCCACTTCAGAGTGACTTTCTGCTCCCGAGCTCTAGCTGAGAGTGAGTGCTGTACTCTTAAGCTTTACCTGGATGGACCTTGAGTATCCCTATCTAGGATAAGGTTTTCCCATCTAGGTCAGGTGGCACCTGACCAGAGCCTACTCTGTCTTTTAATTAGCCAGCTAAGTCTCACCACTCACAAATCAAGGATGCCAGTCACTCAGCAGCTCTCAGAGGTAAGCGACCAAATGTGGTAGGCTTGTGATCACATATGTAAATGTGACAAGATTAATCTCAAGACTCCACAGATGGAAATAGCCTCATCCTCAGAAATGATGTATTTTGGGAGCCTCTAAGCTCATGTGTTCCAGATGTTCTGCGGGGGTCATAGTGTGCCATGAATTTTAAAAGGGTTATGCAAGCACTTAAACCATCACTCTAAGGTAGTTTTTAGTAAACGATTTCGATTCTCCCTGGACCTACAGATGTGGACCTAGCAGAAGAGGCTTCTCGGTTGAGGCTTTTTTCAGCGTCCAGAACACAGAGTAAGTCACCACGGGCTTGTGAAGCAGACCTGTCAGGGCAGACTTCTCAGGAGTCGCTGGGGGAAAAGATTCCTGCACTGACAGTGGTGGGCAGGCATGGGTACAGGGATGCAGGAATTCAGGGATGCACAAGTGCAGGGGTATAGGAATGTAGGGATACAGGGATGCAGGGGTGCAGAGGTGCAGGGGTACAGAGATGCAAGGGTGCAGGGGTGCAGGGGTGCAGGGGTGCAGGGGTACAGGGATGCAGTGGTGCAGGGATGCAGGGGTGCAAGGGTGCAGGAATGCACTGCCAGTAGAGGAATCTGTTTCTGTATGTACAGGAAACAACAGGCATGCACTTCTATATGCAGCCTCACTCATTAAGGAGTGGGATAAAATAGAGGAGAGTTGAACTGGCAAATAGCCACAGGATGCAGGCCTGCTGGGGTGTGCTGCGATGAACAGATTAGATGTTTGGGGACTTATTTTTAGTTCCAGGAAAATACAGTTAGCATGAAATTACATCTTTAATCACTTTAAGGGGTAAGATCCAGTCACATTTAGTGCATCCTCTATCACTAGTAGGTAATTGTGGATTATTCTCATTGTCCCAAAGCAAACAGCAGCTGATCCTTTGGCTGCCTAGTCCTCATCTCTGTGGTCTGACACCTGCTCCGTAGGCTTTCCGATTTAAGCTTAAGTCCTTTTGCTACCTTCATCACACACCCTATTTATAAAATCTTGGCTTCTAGCTATCTGATGGTAACTACTGGTCAAACTAAAATAAATATACACTCAGAAAAAGTCACATTGAAAAGATAAAGTAACTGAAGACAAGCATCAGAAACAAGCCACGGATCATCAGCAGACATCTCTAACGATGAGTGAAGCAAGAGCTGTTCAAGATAACTAGTGCACAGATCAAGGCAGGGCTGCTTCAGCAACACACAGCAGGAGCCAGTGACGGGGTTTCCCATTGCAGATTAGCAATGACTATTGAATGGGGGTGAAATGTGACTTCTAGATGCCTCAGTGGATCCAAATGTAGCTATCATAGTATTGCGTGTTGTTAGAGGAAGCCAGATGGAGCTTTGGTATGGGTTGGATCCATTATGGGACTAAGAAAAAGGACCTTATGGTCTGAGAGGTATGAGGAAGAGCAAAATCCAAAGAAAGGAAAGTACAGGCTTGACCCTGGGAACAATAAACTTCCCATTACATCCATGAGTGTCTGCAGAAGGAGGAAGAGCCAGAGACGGGAAAGCCTCAGTAGTCCAGCTGTTGGCTCCACTGAAACCCTCTCACCACTGAACTGAATAAAGTTTGACACCTTCCTCTGACCTTCATAGGTGACATGCGCATACAAGGTTCATAAACATGCAGACAAACATAGCCTCTAATACAAGCAATACATATAATGCATACATATACACATATATACATACAATAAAAATAAATTCTAATAAAACTGAAACTGAGAACAGACAGTATTATAGTAGATGAGACATACTAGAAGTAAAATACATTAGAAACAAAAGCTCGTGTTAATAGTTTAGTCAACAACATCCAGACTAAAGCATGGCTAATAGCAGCATAGCATACAAAGACAGAGAAGAAAGGCCAGGGACATCAGTGAATCTGATTATTCTTGGCTGGACTTCAAGGATAAAAACATAAGGGACTGGACAGGGGAGATACTGATTGGTAATAATTGTTCTGACTGTATAAAAGCTACCTGTTCTCAGTTTGGGGAAGCTCAAGCTAAATGAGATAAATCTTACCCGCCACGTCAGCAGCCATGAGAGAGCTTCCCACTCACTTCAGTTTTCATCTCCCCCATCATCATACGAGCCCCTCGCTCACTCTGTGGTCCTGATGGGGACTTACATCAGCATCAGCATTGCTCTCTCCCTGAACACTGTGTCAGCTGACACCAAAGGGGACAGTGAAGTGTGGAGGGCGTTCAGTGCAGAGCAACCCAGAGCCTGGCTCAGCTGGGCTTGAGCCCAGCTTGGGGTATTTACTGTGACTTCCTGACCTTTACTTTCTTACTTGTAAAATGGAGATAAGACTTCAGGTCATCAGGTGTCCCACTGGCTCAGGACTGAGGGGTTTGGAGGACATAGGACTTTAGTTTTAAACATAAAAACAGTATCAGGCTATCTGGGATGGCTGGTCACTCTGAGGAGGAAGGGGGTCCATGGTGCCTTTGGAGAGTTCTGTCTCACAATATCATGTCAGGCCTTTCTTTTCGTGTGTTTTTTCTTAAATTTTGTCTTATTATTTTTATTTTTACTTTATTTTATTAGTATTTTTTTTTCTCTCTTTTTACTCTACAGGTCTGTGTGTATACATTATGGCTTCCGGGTCAGTGTCTTTATGGGATTCTTGAGTGGGCAAATGAACAGGTCTCTGGTTCCTGTGCCTTCTCTCTCCCCGAGTGCTTGTCTTGTCCAATTCCTATGCGTTGGTCTTTGTTTTATCTTATCTTTTGTTATCTTATATTTGATTTGATTATTGTCCTTAGAATCCTGTTTCTTTTGTAATGAGAGAGAGAAAGAGGTGGAGCCGGATGAAAGGGGAGCTGAGCAGGAACTGGGAGGAATAAAGAAAAGGGAAACTAATGGAGGTAGCATGTGAGAAAGAAAATTTCCAAAAAAAGGAAAAAAATGAAAAGAAATCAGAGCGCGTGCACATGAAAGAATAGCTGGTAGCCTGTCTACAACACACATCTTCCACTCCATTTGCTGACAGAGAAACATAAGCTTACAACATATTAACATACTTATTTAGAATAAAAGAATTACAATTCACTCATCCGGAGTGGAAATATTAATCTTCAAATGTATTTTGATTCCTATATCAGGGATTCCCTCTTGCCCTTGGGAGCAGGAGAGTGTTCCTCCATGAGCATGCTCAACTTAACTCCCTCCCTCCCTCCCTCCCTCCCTCCCTCCCTCCCTCCCTCAGAGCTTACTTACCCCTTTACTGCCAGCCCTAACATCCATCCTGGTCCTTGGTCCTTCTCTCCCTCCCCTCCCCCACTCCCCACAGGTAGTGCCAACCCCACTCTTGTTGCGCAACAGACAAATGACAAACAGGCAAGGAAGCAAGACCTTACTTGTCTTAGCAGAGTGGCCAGAAACTGTTCTGCCTTGTCCCTTTTTGAGAGCTTCACTTTATAACACAAGTGTTTGATGCAATTAAAAAGTTATTGAAACGTCCCTTCCAGTTCTTGTATTTGCTCTCCGTTGGAAGGAAGAAAGCACAACCCAGCTCATTATTACCCTCGCCCAGTACCTTCCTTCAGGGTCTGTATTTGTTTCTTTTGTGTGAGGGTTGGGGTGGGGGTGGGGGTGGGGGCAGCAGCTGAGACGCCGGTGCCCTCTAACAGTGGTGATGGCCTCACAGTGCACTGGCTATCACACACTGTGTGAGCCTGCCAACCCACCCAGACTTTACTTCCAGCCAAAAGCAAGATGGGGTGGTTCTGGCAGGGCTGAGCTGGGTGGGCCTTTCCTCCAGAATCAGAAGAGCCGATAGGACAGTTCATTGCTCAGTCAGAAGAGCCGATTGGACAGTTCATTGCTCAGTCAGAAGAGCCGATAGGACAGTTCATTGCTCAGTCAGAAGAGCCGATTGGACAGTTCATTGCTCAGTTCCAGACTTAGTAGCATAAACTTAGTTGAGGTGAAGGGCAACACCACAGAGCCTGACTAACGGTGCAAAGGAAGACCTTTGATAAACCCCCAGACAATGGCTCTCTTACATATTTGTCCTTCCCAAACAGTCCATTCTAGCATACGTTTTCTTTTTCAAAGTAAACTTAAGTGCCATTGTTTGGATATAAAGTATTCCCCAAACACTCATGTGTTGAGGGGTTGGTCCCTGGCCCTCCTGACTACCGGAAGAGAGATGGTAGAGCCTTTAAGACAGTGGGTCTCAACCTGTAGGTAGGGTTTGGCAGCCCCTTTGGCAAACCTCTATCTCCAAAGGTATTTATATTACGATTCATAACAGTAGCAAAATTGCAGTTATGAAGTAGCCACAAAAGTAATTTTATGGTTGGGGGTCACCACAACATGAGGAACTGTATTAAAGGGTCGCCGCAGTGGGAAGGTTGGGAACCTCTGGTTTAAGAGGTCTCAGTAGAAAGAAAGATCACTGGAGTTCTTGCCTTCAAAGGAATATTGGACTCTGGCCTCTTCCTGGTTTTTTGTTTGTTTGTTTGTTTGTTTGTTTTTGGTTCCTGGTCACCATGAAGTACCCAGCTTTGCCTTCCTTCCGGTCTCTCTAGGTTGACCGTGTTCCAGGACCACCGAGAGTGTGATCGGAGTGGCCTCAGCTTCTTTAACTCGGTTATCTCAAGGTGGTTTTGTTGCGGCAATGGAAAGTTACCACCACACTAAGAAATGTTCACTGAAACATAAGTTATAAGGCCCCAAACTTCGCCGAAACCCTGCCTCTGGAAATCAGATGGGCTAGATTTCAAGTATTTGCAGAAAGATGAAAAGACCTGTTACCTGCTTGCCTGCCTGCCCATACCTGCCCCCTGGATTCTGCTGTAACTGGCAGGAAGGAGAGTCAAGGTTACCCACCACATCCTGGCTGGTTGCATCTACAGCAGAGCACTGAACAGGCTCCAAAGCCGGGCTGTTCAGAGTAACATCAAACCAGGGTATTTGAATTTAACTGTAGTGTTGACCCACTACCTACATGGATCCCAGAATCCACAACTGGCCCCTGGGTCTCAGAGATTTGGGGTAGAGAACTTGCTAAAGGTTAGAATATTCCTGATGACATTTCCTGAAATAAAACAGTTGAATGCAGAGCCCAAAACTGTGAGGAGAGGCAGGTCCTTGGTCCAACTAACAGCATGGCAGTCACCATTATTTATTATCTGACTGTTTAGTATCTCCACAGAGGTTTGGGGACTGTTGGTTACACTTTGAATCCAAACAACAAAAAGTTACTGTTTAAAAAGCAAACCCGATTCTTTGCTGGTTCCCAAGAATACCATTAATTGTTAAAACCATTCTCCATGGGTAGACAATTCTCTAAGTGGTGGATCTCACAGGATTCACTCACTTCCCATTTAATGAAATGGTTCTCTTTCAAATTTCAATAGATTATTAAAACCCACTCAACAGATAAGAGAAAAGTATGCATTGTTGATTAGCTGCAATATATCAATAAATAGATCTGCTAGCCAGTGTATATTTTAAATCATACAATAAATGAGTTCCCAGAGTATTAACTAAGTGCAGTTCAGACAGCTTAATTTAGGAGCATTCTTGTTATGCTAAGCAGTCCTCCCTAATGAAAGAGAACCAAGGGCCTAAGGAGGAGGCTGCTGGCTAATGACTTGGGAGTGGCTATTGTTTACTGTTTCCTTTGTTTTCAGGAAGCGAGCTCTGTGTGCGGATTTTATTTTATTTTTTTAAAGCCAAGGAAGCCAAACAAAAGTCAAGAATCCAGTCTTTGAAAGGAGAGGATGCTGTCCTCAGCGGCAGGGCAGGATAACGAAGCCTTCAAGTTCTTTATAACTCCTTGTTCCAGAACGGGAACACAGAAGGGAAACAACACAGCCCCGGATTGTTCTAAACTATTCATTATCTCTGCATGTCTAGTCTGGTGCCTAGAAGACACCCTGCCCTGTCTAAGTGTGGAGAAGACATCACTTTCACTGGGAGATGTATTAAAATGCACACGCGCGTAGGAGAGGAGGCATGAGGGAGGGAGAAGGAGAAGGAGAGGAGAGACAGGTCTAAGGATGAAAATGAAGCAGTTTGGATTGAGTGTGCTCAGTGTCAGGGATTATGATGAGCGGCGTGCAAACAACCACGGCACACTATTGTGCCTCATGAGCCTTCATGTCCATCAGAAGTTGGCCCTCAGTGGTGCCCAGTGTAGTACATGCAGTAGGGGATGTACCTAATCAGAGCCCTAGGGAAGGAGAGGAACCAAGGAGGGCTTCCTGGAACTAGCATGAGAATTGAGTTTTGATGGGCAAAGGGGGATATTTCAGTAGCTAAAGCAGCAAGCACTTTATCAGGCAGGCGTGAGAACCTGTGGGGCTGGCTAGGCTCAGCACTTGTGACATGGTGTCTTGTTTTGTCCTAACTGGGAAGTGGGGAGAGCAGGTCTGAAGTCTGAGCAAGTCTTCTTTAAGCCAAGTAGAGTTTAGACTTCAGCCAAGGGAGTCAAGTTGGAAGCTTTAAGCGCGACCAGACTTGCATTTTGGAAAAGTACTGAGGCAAGGGTCAACGGATGAGTTTAGATCATAAGGAGCTCCTGGGAAAGGAAAGCATTAAACAATGGCAGTTATAAATACAACTTTAGCCGGCTCTTGCTCGGCATCCTTTAGAACACTGCCACAAGGCAACTGAGTTCCATTTGGGAATTTTCAGTGTGGGAAAGCCCTTATGGCGTTTCAATGCTCCCCTAAACGCCGCACTATTTTTATTGCTTTGTATGAATGCGGTGCCGCACTTTTTAAGTAGTTCTCTGTGGTTTCTATGACGAGCATGAGGGAATGAATTGAACCAGGCCAAGGAGAGCAGGAGACTACAAAGCAGATGTGAGAGATGCCAGCTGAGAACCGGGTGTGGGGGGGATGGGCAATGACAGCTCTCCTCCATTTTCTGGTAAGGCTTTCGGCAAAGCAGGATCCCAGCAGAGCAAACTGGCTGAATCCTGTCTCCTCCTTGTCTGGATGGACAGGTGATGGAAATGAGAAGGATTCAGAAAGAAAGAATCAGGTTCTCTCTCCTGCTGTTGAAGCCCAATGATCTGACTAGTTGCTTCTTGTTACTGACTAGTTGCTTCTTGTTGCCGACTAGTTGTTTCTTACTGCTGACTAGTTTTTTGGTTTTTTTGTTTTTTGTTTTTTGTTTTTTGTTTTTTTTATGGCAGAGCCACTGGCTGGTGGGGTAGAGTTGGAGGGGCGCTGAAGGAAGCCATTTCGGATTTTACTTTTTCTTGAATCCAGCTTGGGCAGGGGATATATAGAAAGAAACAAACTCTATTACAACCAAAGCATCCGGAGACATGGCTGCTCCACAGTCAGTGCAGTTGATGGGGGCCAGAAATGTAGGCAGAAAAGTAGGTCGAGAGGAAAAGAAAACTAACCGCAAGTATTAAGACACAGAAGAGATGCGAAGGCTCCCTCACATAAAAAGCCCAGGTAAGTCAAAGATAACAAGGAAGAAAACCTGTGTTCAATAACCGACCTCTTAGACTCAAGGACACAACCTATGTGGAAGACATAGGCTATCGAGTCATGCCATAGGCACAAAGCGTTGGGAGCAAGAACGTTCACAGTGAGACCATTTGTAGGCACAAAGTCTTGGGAGTGGCCTAAGGGTCCACCAGCAATAGATGGGTAAATAACACAATCGGATCGTGCACTGAAAAAGAACAGCAGAACTGAGCACATCAACATGGGCGACCCTAATATAACATGTAGGCTGGCACAAGTTATATTACCATAAAACACACACTGACTGGTCCCTTTATGTGGGCTTAAGCACAGAAAGACAAAACACATACTTGTAGAAAAAGATTATGTATATAAAAGATTCTTAACACAAATAAGCAAAGGAAGAGAATGATAAACTCCAAACACAAGACATTTCCTTCCAGAGGTAGTAGGGAGGGAAGGCCAGGGTTATAGGAGTACTGGATTTCTTATTCTGCCGGCAAAGAGAATGGAGTTCATCTCTGCTTTGTCTCACCTTTCCACAGCTGTGACTACCGGGCATGCCTTCAATTTTTAATTTTAAACTAGAAAAAGAAAAAAAACTGCCTACTGATACTGCCAAGCTCTCAACCAGGGATCTGTGGGAGACTTGATGCTTTTTCTGGTCTCCCATCAGAGAGAAGATGAGGTTAGACCCTGCCTCAACCCAGTTGGCGGGAAGGACTCAGCAAAGCAGAGCTGAAACAAAGACCAAAGCTGGAAGTCCCCTCACACAGCAGCTCCAGGAAGGCAGAGCTGCCAGAACCTAAACCTTGGGACTCCGGCTGCTGTGTAAAAAAATAAATAGTAGGAACAAAAATAAATACGGAGCTCCCCACCCTGGATAGTGCAGGCCCAGGAAGCCTGCTTTCTCATTTTGATGCTTGCCTGCTGCCTGCTACATTTCCCTTCTTCTTTTTTTTTTTTCCTCCCCATATGTTAGAAATTTGGTACAAATGAAAAGAAAAATGAAAGGCTGGGTGCTCTGCCCTTATTGTCAACAGGTGTGTTTCAGATCATTGTTGAACCCGGAGACTCGAGGGTTTGGAAATAATTCAATACTGGATGCGGGCATGGTGATGCACACCTGAATCCCCAGCACGGATGGAGCCGGAGGAATGTACGTTTGAGACTAGTGTAGGCTATAAGGTGAGCCCCTATCTCCAAACAGGCAACTAAAAGAAAATAGGAAAGAAATAACTTCTTGCTTAACCTAGATATTTTTATCAATGGAGCACTTTATAGAAAAATGAATGGCAAACTCTACCTCAGCTCTCCTTACTTCTAATTCAAATAGAGATGGTTTTTCCCCCACCACAGAGAAGCAATAGCTGGACACAGCTCCAGGTCAATCTGATAAGCATTACTGAAGTGATTTAATCGCTTGAACTTTTAACACATAATATCAGTGACTGACCCCGTGAACACAGAGGGGAGCTTCCTGTCCACTGAAAGCAGACTAATGTAGGAGACGTCTACACAAAGAGAAGCAAATACCACGTGTTCACTGGGTGTCCAACAGCGTGCAAAGTAATCAGTGGATATTATCTCAATAATCACAATACCAAATCTTCCTGTGAATTTTTCCTTCTCTCTTTAAGACTAAATATTGAGTGTATACTCAACAATAGTAATGCTCATGTAAGGGAAAACAGACCAGAGATGAACACCATTATCCTTGCCAGCCAGTTTAAGAAATCTAATGTGTCATGGGTGAGTAACCACTGGGACAAGTCAAATAGCTTGCCTGATGTCACCCGGCTAGGGAGTAGAGCAGTGACCTGCCCAGGCATAGCACGGTTGAGATAGGAAGTGTCCCTCAAAAGGCTCAAGTACTGATGGCCTTGTCCCTGGTTGATGGATCAAATCACTGGAGAAGTAATGGACCATCTGGATTCAGGTCTAAACAAACAGATAACTCAATCTACTGAGGAGTCTGAAATCTCATTATTGAGATTGAATGGCACTATTGAGAGGATGGACCAAGTCAAAGGAAGCAGGTGACTGGGAGCATGCCATCGAAGGGCGTGTCTCAGCCACTGTCCCATGCACTTTAGTAAGGCTGTGACTTTCAACTAATGCTGAGCATAAAAGTCATTTCCAGATGTCAAAAGCAGGACCTGTGACAGTGAATCTGCTATGAAAATAGCTCTTCTTCCTGGTGAGGCACTCAAAGACGCCGCTAGCGCCACTGGGATTCGTTTCCTACATTCAAAAGTAAAAGGAAATGCCGAATTTCATAATTCATAATGGAAGGAAATACTCTTTCAGCAAAGGGTTAGTAAAAATAAAGATACGGTTTTTTTTCTTCCAAGTTCAGCAACCTCTTGACTGTAAGCCATAGAAGACCCTTGTCCTACGCTGAGAAGCTTTGTGGAATAACTGGGAAAACACCATTAAGTTTACTCATTAAAAGACTACAGAGACTGAAACAATAGACTTTCTCCCCTTTGGCATAGAAATCTACCAGCCTCTTATAGTATTTGAGCAACAGTGAATAGAAAGGAATCCTCTGTGTCCAGTGGCCACTGGCCAGTGCTTTGGTTGAGAACCAACACTCTGGTTGGCATTTAAAGCAGACACTGCCCAATACAAGCCCTTCTCTGTCAGAGAGGAACACAGATGCATTACTATCTAAGACCACTACGCACCAAACCCCCCATAATTGCAGGACAGAACAAAACTGCTAGCTTTTGAGAAAGGAAGCTGACTCTCTGAATAAATAAGAGCATTTTTTTGTTTTTTTTGTTTTTTTTTTTCTACGAATCTAAACCAACAGCCTCCCAGTGATTTGAGAACAAGGCCTACTTGTAAACCAAAAGTGAATGGCAAGAACAGAAGGTGGAAATTTAGCTTAAGTTTTTGGCTGAAGGTTTTTGTGAATCGAGGCTGTAATGTGGACTCTAGTGACAAGTAGAGTCTTCTAATATTGTGACCACTTGCTGGCGTTTCAGGAGTAGCACTGTGCTCTCTGACTTCTAGCTAGAAAGCTAGTCAGTAAAATAGGCTGGGATTTAGTAATATCTTTGTGGGTCAGAGGAAGTTTGTCCACAGTCACCTGAGGCTCCTGCAAGAGGGAGGCTGAAGTAGGGTCAACAGGAACCAAAGACAACATAGTTTCTATTTTCAAATTCTTTGCTATTCTTTGCCCTAAGAAGAATCTGACCTTTGTATAGGATTTTTTTTTTTTTTACAAAGACAACACAGTAGAAAAAAGGTATTTTGTGACTTTTGACCGCAGACCTTAGAAGGAGGAGACCTTAGAAGGACGGTAAACTCTCTGGTCTCAATTTGAGAGGCCCGCTGCCATGCTGTAAGGAGTTCCAGGCTAGCATACTACCTAGGAGGCTCCAAAGACAAATCTCCAGAGAGGGACCCATGCTGGCTAGCCCAGCTTTAGCCAAGAACCAGATGGATACAGATGTGTGTGTGTGTGTGTGTGTGTGTGTGTGTGTGTGTGACCTCAGCCTACCCTGTCTGAACCAAAACACCCAACAGAGTCCAATCTGTCCACACGCTTGTGAGAAATAATAAACCGTGGCTGTATGCCACCACATTCTGGAAGCATTTGTTATTACACAGTAAATAACACGGGGGTGGGGGAAAGGGAGAGGGAGAGAATATTAAAAGCCAAGACCCAATCCATCTTTCTTTGCTCTTAAGTTAATTTTTATTAGCATTCAGAAGAGGGTTCATTGTTATGACTTTTGTGCATACATAGTTTGACAACATACATACCTTGGTCTTATGAATAGCCTGCCCTACTATCTCTCTAAGGCAGAGAGAAGACAAATGTGTACTGAGCTTGGACAGTTCGTAGATCACACAAAACAAGAGAGACAGTTTCCTATGTGGTCCTACCTAAACCACCAGCTCCCACTGTCTTATCCTCCAGGGCAGCGAACAGTCATGGGTATCATCTGGCAGCTAAGTATGGTCAGACTCTTGTCAAGGGATGCAGTGAGTGGAATTCTTCATCTGGCAGTGTCCCAGCCCTGAGCCTTTCTCAAGATGATGATCACCTTGACCTGCCCACATGTGATAGCTGAGTGGCTGGAATATTTTAACCTATGAGAAACATCCTGATGAAAGTCCTCTCCCATTGCCCCCTCTGGCTGATCTTGCCTGCATCTTATTTTATCTTCCATCTTTCTAGCCCTCCTTTCCTGCTTCTACCATTGGTCCCTAGGAGCCAATCCCTAAAGTCCTTAACATCTGCTTTTGGAGACCCCGAGTATAGCTTCCATGTGGTCTTATTCTTTGCCAGTGATTTCACTGACAAAACAAACCAAAAATCAAACAAACAAACAAACAAAAATTCCCAGGTGTAATGGTTTGTATATGCTCGGCCCAGGGAGTGGCACTATTAGAAGGGGTGGCCCTGTTGGAGTAGGTGTGTCATTTTGAGTATGGGCTTTAAGACCCTCATCCTAGCTGCCTGGAAGCTAGTATTCTGCTAGCAGCCTTCAGATGAAAATGTAGAACTTTCAGCTCCTCCTGCACCATACCTTCCTGGAGGCTAACATGTTCCCACCTTGGTGATAATAGACTGAACCTCTGAACCTGTAAGCCAGCCCCAATTAAATGTTGTCCTTTATAAGAGTTGCCTTGGTCATGGTGTCTGTTCACAGCAGTAAGATCCTAAGATACCAGGTCTGGAGACATAGAACCCAAGAATCAGGACACACCTCTCTACAGAAGGCAACAGTGTTGAGGGATGGGTAGGAATGAAGATCTTTTTTAAACAAGTGCTGTAACAAATCCAGGGCACATTCTGAGTATTAATCTATATCTGATAATATAGATTATACATAGGTATATTTGTTCTGAATATTTTTATTTACTGTCTTCTCAGAAAAGTTCCTAACAGGACACTGTGTTTTCAGGGTCTCCCTGGCCTAAACCCATCCGATCACTGTCATTTGAAAGTTCTCCTACAGCTGTAAATATGCCTTTAAAATCTCTTAGCAACTTCCAATTGCACAAACACTAGAGCATATACCCCTGAGACCAGCACCAGTCCCCACTACTCTCTCTAGTTCTTTCCCAGCTCTCCTTCAGCTTTGGACCTTGAGCCAATGTGCTCTGCCCAGCTCAGGTCTCTTATCCAAGCCCCATCCACATTCTCTCCACTTACTTAGTATGTTCTGACATTTGTTAGTTAATTCATATCCCAGGTTCCTAGTTAAACCTCTTCTTACCAGTGGATGAAGTTGTCCTCACCTCCAACCCAGCTCTACAGTTTTCTTGAAACCCAGCGTCCTATGTCTACAGGGCACTGTCACCACCTGGGATTCAGTCGATGCTTTAATTAAGACAGTCAAGTCTACCGTCTCCAAGGACTCCTGCCCCAGGACACTGTGATTTCCACCTTTCCATCATCAGGTATGAAGTAAGAAATCAGGGGGTCAGAAGCAGGACTCTTAGAATCCTTTTTCAGCAACAGTAAGAAATGGGACTAAGAAGCGAGAAGAGGAGGCAGCAGTGGTGGTTTGAATGGGAGCACCCCTCGAGTCCTGGAGCACTCCATCCTCAGTTGGTGGCACTATTTGAGAAGGTTTGGGTGGTGCAGTCTTGCTGGAGGAAGTGTGTTACCAGGTATAGGGTTTGAGATTAAAAGCCTTGTGCCCTTTCTCTCTTCTCTCTCTCTCTCTTTCTCCTCTCTCTCTCTCTCTCTCTCTCTCTCTCTCTCTCTCTCTCTCTCTCTCTCTCTCTCTCTCTCCCCCTTCTACTCACATTTGAAGATGTGAACCCTCAGCTATGTGCTCCCCCACCACACCAGCTGTTTGCTGCCATGCTTCTCTTCCATGAAGAACTCTCACCACACTGGAACCATAAGTCCAAATTAAATCTTAATTCTATGAGTCACCTTGACTGTGGTGTTTCATCCAGCAATTGAAAAGCAACGAACATGGAGACGACTTATACTTAGCTTCTGGTACTTGGTGTCCTCACTTGGACAGTGAGATCTATGTTCCAGTTGTAAGAAGCTACCTAGTTGAAATAACTCATCCCTCGGGTCCTAAATGAATGTAGATTGATTCTGATACTGAAAATGTGTAATACAATACTTATGGCAAGTAAATTTGATTTATTAATTATGCAAAAGTTAATGTTAACAGAATTCTCACTCAGAAAAATCTACTGAAGAATGAAAATAGGTAACTCAAGATTGAACAGTCTTCACACGGAGAATAATTAGTGTCAATAAACATTTTCAGTAAAGATTCAAAACTGGATGTGATTAAACTGTTTTCTTCAAAACATTTAGCTTAGTGACATTTAAAATAGAAACATGTTCCTTCATCAATGGAGCTAGAAACCTAAAAAATTTTAATAGAAAATTTAAAAATTTTCTCAATGAGTCAAAATAACCTTGGGGGGAAAAATCTTTGGGGCCCAGGAAACTGAGTCAGGGGGATCACAAGTTTAAGGCCAGTGTCAGCAGTGGAATGAGAACTTATCTAAAAATACAAGTAAAAAGGAGCCAAGGATACAGCTCAGAGGCAGAGCACTTGCCTGGCATAGGAAAGATTCCAGCTCTGAAGCAAACAAAAACCAACGAATGAATCATCCATGAGCTGGCATGATGTCTTCCTTTCCTACCTCCAGTCCTTCATCCCCAACAACCACCAAGCAGCTCCAAGGCACTGAGCAGGAGTTGGTGGAATGGGGTTTAAATCCATTCCCAGCATGTTTAAATCATATATGCAGAATGCAGGTTCCCTGCTGTGAGGCAACCCCCTCACTGTAGCTAGCCTATGTGGACCTCCTGCTTCTTCTGTTCATCTTTTGGAAAGCAACTCAGTACCATTTTGTTTTTCAGTGTGTCTTGCCTTCACAGAAAGAGTCAGATGGCTTAGTGTGATAGCAGCCATGGTTTTCTGACTGGTGAGTAGCCAATTCCTCTTTCTACCTCTGTGACACACACTGCCCTGAGCATCAGTCTGGCTGCCTTAGTTGGTAGATTTGTGCAAGATGTAAAAAGGACATTTGTACAGTCTCAGGTAGTGTAGCAATTAGCAAGACTGATGGGTGGGCGTGTCCAGGAACAGGTGGCTAAGGAGATCTCTGTGTGCTTCTGAGATTTACATCTCTCAGATGAGCATGGTAGATCGGGGAGGTACCATCTTCCCTTCATAGCTCAGAGTACATAACTGCCCCCGTAGCCCAGATATCAATATCTAGCTTCCCCTTATGGGCTGGCTTTGAATGAAAAGTACTTTCTTAGATCATGAATTCCACCCTTTATAATTTTCCTTTTGCTATATGCATTCTTGTAAGCAACCCCTGTAATAACAATAAAAGTAGAAAGAGCAACGCTCTCTGTGAACCATGTCAAAGGTTCCTGGCAGGACGACAGAAGGGACACCTGGGAAGTTTATGATCCAGACACTGACTAATTTCGCCTCTGGAGATGATACTCTCCCACCTCGCAGGATCATGTTTCTCTGGTGTCTCCCCCTTCTAAGAGCAGGAAGGACATTGAATAAAGGCCCTACCTTTATGCATTCATTTGACCTTAGGTGCATACAAGTCACACACAATGCATTCATAAGGGGTAGGTAGGGTTATAGTAATTGGATAAGTGTGTTTGTACATGTGTATGCACAAAATGTGGTCAGGGGCAAGTAGGCTACATGAAATCTTCAAAACATGAACAACTGGGTTAACCAACATGTTTAAAATAGAAATTTTTCAAAAAAGTATACCGAACCAAAAGAAAGACCAGTAGAAAAGAAACTTGAAGCATAAAGAAGAATGTGGTGGCATGGTCTTCTTTTCTGCTTTGTTGTTGCTGTTGTTGTTGTTGTTGTTGTCATTATTGTTTTGGGTTTCTCTGTGTGTGTGAATCTGTATGTATGTGTCTGGGGTGATTTGGGGGGGGGGATCTTTTGGTAATAATTTTTCTTTCTTTCCAGTTTAGAGATCAAACCCAGGGCCTTAGATGGGTGAACACCCGACACCTAAACACAATCTTAGGGAGCAGACAGACAGACAGACAGACAGATAGACAACAGAGCATGACCATCCCATGAAGGAGTAGAAGCTGAGAATTGTATAAATTTGACAACATCAACAACAAAAAAATACACCAACTCAAAACATTAGTTTCTAAAAGCTAAAGGAACCCAGGCAGGATGCATACCCAGCGTCCTAGTTTCTGCATGGTGGAAACAGCATGGAGAGGAGGGTTTACTCAGATTATGTGTCCTGCCAAGAGTGGTTCACGGAGGGAAGCCAGCACAGGAACTCTAGGCAGGAACCTGGAGGCAGGAAGTGATACAGGAGCCGTGAGGAGCCCTGCTTGCTTCCCCTGGCTTCCTGCTTTGCTTTCTTATGGACCACATGCCCAGAAGTAGCACCACCCACAGTGGGCTGGACCATCTCACAAGGGTCCTTACCCAAATATAAATAAATAAATAAATACATACATACATACATACATACATATATACATACATACATACATACATACATACATAAATACATTTATACATAAATACATAAATAAGCAAGCCTTACAGACCTACAGCCATGTCTGATGAGGGCATTTTCTCAATTGCCACCGTCTCTTCCCAGGCGTTCTAGCTTGTTTCAAGTCAGAATAAAACAAGACAAGACCCACTGACTGCTGACAGCAAGAGGGACCGTCATCCTTATACCTTAAACGTCAGAACAGCAGAATTGCTGGAAAACAGCACACAGGTGATCTTGAAAGGCGATAAGCAGAACAAAATCACCTTCAAAGCAGGGTCAAGAAAGCTAATGTCTGACGTGTCATCACAAGGGTACAGGAGAGGACAGAAGCCACAGCCTTCAGGAGCTCACAGAAAACAACTCAATCCCATTGCACTAGACACTGCCTTCCCAAGCAAAGGAGGCAGAAAGGTACATACAAGCAAAATAGAGAGCATGCTGTCGATGTACATTTTAAAAATAAATACTAAAGAAATATTTTTGAAGGGACAAGAAATGCACAAAAGGCTGATGTTTTCTCACAGGTTAAGTGTGTGGTGGATTCTCAGTGAGTGCAGGTTGGACCAAATGCTGTAAGCAGTGCCTGTTTAAAGGAGACATAGAAGTGTTGTGTTTTTAATAGCAAAAACCCTGGGAAATAGGCAAAGATGTAACTCTTCTGAGGTTCTCACATTTATCTGAGAAACAGTAAAATTCTAAATTATATTAGCATTAAATAAGCCTAGCATTCATATTGTTCTAGTACTGTTAAAAAAAACAACAATTTCAAAAGAATGATATTCGATACAAATGTATTGATTGAAATAATAAAATGACATAAAGCTCCAAGGAGTTTTAAACTAAAGGAAACAGAAACATGGAGCCAAAGGAACACTACAACAGGACAGTAGATTTAAAAATCAGTGATGATATTAAATGCAAATGTGCAACTCTAAATTCAAAATATTGTCAGGATCCACAAAAAATAAAACCCACTATACTGCATTAAAAAGTATGTCATAAATATGGCGCTATAAAATGACAAGAAGGGAAACTGATAAAAAGAAAAATATCCCATGTGCACACTTTCAAAAGAAAGCTGGCATACTTGCTCTGCCATCAGTCAAGTCGCCTTAAGATGAGAAGCATTGCTACAAACAAACAGGATAGTTCATAGCAAAGGAAGATTTAGTGCCAGGAATGTGGAGCAGGGAGTCTGTGGCTGTAGGCAGCGAGCGGCTCGAAGGAAAAGGAAACACGGAACAAGCTTCAAGTATGGCAGCAGATTTTGAGAGATCTCTCTTGTTAACTGTGGGCAAGGAAAGATAAGGGAGGGAGGGAGAGATGGAAGGAAGGGACACACCCACACCCACAGAGGAGTGAGAGAAACAGAGATAGAGGAGACCAGAGACACACAGAGAGAAAGAGACGGGGTGAGGTGGGGAGAACTGTTCTACACAGCTATAAAGCCTGTGAACTACAATGACCATCAGGGCCGGCAACATCTGAGGGGGTGAGAGTAGATTTTCTTTGGCCAACCAGCAGCCATCCAATTAGGCTGAAAGCCCACTCAACAGGAGACGCTTCATGCCTGACTTGATAAACCTAGCCAACCAAGCATCATGGCTGTTGAGGTCATAGAACTTAGAGAAGAACATTTTCCTGCCAGTTCTCTAAACTAGTATAACCACCAAGTACATTCTAAACAGAACACCTTCTGTCCACAGATGAGTGTATCTTTGACCCCTCATCAAAGAAGCTCCTTTTGTAGCAGATGGAGACATTCCAGAAATCGATAACTGATCAAATGTGGAGAACAACAGACTGGGCGGGGGTGCCTGCTGACAGCACAACCCCTATACCTAGAGTTCATGGAACGCTGTAGCAGAGGTTATGGAAAGATTTTAAGAGCCAGAGGATAGGACATCTGCTTCCAGATAGTGTCTTCTATATAAGACAGAGTTACACCCATGAAATTAACAATACAGCCACCTAAAGAAGACTCACATAAGGACAGTATCAGTTGACATTCCAGCATAGATGGAGGCAACCTCACAAGGCCCTAATCCCAAAGAGCTATAGCCAACTAGTGGCTAATAAGAAACTGAGTCAATCCTTTCAGAGATGAGTCCTTCATTAGGCTATATAGTCTCACGTAATCAGCCTTAAATGCCTGTACATATGTGCAACACTAGACCGACTCAGCAGGTTATATTCATATATTCGTATGTGTCTATGTGCATGTATAACAATAATTTGAAAAAGAAGAGGTCATGAACTTGGGAGGCACTAGGGGGCACTGGAATTATGGGGGGAGGCTGCATGGGAGTAATTTTGAATTCTCAAAATAATAAGTGTAAAAAATGTTTTTAAAAGACCTTGATTGACATAAGAAGCATTACAACTAACAACCGAAGAATGTGGTTGTTTTAAAAGTATACAGAAAACGTTTGTCAAAACAACCACTTTGAAAGCCAGAAAGTAAATTTTAAATGGTTGGAACCAGAAAGGATGTGTGGGTTTTTAAACCACAAAGCTACGATAGAGTATATCCCCTTCTGCTTATAGTAAGTGCAAGAAAGGAAGAGTCAAAATGCTTGAAAATTAAACAACACAATTTAAAACAGCCCACTGGCCGAAGAGGATAAAACACAACGGGAATTGTAAATACCTTAAATCAATGAAACTATAATGAATTTCTGTGTAGACTTAATACCAAGCTTAACATATATATAACAGACATTGAATGTGCATATAAAGTATACGCTGAAGCTTCAGCGTCTAAGCCTCTGTCTTAAAGAATTTTAAACGATGGCAAATGACTCACAATAAAGATAATAATATGATAAAGGCATACATAATAAAATAGGACACAAAACTACAATGGAAACATCAACAAAGGTAACATTATTTGTTACTTGAAATCAGTAATAACTTCGTTTTGCCTCAGGCAAGAGAGAAATAAGTTACTGATATCACTACAGGTCTTTAGGAGGAATTAAACAAAAGTTGTAGGAGCTGATAAATTCTAAGGTGATTGAGTAGTTTGTGGAAGAAAAACCCTAAAGCCTATAATAATGTTTTCTTAGAAACAGGAAAATTGTGTTAAACTGAATACATGATTTGAAGTCTTTTCTTAAGGAAACCTTCATGGCCACACGGCCTTACTTGTACAGTTCCCTAACACCAGACCCTGGAATGGGAGATAATGACTGAGGCATATTACAAAATTCACAAAAGACTGTTTTCAAATCTCAAAGAAAAAACTCCAGGAGTAATAATTAAGCCCTGAGTGGAAGTCACTCTGCAGAGACTGCGGGTCAGCTGGCGAGAGATCTCATACTATTATTTCTCCATATGGCTTATAAAAGCATGTTCACATATGGTGGGAGTAGGTTTCACTGAATTTTCTTCAAATAACTGGTCAAGTTCCCTTTGATTCCCAAACAGACTGGGATTTTCTCATTAACGCTACTCCACTTTGAACTTTTCTAGCATTTTATTATGTCTTCCGAGATGCCTAGACTTCTGTCTGTGATGACATCTGTGACCTTAACTTTGATAATGGTGCCACATCATCTCTGTTGAAGAGAGGGCTATAGAGCACACATACTTACACCTTGACTGTTTTATGACTTTGCTTACAGACAGCCATAGCTTACTGGCCTTTGTGCTTTGTGTTTAGGTTTACCAACCTAATCCCACGACCTGTGTGCCCCAACTGTTTGCATACCTGATGGAATTTACCCACGCGCCGCACATAACCGGCCACTTCGTTATCAGATTTGAAGATCTTCCAGACCTTTCTGCGTGCCCTTCTGTATGCTCGTGATCCCTTCCAGTCCATGGCCAACAAGGAGCGCTCTGTCAGGGCAGCGGCCACAATGATGTCCAGTTGGCCATTGTAGATGAGAACCTGAAATGAATTCCAACCGTCAGCAAACATGGAATTCAGAAGGAAAGTCAAGGGACAGATTCAGGGATGGAGGGTGAAACTGAAGCAGACATAGGTCCCTAGAGGCTGCCCTAGCAGATCTGATGCTCACTTGCTCCCAGATCACCACACACACCAACAACCTGACAGAAACTCCGGTCCTGTCTCAGCTAGTGACAGCCTTCCAAAATTAACTTATAAAGGCAACAGACAGCTGTGTCCCAAAAGATAAGCAGAGGTTTTCCTGAATTCCATACAATGTTGATCTGTCCAGTCTCCAATTAGGTCTGAATGCAGACCTCTGGTTGAGTTTTCAAATTGAATTTCACTGTGTATGCTTATTAGAGACTGACACTGAGCCATAAGCCAAAGTCTCCTTTTTTTTTTTTTTTTTTTTTGTGAAACTTTCTGACCTTCTGAAAGGACAGCTGACAGAACACCAAGATCAGACAATAGTAACTGCAAACTTTCACACAGGATGTTCCCTGAGCTAGGCGTAGATAGTGTGTTCACTGGGCAGGTATGCAGAACCACCCCCGCCCCTGGGCTGCAAGTTTCTCCCTCTTTACTTCCTCCTTCTTACCGCTTTTATTTTGTAACCTTGCTCACAATAAACAGACCTTGACAATCATTGCTTCATCTCCTCCTCCTTTTCAGGCATGGTCCCCCTCAGACCTCCCTGAAAAACTGGGTCCTGTAGGTCGGGACATATGCTATCTCTGCCTTCATGATGCAGCCTTCTTAAAAGATTTAAACAAAATTTAAAAGCTCTGTGTGTGTGTGTGTGTGTGTGTGTGTGTGTGTGTGTGTGTTCATGTGTACATAAACAAGGAGGTTACATTGTAATGGAACCAAGCGATACTACACTTTGAATTCCATATTCCTCAGTCCTCCTGTGTCAGGTTTGAAGCAATTACAGCTTCTTGAAACAGGAAGATAGATGCAAACTCTCAAATCCATTGGCCCCATGCTACTTCTCAGGCTCCTTTGCCTTACTATATCATATCCATCCATGCAAAGGAAGTCCTTCCTTTCCAGAACAAATCTTTCCCTCCCACATAAATGGAGACCGTAGAGAATGCCGAGACAGCTTGCTTTCTCCCACACAACTCAAAACTTACATAGAAAGGACTTATAAATATGGATACTTTCTGTTTCCAGTAACCCCATTTTGCACTCTACAGAAAGAAAGAAAGAAAACTAAGAGGCATACAACTATGCATGTTGAGTCTCATTATAACCAAGAGCTTAACAAAAGCCAACAGCCTGTAACTGGTGAGTAGCTAAGTGTTCGGTGGCTTTGGAGTTCTCTGGACTGTTGTAAAGTTAAGTGAGGTGGGATACGCTTATCCTAGATTTGAAATACGAATGCTGAAAGTCAGACATACGCCATATTACAATTACCTCACACTCTATACAAACACACACATGTGAAAGGAAATGTTTGGAAAATAATATGGTTCCTTAATTCACGCAGTAAAGCCCTGAGCCACTTCTTCCCTTACCCTTTGTACTTCTGACATCGCTTTTGTGGTACTAACCTCATCATAACTATAAAGCATAGACGTTTCACCCAAAGGAGAGGTTTTCCTAGATTCTGTGCAACCTTTGATCTGCTCTCAGGCTCTGTTTTGGCCTGAGTGGAGACCTTTGGTTCTGTCTTCAAATTGGCTATCAAGTGATCGGCCGCATGTTTCCATCTCTGCGTGGCACAGACTTCCTAAAAGGCTTTAACGAAATTAAAAAGCCCGGGACTTTGACACACTCCCAAGCCTCAGACAGAGGTGGGATAGGATTCAGGCTAAGATGAAAGAGTCCTGGGCCTCCACCACAGGAACACTCAGCCTTTCATGTTGCTCAGTCACCCTCGCCACCCCCTCTCCAACACGGGAACCCAAAGGGAAAAGTCCTTGATAGATTTAAGGCCATTTTTAAAGATTTGACTCAACTGAGCAATAAAATATTTGCTATTGTTTATACAAAACACCGCCTCAAAGGCTCCCAGTACTTATGGCCTGCACAAAGCCTCCAAAGTATGGAAACAATTACCCTTGGTGGGGACCAGTGAACAGAGCTCAAATTCCTCACTGTTCTCAGAAGGCCTCATTATGGCTGATTAACAAAGATAATCATGTACAAAGTAAGTCTCCTTCCAGAGTTCAGTGAAAAGATGCGGATTAATTAGCAATTTGCCAGGTTGTCCTTTCATCTGGGTTGTTCATGGCCACACTGCAAAACAGCATCTTCTCAAAAGAACAAAACAGAACAAAACTAAAACAAAACAAAACAAAACAAAACCCCAGCATCTTCTCTCAGAAGTCATTGAGAGCTATGTTTTAAAAATATCATCACTGTATCTTTAATAAATTACACACACACACACACACACACACACACACTGTCTTCAGACACACCAGAAGAGGGCATACAGATGGCTGTGAGCCACCATGTGGTTGCTGGGAATTGAACCAAGGACCTCTGGAAGAGCAGCTGATGCTCTTAACCACTGAGCCATCTCTCTAGCCCTCATCACTGTATCTTAAAAACCAATGTAAAACTTTTGTTGTTGTTCACTTGTTTCTTTCTTCAGTCTTAAGGAACAATAACAGACGTCATAGCTTAGAGGCTTGTCTTCTCAGTGTTACAGGATATGTTTGCTGATCTAAACTGAGACACAGCCTATCCCTGACTGTTTTCCTTATTACTCCAAACTCTTCACAAACCAGAACAACTACCTTCTAGATCAAGGCAGTGAGGATCCAAGATGTATATTCCTGTGAGTGTGCGGAGTGATGTAGACAGCTCACTTTGGGGAGCAGGCAATGAATAGCCTCTTTTCAAGCCAGGGCAATTTTAATTTCTAAAAGGCACACAAATAAAATGCAGCAAAAGAGAAATCAAATAAATGCTTGTGATCATCTTGGTTGCCAGCTTGGCTAGCGTAAGAGAAGTCTAAATATTTTTGCTAAAGCATGATCCTGCATGTGTCTATGAAGGTGTTTCCAGAGATAACTGGGGTGTAGGTTAGTGAACTTAATGGGTGTCTTAGGTAAGGTTTTACTGCTGTGAAAGAACACCATAACCAAGGTAACTCTTATAAGGCCAACATTTAATTGGGGCTGGCTTACAGGTTCAGAGGTTCAGTCCATTATCATCAAGATGGGAACATGGCAGCATCCAGGCAGGCATGGTGCAGGAGGAACTGAGAGTTCTACATCTTCATCTGAAGGCTGCTAGCAGAATATTAGCTTCCAGGCAGCTAGGATGAGGGTCTTAAAGCCCACACCCACAGTGACACACCTACTCCAACAAGGCCACACCTTCTAATAGTGCCACTCCCTGGGCCAAGCATACACGAACCATCACAATAGGGAAACACATCCCTTCAACATTGAATGGTATCCTCTAACACACTGAGGGACCAGATGAAACAAAATATCAAGAATAGCGGGAGCCTGTGAGCTGCATGCTCCATCTTCAACAGATGCAGTGTTATTGCCATTGCTCAGAGACACCAGACTCAGGTTTTCAATGCACAGTCACACCTGTCACTTACTGGGGTTGGGGTGCATGGCTTCTTGGTCTTTATCAGCAACCTCAGGACTGAATGAGTAGGTCAGAGAGCCCAGGATCCAGCAGCAGTGAGTGGAGAAGCCCAGATAGATGCATGTAGTCAGGAAGCCATAAGTACATGCCATCTATCCACATCCAGAGAAACACGGAAGAGTTAGGGCTGTGCTGGGCACCACACACCCTGGCTGCTCTCACACTGGTCGACAGAGATCTAATTCTATCTGTCCTAGACTGAGGAGTTTCCCAGGGTCAGGACTTTCAGTGCTAAGAGCAGGGAGTCACACAAACTTTCCCGCTGGGTATGCAGGTAATCAAAGCAAAGAAAGTCTAGAGACAAGGAGAAGAGAGAGGCGTGAGATTTTAGCTACACGTCCTTGTCCATAGTACAGATTAAGCATGGAGCAAAGAAAGACAGTTGGAGCTGGTTTTTCAGAGATCAGAGATGAACCAGGCAACACCCTGAACACCCCAGCTCCCCACACACCTGCCTGTCAGCTGTGAGCCTGACAAAGGGCAAGTCATTCTTGGAGCATTTCCCCTGCTCTGTGGAGGGCTGGCTGGTTAGCTCAGTAGAACTGGTTGTTGTATACTAACATGGAAAGATGCTTATTGTATGGAAAAAGTCAATCAAAACCTGCAGCCTACTTGTTTATACTCTGTAATTGCCATGTTTTTAAACCATGTGCATCCTTTCAATCTAAGAGAGAATGAAGAAGCATGATGGCAGCTGCAAAGAGTCAAAGGATATTCAAGTTGTTTGTGCTTGATCGGCATCTGAGTCTTTTAGGCCACATGGTTTTAGTGCTGCCCTAATGAAAAACTGCATAACAGGCAGGGATACTTAGGGCAAGCCAGGTGCTGCAGTTTGACAAAGGATATGACTGGGGAAAGAACCAGCAAACTTCTAATACTACCAGTCCCCAGTTTTTCATAGCGACTAGATTAAACAACTTCATCTTGGTTCATAGATAACCTCGTCTCTAAACTGAAGTGTTCATGATGGAGCAGTTAAGTGATAAGGGTAGCAATTGTCTCTTCATCTTTGATAAAAGGTGGAGGGTGGACCAGTGGGTGACTCAGCTGGTAAAGTGTCTTGTCACAAGCTTGACTGACTGACTTACACCCCTGGAATCTATGCATGGAAGGAGAGAAATTTCTTCATTTTAGCTCTCTCTTATTACATCCATGTGTCTTGTGGCACAGACATCTAAGCGTTTATAGATACACACATACATAAATACATTTAAAAAGTGCAAAAACACGGCACAGCAAAAGTGTTTTAATGTGTATTCTGTGCATCCCTCTAAACATGGTGTTATTCTTACTGAGGCAGGGACTAAAGGCAATATAGCTACTGTGTTGCTATGGAAGCCATGAGTGTATGAGGTGTTTGGTGACTCATGGATCCCAGACCTACAAATTCTTATCTACAGCTCCTTCAGAAAGCAACGGAGTCCTTCTAAGGGAGAAAATGCTAACCCCTATGACTAAGTGATCAGTGTTACCAAATGCCCCTGGAAACTGCAGGTGGATGAATGTGAAACCCAATTCTTGCCTCCATTAGCAACCTTGGGCACTTTGTCCACCTCTCCTGAGGGTGGCTTTTCTTTGATTTTTATTATGATTTTGTTTTCAGTATGTATTCGTCATTAAAATCCTAGGTTTCATCATGATTTCTGTGTTCTATTCATTTTACCCCCACATCACTCTCCTATCAATCCGTTTCCTTCCTACTTCTTTACCCTGTTTACACACACACACACACACACACACACACCCCTATAATGTACATAGAAAAGAAAACTCCTGATATTTATTTACTGAGTATAGTTTCTTATAACATGATCTTTCATTCAATCCACCTTCCTGCAAGTGCAAAATTCTGTTCTCATTTCTGGCTCAATAAAACTCCACCCTGTATGTATCTATTCTCTACCCTGTATGTATCTATTCTACCTTTGCTTTATCTGCACATTCTGACAGACATCTAGGCAGAGTCCATAGCTTCACTGTTGTGGACAGTGCTTCAATAAACATGGATGTACAAGTGCCTCTGTGGAATGCTGGCTTTGCGTTCCTCTGTTATGTACCCAGGTGTGGTGCAGCTGTGCCATGTGGCACTTCTATTTTTAGTTTTCTCGGGAACCTCCATAATGACTTCCATAATGGATGTGTCAGCTTACACTCCCCCAAAACAACATAGAAAGTTCCATCACCAAGGCTACCCCGCCCTTGATCGCCAGCATCAGTTTTATTTTTTTACCATGACCATTCTCACGGGGGGACGGGGGGATGGAATCTCCACTGAGTTTTTTGTTGGTGCTGGTAGTGTGTGTGTGTGTGTGTGTGTGTG
>NC_034591.1:72488286-72504125 GCF_900095145.1 Mus pahari
CAGGGTTTCTCTGTATAGCCCTGGCTGTCCTGGAACTCACTTTGTAGACCAGGCTGACCTCGAACTCAGAAATCCGCCTGCCTCTGCCTCCCGAGTGCCGGGATTAAAGGTGTGCGCCACCACGCCCGGCTTCAAAGTTTCTATACCGTGTTCTGTGGGCTCGCCTGTTGCCTGTCTAGTCAGGGCCACTCAGACTTCTCTTGGTAACTACTTCTGGTGCCCTGTACACACTGGACACGGCTCCTCAGAGACTGTCACTCACCATCTCCCTCTCTGCAGGAAGTACTGGTATGTGAATTAGGGTAAGAGGCTCAAAGCTCTTCACTTACAACTTGGGTGGTGGGCAAAGGGACACAGGGGACCCTGAACAGTGTACAAGCTCTCAGCCCTCTTTGGTTCCTTTCTTTTCTTGGTCCTTCACGCATTCTGAGAATTTTGTGACCCATTCATGTCTTTCAACCAATAATTCCAGGTTTCCACTGCTAAAAACTGCAGAATCTAGATGCAAACAGCACTGGACCGGTGCCATTCATGCCTGAATGCTGAGGCCAGAAGCACCACGCTGTGGATCTTAACCTCGTGGAGACTCTGCATGCTTTTCTGGGTACAGACGTGGTGACATCCACACAAGTGAGAATCAATGAGATGGTTCACTCAGAGCTCCTAGCATAAAACTCGATGTAGCTCAAGGAGTTTTGTCTCCCTCTCGTCCAGTGCCAATTACCTTACAATGGCTCGAAAGGACCCATGAAACACTTTTGTTTGCTTGTTTGGTAGGTTAGTTGATTAGTTGTTTGTTGTCTCTCATTACAGGTGGTTGTGAGCCACATGTGGTTGCTGGGATTTGAACTCACGACCTCTGGAAGAGCAGTCGGGTGCTCTTAACCACTAAGCCATCTTACCAGTCTCATGAAACACTTTTAAAGTAAACCTTCATGTTCCATGATGGTTTTTCCACAAACAGGTCATAAAGGGACCCAGGCCCAGCAGAGGTTTTTTTTGTTTTGTTTTGTTTTTTAACATGTAATGAAAATTCATTTCAGATTCACAAACAGATCCTCAGCAGGAGGCCAAGGGGACAGGATAAAGTTGTTTGACAAATCTCTCTCTCTCTCTCTCTCTCTCTCTCTCACACACACACACACACACACACACTAACTCTCCAGAGAACAATCTTCCAATACTTATTTTTATGCACATTGCTTATAACACTTCAGTTTTTCTTGAAAAGTTGGAACTATAAATTATTAAATTATTAATACTCTAAAAGCACTTAAAAGTCTGGAATTCAGCATCACCAGGAATTTCCCCCGCATTGAATACTATTATGCAACAGTGGTAAATGTCACAGAAGGAAGGGAAAAACGCCTTCTTGAACAACATTAGAACACAGTTTTGTTCTGTCTTGGCAAGTATGCTAAGCATCTTATAGAACTCCCAGAAAGCCAGGGTTATTAATTCCATTTTAGATGCAGGGATGCTAAAGTTCACATCTGCCGAAGCCCAGACCATGCTTCTAATAATCTTCTTTTGCAGTGCACCTCTGCCAAAGGCCGCTATTTACAGATACAAAGTTAAAGTCACGGCAAATATATAATCCTTCATAATGAGCCATGCCTGCTTGTAGTTAAGACCACAGGCCCTGCCTGTGTTTGTACTCTAGCTCTGCACCAAATAGCAGATACACCTCAATTAAGCTACTAGGCCTATCCACCAACATTTCCTCACCCATAAAACGGGGATGAAGGCACACAGGAACTGGGAGAGTCCTGTGGTCTGTGCACACGGTGCTCACAGCATGGGGAAAAAAGCAACAACAGCATCTCAGTAATAATCTCATCACAGCCACCTTTGAAGCAAAGTCTATGCCATCTCAGTATTTTCCAAACGAAATGTGCAGCTAAGGCCATAAGAATTAGGATCTGGCACAGCGGTGATGGATAAACCACAGTATAACACAGTAGAAGAGGCTTGTAAAGGCCGCATGGAATGCGCACACAGGAGTCTTGAACTCAAGCAACCAGGCCTGTGCTCACTGGGTGAGCTTTGTTATGTCACTAACTCATTCTCAGCCCTAGATTCTCCTGGAACAGTAGAATATTTTACAGCTCAGAGTTTGCGGGAGGGGCAGGGGGTGTCATGTCATCTATAAATGTTTCCTGTAATCTGAAGAGCGGGATTCTACCAATGCCATTGTTACTCCTTATCAAGTGCCAAGGCAAACGTTAAGTGTGGACTTCTACTACAGGACAAAGGTCTGTATTGGGTGCCTGAGACCTGTATTCATCAGCCTTATGCATGGCTAAGCAAGAATATGGGGCAGATTTCCATCACATTACAGCCAACCAGGAGGCAGAGAGCAAGGCCAGAATAATTACCTTCAAGGTCCCAGCCTACTGACTTACTTCTGCCAGCTAGGCACACTTCCTAAAGGTTCCACAACCTCCAAAATTAGTGCCACCAGCTATAGAGGGAGAGCATGAACTTTCGAGTGACATTTCAGATTCAAGGCCCTGACAAATTCTAATCCACAACATCATACACTTAGAAGGAGGAGCCTTCGGCTGTGACAGGTCATGAGGTTGGGCCTCTTAGCCATGAAAGGTCCCCAGGAGAGTTCTTCTTCTTTGTAAACAGGCGATGATAGCAGAAAGGAACAAGCTGTATTGCTAAGAGGACCCTGCCATGCACCCTGGCATGCAATCTCAGACGTGCAGCCTCCAAAACTACAAAACAAAGTCCTATTGTTTTCAGATTTCCCAATCTACCAGGTATGCAATAGGAGCAGAACAGGGAAAAAGAGAAGCACAGCAGGGAAACCTGACCAAGCTGCACTCTTCCTACCCCTTCGCCACGGTGAGCTTCCCCACAGACAAGGCTCTACCCTCCCTAGTGTCCTCACACACAGACCTTAGGGTGGTGGTCTCCTACAGACAGCATCAGTGCTGATATTGTCTTGTCATTTCTAAGAAAAGAAAAAAAAATTTATTTGTCTGTATCCATATCTCTGTCTGTGAAAAAAAAAAAAAAACCAAACAAACAAACCAATATTCTTAGTCCAGCCCAGCTCATTTACTTCCTCCCTTTCCTGGACCTGCAGGCAGTTGGGTGTCCCTTCCAGCGGGATGGAAGGGAAGTGGCCTTTTGTCTCTGATGGAGCTGAGAGCAGTCTCACTTAGATATGTGATGCGGTGTTTGTTTGATTGTTCATTCAGCACATGCTTGTCCAACAGGCAAATATTTATACAGGCAGCTGAGGGGCCAAGCACCTGGGAACAGATAGAAGCAAGGGGTGACCCTCGTCCTGATGTAGCTGACTTCCCTAAACTTTGCACAACAATGGACAATCAGAAGAGGAGAGGCAAGCTTGCTCTTTCATGCTTGATGTTTTCCTCAGAAGAGTGGCCAACACCAGTCAGTTTCACTCTGGCCTTTCTGAAGGGCGAGTTGTTTTAATAACTGACACCATAAACACTTCAGATTCTCAAAGTACATCAATCAGCAGTTCACTGGGGGAGTAACTCGGCAAGGGAGCTGCTTTCTCCTCTAAGGGGAGAGTGGTCTAGCTGGATCTGTCTTAAGGTCATAGCCAGATACCCTGCGGGAGCAACCCACAAAGCCATCCAGAGAGGCTCCATGCTCTCTCAGTCTAGACTTTGCCTCAAACAAAATAGGGGTGCCACAAGGCAACCAAGGTAGAGAGATGTGTGCTCTTAACATAGCCTCTATAACAGAGAAGGGGCTTGAGTCAGGACTGTATACAACCATTCGTTTTGTTATGTTTTCATTGCCACGAATATAAAAGAGTAAGAGAAAATAAATGACATGAAGCCCACTTACAGACTTAAACTTTACCAACAGACAACCCAAAGTTCCCTCCTCCTGTTCCGACTGCCTGTCCCCTCGGTAGGAAAATTACAGAAATGTTGCTGGAGGCAGCTTGGGCCCCTTGGTCCAATGGAAAAGCAAATTGGTCTTTTGTGTGAAAGGGTGGGTTTCTGTTGTTGCATTTTTCGATGAAAGATTTATGCTTGCATTTTGGCCCATTCACAATACATCATAATGCTTTGCAGACAAACTTATGCTCTTTTCCCAATGATCTAGTGACCTTAATCTCTAACATTTTGTGGTTTCCTGTTTGGGGAAATGATTGAACAGAAGCCTAAGCTATTCCAGGCTGCACTGAAGTCCCACTGGGCCTCTATCTGTCTTACTTTTGAATATCCTCCTGTTCACTAATCAAAAAAAAAAAAAATCTCTTTTAAAAGAAAGTTTCCCTACAGATGCTAAATCATCGAAACTCCTGCAATGCAGCTCTCCAGGATTCCTTTTTTGTCTGCTTTTCTTATCATTCTTCTATTGCAGTCTCCGAGGCGGCTGGCAATTCTTTCTGCTTGAAGCAATTAGCAGGACCCACTGGTGCCTTGCCTCTGAACAGAGAGAATTAATTGCACTAATATCCAGCTCAACAAAAGATGATTCCCAAAGGTTTCTTCAAAGGATGATTCCCAAAGCTTTCCCAAACACCAAGAAGCAAAAGAAAAACTTGAATTCAGCTAAGGAGTACAACATTTAAGAACCATTCTGACTGGAGGAGGAGCTAATACCCTGCTTGGACAAAGGCTTGGCTCCAGTGGTCAGATTGGTTCCCAATCTTGGCCCTTCTCCTCCCTTAGTTTTACAGGGACTCAGGGGTGTATTACACAGAAAGTCTGAGTCCCCAAGGTTATCTGGAAAGGACTAAGTCAGAGCAGCAATGCGCTTGTTGAATGACCCAGTAGTCAAATCTGCAACCAGGCCATTCTTTTTTTTTTTTTTTTGGTTTTTCGAGACAGGGTTTCTCTGTATAGCTCTGGCTGTCCTGGAACTCACTTGGTAGACCAGGCTGGCCTCGAACTCAGAAATCCGCCTGCCTCTGCCTCCCGAGTGCTGGGATTAAAGGCCTGCGCCACCAGGCCCGGCTTCAGGCCATTCTTGAAATGAGAGATTTTTGCCTCTGAGTTTAGGCAAAGGAAAAGACAAAGAGGCCAGGAAAGTGAGGCAGGAACACCTACTCTCTTGTCCGCCATTCTGCCACTGGCTGGTTTTGCCAAGAATGAAGAAAAGTGAAAGTGAACAACAGACCCGAGGGGGTGTCCAGTGGTTACACAAACTCTGCCTCTCAGCTGAAAAGTGATTGCTGCTGCTCACAAGCTCACGCTGAATCACTGAGCCTCGTGCGAGTGGAGGGGAGCAAGAAGAAAAGCCAACTTGAACGCATTCAGAAAGCCAGCATTCCAACACAGGGACCTTACCAACCACCTGGAACAGCACCATGCAAAAGATGTTCAAGAATGACCCAGGGTTAGGTTGTTCTGCTAAATTTGAATATGAAAGCCCTGGGGGTCCTTACTAGGGAACATTTTCTATCCTTGTTGATCACTTATCTCTCAAGAATGTCCACTGACCAGTATTGATAAAAGCATTTGAATGTGCAGGACACACCCCTAGGAGGAAGCCTTTCCACGTGCACACAAATCATCCCCCCTCCACCCCCCTTCCTTGTTACCAGAGGGCAGCCTCAAGGTCATACTCAAAGGCCAACTCCAAGGGCTACAATGTGCTTGCCAGTATCATTACCCTTCTAAAAGGGTAGCCAAGGAGCCAATTTATTTCTACATCATGAAACGCACTTAATTAACATGTATGCATTTGCACACAAACTAGTCAACCAGAAACAAGCCTGCTCCCACCCCCAAAATGCTTAAATTTCTAGGTAGTTAAATTTGTAGCACCAATCTGCACTGTTAATAGAGTAGTTAGTGAGGTGCTGAAAATGTGGCCAGTCCACGTTTTATGCAAAAGTAACCAATGTAAAATACCTCACTGATTTATTAGTATTTGCTGCAACCCAATGTAACATTGTGTGTGTGTATGTGTGTGTATATACATATATATATATATATATATATATATATATATATATATATATATTATAATTATATAGTTAGTTAGGGTCAGTCTATTACCAACATTGATTTCATTGCTACTCACGTTTTCAATGAGCCTCCTGGAAAATGTAAATAATATGTGTGCCTCACACTCTATTTCAGTTATGAGGCACTAGTGTGCCTTGTGTTATGTTTATGCTGTCAAGAACAGATTCCTCTACTATAGCTGCCAAATGACAGAAGTAGCTTTCAAGGTCAGCCACTCTTGGCCGCAATCTGCATTGTCAACAAGCTAGATAGAGTTAGGCACCTGGGGACATGGCACTGTACGGGCACAGCTGATACTCCAAACTATGTCTGCCAAAGTGGAGTGCATGAGCCACACATACGAATACACACACACAAACACACACACCTCACCCTATCGACTCCTCCTGATCCTCTGTCATTACCACTATTCTCAGATTCAAAAGTAATAGTATTGCTTGCTCGACATGGAGCGGCTTGCCCCTGATGGTGTGGGGAGCAAACCCACAGTGTAGCTTTGGGAAGGGAGGCCCATTTCCCAGCTAGTTACCACAACCCCCGTGCCAGAGGACAGCAGCATTTGCTGGGGGAGAAATCCTAAGCAGCCTGCAAAGGACATAACAAGAACACTGAAGCCCTCAAACATCGCAAGGGGATTGGAAGGGGGTTTGTTCAGTGTTCAGTGAGCACAGCGTTCATGGGTTGCAGACCACCAGGGACTCCAGCTGGCCCACTGTCACTGTCTTCTCCCATGACACTCTTGCCTTTCACTCTGAGAGGATATAGTTCTCTGTGAACGGAGATTGCTTTGTCCTCCTTGATAAGGGGACTGAGCATGAGAGCAAGTCGGCATGCCTCCACAGAGCCAGGAGGCCACTTCCAGGAGTCCAGTTCCCACCTGGAGAGGTCAGTTCCTAGAACCCACCCAGGAGGGCAGCAAAGTTAAGGAAGCCACACTAACTTCACAAAAGAAAGCAAGTAGCTGACCTTTCCTTATCAAAGAGACAGTTTTTATCTCCACCGGAAAACCTGTTGTCAGTCGGGTACAAGAGCCTCTTCCCTACACTCTCAAAGGCGCTATTCACCACAGTAACCCTATTAGCTTGCAATTAGGTTGGGGTGGCTCACTTTCTTCAAAAGTACAGCTCCCTCATTTGGAGAATAAAGCATCCATTTCCCCATTCTTTCTAAGAAGATGGCACGAATCACAGTAACAAATACAGAGACTGTCTGGAGGCTGCAGAGACAAATTGAGCAGCAGACTGATAAGAGACCATAGTTGGATAGAGCAGGAAAATCAGGCCAGGAAGGTCAGGGCCACATCCCTAGGGTTCAGCTTTCATTCAGTCACTTGTCACATAGGAATCCTGCCCTCGGTTGCCTTGACAGTTCTCCTGTGACAAGACTTGTCTGCAATAACAATAGCACCAACAGTTAATAACAGATTGACCCACAGCAAGGGCAAGGTTGAAAACCTCCCACAATATAGGCTGGGCAAATGCTTCAATAAAATCCTCCTAGGACTAAGCAGCCTGCAAGGGACATAACAAGAACACTGAAGCCCTCAAACATCGTAAGGGGATTGGAAGGGGGTTTGTTCAGCGTTCAGTGAGCAGAGCGTTCATGGGTTTTAGACCACCAGGGACAAAAATAAGACAAAAAAAAAAAAAAAGCCTCCTAGGACGAGCCCTGCAGGTTGCTGCTGTGGCTTCTTCCTTGTGTAGTGGGAAGTCTGTGTTTTCTCCCCATTTATAGACCAGAGCCAGCTGCCATAACTGAATTAAGTTATGGGTTCTCAGAAGAAGGAATACAGGGCTGAGTCAGACTGAATGGAAAATAGTTCGCATAATGATGGAGGTGATGATGACAGTGATGTTGATGATGGTGGAAGTGGTGGTAGTGGTGCAGGAGGAGGTGGTGGAGGTGGTAGTGGAAAAGATGGTGATGGTGGGGGGTGGAGGAGGAGTAGGAGGAAGAGGAGGAGGTGGTGGTGGAGAAAGTGGTAAGGATAGTCAGGGTAGTAGAGGAAAAAGAGGAAGAGAAGGAGGAGGAGATGGTGGTGGTAATTCTGATAGAGGAGGAGGAGGGGGTGGTGAAGGTTATGGAGGTGTGTGGGGAGGTGGGAATGGAGAATGCAAACAAAACACAGGCATTGGCTTTGCATCCTGACTCTAGACTAACAAGTGACCATTTAACATACGGAACCTATTAGTACCCCAATCTAAGCATTAAACATGAGTAAGGCTTATTATTTTGTTTTGTTTTGTTTAATTTTTTAAATGATGTTTTACTGTCTCCTTCTCCATCCCAGGGGGTGGTGTTAGACATTTCTTTGAGATCCACTGAATTCCACTGAATGGTCCAGTCCTATTGAACATCTGCAGCATCGTTTTGTGCAGTCTCTGACCCGTCCCACACCATCTTTGCAAAGCCATCTGACAGAGTTGCCTCTCTGTACCAGTTGTCTTTCAAGGCCACTGGATTTAAATAAGTACCTCTCAGTTAACCAGTCACCAGCTAGCTCTCTGACCCCACAAAACAAAGTCTGATGTCTGTTATCTTTCCAAACTACCCTCACTGTGCCACACTTGGGTGCTTCCAGAGTTGCCCCTAAACAACATACTTTTTGCAAAAATGTTTTTGCTTTCCTTGTTGCCCTGACCAACAATTTACTTTTAGATTTTTTTCTTAGCATGAAATATGTTCAAATAACCAAGTAGATCTCTGGCAAAATGGCAGTGTTCACCCAACAGAGCAACTTAACCAAACCATTCCCAGGTAAATCTAACATTGGATGGCTTGATGCAATGAGAGGGTAAGATGGCACGCAGGCTTGCAGCATCTTGGGCGTGTCATGATACTTGAATTTAGAGACAGGCCATGAGAAGATGCCGCTACCTACATTCAGGTGAAAGCATCCTATTTCACAGCTATGGGCGTTCTCTTCCAGTTATTTGCTGACATGCTTAATGATTCCCCTCACACAAGGCATAATTCGTTCAGTTCATCGGAGTCTTTGCTTGGCTTGTGACCAGCACAGGTAAGCTGACTTCACAAGGAGCCAGCAGGAGGAAGTGGCTTCTGTGCCTACACTAGTTTTGTGTGACTCTAAAGGGACAGTTGCTTGTCTGTGGTAAGCTAGGCTGCAGGTATAAGGAAAGACTGTCCCGGGATGAGCATCCTTCTACTCCATGATAGTTCACTGGAAGTTACTTTCTCGTCCCTGAAATTTCTCAGGGAATAGTACTGACATTGCCTTCACTGTCTTCAGAGGGCATGGAAGAAGGGGCTCCCATCAGTTTAAAGTCAATAAAGTCTGCTCCCCTTCCCCCCAACCTCCACTGGCTCCAAGATGCCTGGATCCAACAACTGAAGAACTGGGCTGATTTAAATGTGAATGTTTTCCTTGATAGGCTCTGTCATTCATCAGACCCAGACTCCTGGCCCCCAATACCTTTAACATGTGTCACTAGAAGATGTTCTTAAGGAAATATAAACAATTAAAACCAGTGCTAAAACAAGCTATACTAGGAAGACGTAGCCTTTCAGCTTCTAAGTCATGTTCATTAATCAGGGACCACTCAGCTAAAGGAAGCTCTTTCGATAGCCTTGGTAAGTAAATAAAACACCAGTGGTCTGGGTGTTAAGCTTTCAGTGTGCTAGTGCAGCTGAGAAATGTTAGGACCCTGAACTCTGAAGATGCAATTAAGGGGCATTTAATGAGCTGTAGAATGATACATGCCAGGGAAATGTAACTTTATATTTACAATTTCCTGACTAGATGAACTTTTAAACACAGCACATTAAGCCCTATCCCGAGGCCACTCAGCTTTTAAAAGCACAAGAGTATGTTGGTGAGAATGCCCATTTAGCTAAGATACCTTCTCAAACATGGTCACTGCTGCCTGACTTGCAAGAGGCAGGTTCTCATTCAAGGGCAATGTGTAGGACTGAGCGCCACTGGCTTGACTGTAGCAATCTATAGCTCCTGTTTGTTGAAGCACTGATTTCGCACAGAAGGATCACATGGTCAGGGCTGCCTTTGGATATGCTGCCCACACACTTTTTAGGGAGATGAAAACTACCGCCAGATGAAGGGAAGCTGAAAACATTTTCATAACTTTTCTGGAAAAAACAGCACAAGGAAATGTCTTTTTTTTTTTTTATAAAGAATCAGGGGACCAGGGAAACTGTCCAAGGAGCTAGAGTTTCAAGCCTGCAGCAGCTTGATGGGCTGAATATGGGCTGTGTTTCTTAGATTCTAGAGATGTGCTATTTGCTGGCTACCAATTCTATTATTTTGAAATCAGCATACAACCTGTAATCTATATTTACAAGAATATTTATATTTGACTTGTTTGTAAGCGCTGTTGAAATAAGAATGGAGGATCACATATACAATCTAATCAATGGTAATTAAGGTGGCAAATAATTTGTTCTTACCATTAACTGTATACATGAACAGTCCACCTTTCGTCTTTCTGTTACACCAACCTTTATTTCCCTCCTTCCTTCTTAACAAAATGACTGCATGCCATTATATACATCTTGCTGGGAGAGGCAACTAGGGACACAGCACCTTTAATGGGGCCCGGCATGGCTGGGTGATTCTTAAGCTCCCCCAGTGCTCCAAATGTAAAGGGAGAGCCACAGCTGCAGTGGAGGCCGAGCTTTGGGGCAACAGGAAAGAGAAGATTAAAGGAAGCAAAGTGTATTAGTGACATCTGCGCTCCATCAAGACTTTTATCGCTTCCTTTGTTCCCGTGACAATTCTTTTTCCATCTATTAAGGGTTATTGAGTTGTCTGCCATGCACCTGGCCCTGGACCAAACTATGGATCTAGAGTAGTGAACCAGGAGGTACACAGCTGCCCGGAGGATGCTTATTTTCTGTGAGATAAAATACATGTTTGCAGGTCTGAAATAAAAGGGAAAGGGGATTTCAAATTCCAAGAACTTTGACTTCTGACCCTGAATGATCTTTAACACTACCACCAAAACGATGGAATAGCATGTAATTTACAAGGCTAATCACAGGCCCAGCACTTGGCTGGCAGAGGCAGGCACAAAAGATCATGCTAGTAGTTTTCTGTTATTTGGGATTATGAGATCATTTCGTATTAGTTAGGGAAGGTGTCAGAATTTGCTCTGACGATAGATCAGGGTCTTTTCTCCGCCACGCTGTCTCATAATTCTTTGCATCAGGTTGAGAGGATTTTAGCACGTTTTCCCACAAAGCAGCCCAAATGTTTACAATGGTATAATTAAACCTTTGCAAAGTAGTATTAAATGTGCCTTCGTCTAATTCATGCACACACACGCGCACACACACACACACACACACATACACACACACACACACACACACACACGTACACACTGGGTGCGTGCTTGCATATGTATGTGATACATGCTGAAGTATCATAGCGTATCTATAAGTTTAGAAGCCTAATGTAAATCATCCACTGGGTACACTGAACTACGCATCCAGAAGGACGCAGCCCTGTCCACTGCACTCATGAGCATGGCCTGATGGGAGGCTCCATCTCCACCCATCATTCTGGCAAGGACTACACAAGAGGGGCCCCAGGCTTGCCTATACTTTCTTAGAGTTAAAAACATCTGGAAGTGGGGCTAGAGAGATGGCTCACTGGCTGCTCTTCCACAGGTCCTGGGTTCAATTCCTAGCAACCATATGGTGGCTTACAACCATCTGTAATGGGATCTGATGCCCTCTTCTGGTGTGTCTGACAACAGCCACACTGGACTCACATACATTAAAAAAAAAAAAAAAAATCTTTTAAAAAAAATCTGTGGGGCTCCAGCCCTGCCTCTGAAGATCGTGGAGTCAGTGTACCAGGGAATACGAGGGAAGCTGCAGCATCACCTGAGGTCAGCATGCCAATGAGGCTTCGACTCTACCAGTCCCTAGTGAGGACTATACACTGTAAGGCTTCTGTCCCATAACTACCCCAGGGAACAAGGTGCCCATGTACCTGGGAGTCTCTGATTCTACCCATTCTCCATGTGAAGAGTGTGTGCCCATGAGGCTCCAGCTCTGCATCATGCATCATGCCAGTGCATGCAGTCAGCGTACTCCTCCCTTTGGCTTAATGACGTCACCGTACCCATAAGGCTTTGGTCCCAGTGTTCACAGGGTTGATAGAAGGTTCAAGCCCTACCTGTCACCCCTGAGAGGATCATAGGTCCATATGGCTTCAAAGCCACCCATTGCTCTAAGGAAGACTATGCCCCTATCAGAGTCTAGCTTAACAGGGGACTCAGCAGGGGGGCGGGGTTGGGGCGCTCCTCAGGAGAGTCAGAGGATAACAATAACATAATGTGGAAATACTAAAGAAAACCCAAGAGTGAAATACTAGAAATGAAAACTGCAGGAGCCAAATAACTCTGTGAAAAGGCCTCACTAGCAGACTGGAGGATGGCCAGAAAACATAAGGTTGAAGACAAGATGGAAATACTGGAACATTCCAACAAGGAAGAAGATAAATTAATAAGAAATTTGTCAAGATATTTGGGAAACTATGAAAAGATCAAATCTAAGAACCATGGGAATAAAAGGAAGTATTCTATTCCAAAGGCAAGGAAAACAGTTCAGTGAAATGACTGCAAGAATACTCCCAATACCCCCAAACTAGGGAAAGAGATGCCTGTTGGGATATAGGGGACATTAAAAATACCAGACAGACAAGATCAGAAAAGGGCTGCCCCCCATTAATTTAGAATTAATCTATTAACTTATGTAGGAGAAAATGCAAGCATGAGTGGCTGACTGGCCTACTTGGCACTCTGAGCTTCTAAATAAGAAGCATGGCACACCGTGCTCCTGAAGTCCAAACACTGAGTTCTGAAGTGGCAAGAGTAGCTTGCCGTTGGCCTGCAGAGGAGTCTGCACTCTCGGGTCTCCTCTAATGCGCTTTTTCTGCATAGGTGCCCTGGTGTTCTGAGCACCCCCTATCTAATCCGAGGTATCGTGCTTACCAACCACGGTCACAGGCTATGTAAGTAGTTCCTCATGCGCAATAAGCATACTCTGCTCCTTGAAACCTTCTCTGGAGTGGTTTATGTTTACTGACCCACAATGCCCCTTTAACGGAGACACATATAGGACTACAAAAATCTTGAAAATGGCAAGAGAAACACCAACTCACATGTAAAAGGAGATCTACCAGAATAACAGCTCATCTGTCAACTGAAACTTTAAGAGTCAAGAGAGCGTGAAATGATGCATTTCAGGTTTTGAAAGACAACAGCGAGAATTACCCCATGATAAAAATAGGATTAAGAAATTCGTGCCCACTAAGCCTACAGATGATCCTTGAAGACCGAAGAGAAAGGCAAACACATCCATAAGGCTACAGGGAAGAAGAAATCACTCTTGAATAACAGTTAAGCAAAAACGGAATAGGAAGACTGACTACCACCCGCTCCCACTCCAAATGACAGGAAACAATATGCGGCTTTCAATACTAACTCTGAACGGTGATACTCACAATTCCCCCATCAAAAGACAGAGACTAGCAAGTTGTAAAAGGTAGCAGATTGGATATAAGGTCAGTGTCTCTACAGAGAGACGGCTAAGTACATAAAGGCATTTGCTGACAGCCTGGGAACTTCCTCCCACAAGTTGTCCTCTTACCCATCCACAAAAGCTTGGCACCCCCACCCAGCAAAACTGATTTAAAAAAAAAAATCAACAGTAGGATTCATCTATTTTTTGTTGCCAAGAAACAAATCACATCACAAAGGACAGATGCTTCCTTAAGGTGAAAGAGGATGTAAAAAGCTATCCCAAGCAAATGGACCCAGGAAACAAGCCAGCCTTGCTGTATTAATATCTGACAAAATAGACTTGAAACAAAGACTAGACAGAAGAGATAAATGAGGTCACTTCATATAGCTTAAGGGGAAAACCCATCAAGAGAACAGTACAATTCTGAGCACATATAATGATCATGGGTGCACCTGATTGCATAAAGCAAATATTACTAACAACACAGATCAACCTCAACACAGTAATCATGGTAACTGTGATGCCCTACTCTTCACCAATAGACAGGACAATAACGTCATAAGAAAAGCAGAAAGTCAGGTGTGGTAGGTGCTGTAATCCCAGTACTACAGAAGCAGAAACAGGCAGATCTCTGTGAGTTCAACACCAGCCTAGTTTACTTAAAAAGATCCAGGGCAGTCGGGGTAACATAATGAGACCCTGTCTTATAAAAACAAACAGCCAAATAAAATAATAAATTAAAATAAACAGAGAAACAGCTAAGTGGCATCATGGGTCAAATGGACTTAACAAATATTCCAGTGTAGAGCACACACTGTTCTCAGCCGCCCATGTATCGTTCTCTAATTAGGTCATCTTAAAACACAAAGCAAGTCTCCACATACACAAGAAAACTGAAACAACTTCTTGTATTCTCTTTGTTTGCAGTGCAGTAAATTTCCAGATCATCAGCAAGGGCAACTCCAGAGCATGCACAGAATCTCAGAGATGAGATAACACTGTTGAACCGGTGCTTGAAGAAATCAAGGAGAAAGTCAATACATTCCTAGAAACTGAAAATAACAACACCACAAGCTAAAAAAAAAACTACAGAGTTAAGAAGGAAGCTTATCGCTGTAAGTGCCCATGTTAAGAAATCAGAGGAACTGCAAATAAGTAGCTTATTTATATATCCTAGGGAACTGGGAAAACAAGAAAAGCCAGGCCTCAAATCAGTAGAAGGAAAGTAATAATAAGATCAGGACAGGCATTAACAATGTGGAAATGGAAAAAAAAAATCAATGACACAAAGAGTTAATTCTTTGAAAAAATAAATAAGATTGACAAAGCCTTAGCCAAGCTAAACAAAAGGGAGAGAAGTCTTGAGTGGACAAAATTAGAGGTGAAAATAGTGAAAGTCGCTGAGGAAACTCAGAACTCACACCTTAAAAGCATATATTTTGTAATTCAGAAGATCTAAAACAAATGGATGGATTTTCAGATGAAATGATGTCCCCAAACCAAACCAAGACAATTTAAAGTGATCTACCTCAAGCAGTGAGGCCAATATCAAAAACAATTCTTCCACCTAAAAGTAACTCACCACTTAGACGGAGTCATGGCTGGTCTCATCAGACCTCTAAAAACCTAATCCTAATGCTTACCAACGAGTTCCATAATATAGAAAAGGAAGGCACACCTCCGAATTCCTCTGACAAAGCCAGCACTGTTCTTATAAAGAGACAGCAAAAACAAAACAAAACAAAACAAACAAACAAAAATCCTGAAGATTAATCTCCCTAATGAACATAGCTGGAAAAAAGTCAACAAAATACTTGCAAAACACTTTCAAGAAAATTGTTCATCATGGTCAAGTTCGTTTGATTGTTGACATTTTGTGTAGATCAACATAAACAAATCAACAAATGTAACACATCAGCGGATGGACTCAAAGACAGATAGTACAAGGTTATATCGATAGATCTGCTCCTATCAGAAAAGGTTTTGAATGAAGTCCAACATCCTTCTGAGACACATCTATATTAATACTGGGCTAGCCCCCAGATTCTGTATCTTACAACAGAGATAGCTGTTCATCCCTGTTCATTGCTGCTCTGTTCGTAAAGGCAAGGAAATAAGATCTATCAGCAGATGAATCAATAATTATACACAGTGAAATTTCACTCAGCCACAAAGAAGAATTAAGTTATAAAATGCCCAGAAAAGTAGGTAGAACTGTAATTTTTCTATTAGGTGAGTTAACACAGGCTCAGAAAGGAAAACACAGAATGTTCTTTCTCATGTGTGAATCTTAGCTTTGTGTGTGTGTGTGTGTGTGTGTGTGTGTGTGTGTGTGTGTGTGTGTGTGTGTGT
>NC_034591.1:72504760-72541594 GCF_900095145.1 Mus pahari
GTGTGTGTGTGTGTGTGTGTGTGTGTGTGTGTGTGTGCATCTGTGTCTGTATTTCTCTGTCTGTGTGTATGCCAGAGGAATGTATGTGTGTGTGTGTGTGTGTGTGTGTGTGTGTATCAAAGGACAACTTGTGAAGTTGGTTATCTTTTTCCACTATGAGTGTCCTAGAAACAAAATTCAGGTAGTCAAGTTCAGCTGAACAATCATTTTTACCTCCTGAGTCATCTGACTGGCCGAGCTTCAAGATACTTCATAGTTTCTTACTTATTTTATAATCCCATTTTACATATTTAAGTATACAATATACAGTTATTTTATAGTCTGTGCATCATATTCCCTGCATATCAAGCTTCTTGATTCTTGATTCTCCACATCTATCAATTCTGTATGGCGGCCTGTTTATTTGTGTTAAGTGATTTTATTTTTAAGTTATTGACTGTGATGCTCATTATTTATTCTCAATTTGACTATGTTTAGAACCACCTAGGAGACTCATCATCATATCTTTGATGAAGAGGTTTAACTAAGAAAGGGAGACCCATCCTGAATTTGGGTGCCACCATCCCATAAGCTAGGCTCCTGAACTGAATAAAAGCAAAAAAGGAGAAAGCCAGATGAGCATCAGATTTCCCTATTTTCTGATGTACACAGATGTGAGCAAGGTCCAGCTACTATAGGACAAGCCACTTCTGACACCAGGCTATTCTTGACATGATGAGCATGTGATGAGCTTAAAGAAGACACCCTTCCTCAAGGAACTTTTTGTCAGGTACATGGTCATGGAGCAAAGGAAACCTACAGAATGCATGAAAGTACACTTTTACTAAGTTTACCTAGGAAAAATCCAAGGGATGAATGTCCCGCTAGGTTTTGGGTTGAGTCTGCTGGTTGAGTGGAAACTACCAACATGGGGACAGAGTAGATGCTTCACACCTCCCAGATCTGGCGTCCAGCCCAAGGTTAGCAACCACAGTCCGAATGGGCCCAACATCATGGCCCCAGGTTCAGACCTGTATCCCTAGGATGCTGAGTCCTCGGGATTCAGACTTCCAGTTTTGTTTTCTGGTGTTGTCTTTGCTCTAGATCCGCATGTGTTATGACTGTACTTGTAATGTACCTGGGAGTTCGCAGTGCTTATCTTATAGGTGGCTATCCAGTTTTCTCAGCATCATTTATTGAAGATTAACCTGATCCTTTGTTCTGCCATACACAACTTGTCAAAGAGCATCTGACTGTATTTACACCAATCTACTTCTGAGTTCTATTCCATCCTATAGATCTATTTGTCTAGTCTATTGCCCATTTTATAGGAAGTCTTCGTAAATCCTCCAACATCCTCCATCTTTGATATTGCATTGGCTATTATGAATCTTTTGACTTTTCATATAAGTTTTAGAGTCAATTCATCCACAAAGCTGACAGACTTTGACTGGGGAGAAATTCAAACTATGGATCACCATGAGAAGTACTGACGTCTTGGTAACGTAATGTGCATGAACAGGCACATTTCTCTGTTCTGTGTTACTTATATCTTTCACCAGTTTTGTGATTTCACATTTCACTAGATCTACACCTAAGTTTCTCACTATGTATGTTTGTTAACATAAATAGTACTGTTTGATTTCAGATTGTTTATTTATTATCAAATTGTTTATTTTATATCATTAAAAATAATCAACTCCTGTGTATTTATCTCGTGTCCTACAACTTGGTCATGCTTATCCAAGGAGGTGTTTTTTGTTTTGTTTTGTTTTTGTTTGTTTTTAAACAGATTCATTTGGACTTGCTACATAGACTATGATTTATCATCTGGCTCTTTTTTCATCTTTTATCTCTTTTGTTGTTGTTGTTGGTGGTGGTTTGGTTTGGTTTGGTTTGGTTAGGTTAGGTTTGGTTAGGTTTGGTTAGGTTAGGCTAGGTTAGGTTTGGTTTGGTTAGGTTTGGTTAGGTTAAGTTTGGTTTGGTTTGGTTTGGTTTGGTTAGGTTAGGTTAGGTTTGATTAGGTTTGGTTTGGTTTGGTTTGGTTTGGTTAGGTTAGGTTTGGTTAGGTTAAGTTTGGTTTGGTTTGGTTTGGTTTGGTTTGGTTAAGTTAGGTTTGGTTAGGTTTGGTTTGGTTTGGTTTGGTTTGGTTTGGTTTGGTTGGTTTTTTGTGTTTGGAGACAAGGTCTTTCTATGTAGACCTGGCTGGCCCAGACCTTGCTATCTAGACCAGGCTGGCCTCAAACTCACAGAGATCTACCTACTTCTGTCTCCCAAGTGCTTGAATTAAAGGTGTGCCCACGATGCCCTTCTCCCTTTCCTTTCATAGAGCTGAATTTTCCACAGAATATTTTGTTTTCTTCCTCTTTAAAAATCTTATTAAAAGTTTCTTGCAATGCAGATCAACTGACAGCAAATTCCTTTCCTTTCTATTGTCTAAGAGTGCCTAGCATATATCTACCTTGTTTGTTTGTTTTCTGTGTATCCTGTCCAATGTTCTCTGAGTGGTTTACATACAGCATTGATTTGCATAAATTTCCTGTCATTAACTGCTTACAATGTTACTTCTGTTGCTTTTTAAGCATTCTCCCTGTGGTCATATCATTTCACGAAAGTCACTCTTTTCTTTCTCTTGTCACTTGGAAGTTGTCCTGTGGGGTAGAAGCTCTTTTGTTCTGTTTTGTGTGTTGGTTTTGCAGTTTCTCGTGCCATATCTAAAACTTACAGATTCTCTCAGCAGTACCCAGTCCGCTGACGAACCTGACAACACCATTCTTAATGTCCGTTATAGCATCTTGATTACAAACATGTCTGCCTTTACTCTCAGAATTTCCACATCTCCATACCTAGTATCTACCTGTTCATACATTTTGTTGTTTTCTAGGAAAGTGCTAATCAAGTATCTTCTATTTTGTTTTAAAATTCCTCGTCTGGAATGTTGCCATTCTTGGCGTGTCTCATTCTGGGTCTAAGGAGTATCCAATGTCTTCAAACCGTACTTGCCACATCTTGTTGAAAGGTTGGCACTTTGTACTTGGGAGTAAGAACTGCAAAAAACAGGTCAAGATAAGCAGCTGAAAGACCTGAAATGGAAGCTCTTCACGGCCGCTATCTCTCGGGAGCCTGTGCTTACAGACTTCGAACTTCTCAGAACTCTGCCACTCGCTGGTGGAAAAACTTGTCTAGAGGGGGGCTGCAGATGGATAAAGAGAGCTCCAGACTCAGGATGGTTCAATTTACCCTTTTTCAGCTTCCTGATGGTGATAGAACTCTTCATCCAGGTTTGATCATTTCCCAGGTCAGTTGTACACATTTGCAATGCTGTAGTGACAACAAGCTACAGCGTCCATCCATCCCTGCAGATCATGAGGCGACAATGTGCTGCAGGACCAGTGGTTAGGGTTATTGCATTTTGTGGTTTAACATCCATTGTAAAATAAAGCACACAACTAGTCAACATTTAGAGTAGTGTCATGTAAGATGGCTTCCCAGCTGCCGACCTATGAATGTAGATCAAGAATGTTGGAGGGCAGTGGTGGCACACGCCTTTAATCCCAGCACTTGGGAGGCAGAGACAGGCAGATTTCTGAGTTCAAAGCCAGCCTGGTCTACAGAGTGAGTTCCAGGACAGCCAGGGCTACACAGAGAAACCCTTTCTTGGAAAACCAAATTAACAAATTAATTAATTAGTTAATTAATTAAAAAAGAATGTTGGAGGTAGCCTGGGCTGAGCACTAAAATCTGTTAGGTTGTATTAAATCCATTTTCAACTAGCACTATATCTATCCTACCATGCTTTTTGGGGGTGGGGATGGCATGCAACCTCACCTTATGTAAAGCACCAGCAGGCTATGATCAAACTCCAGTAGGTTTGGTGCCAGGAAAGTAGCTGATCTCCTTCCTGGGCAGATCTTGTTAAGATCACGGTATTGCGCAGGGTTTACAGTGTTTCCCTGCCCTTCTTCTTACTGTCATAAACGTCAGGGAGCTCCCCCAGTAGCCTCTCAAGAACCTAGATGAACAACTGCCCAGCTTGATTGGGTTCCCAGAGCTTTGACTTCTACATTCCTTGTACCAGCCTCCAGCCACGTGCCAATCACAGTTCCATTTCCTCCTGGGGCTCTGCTTCCATGGAGGTCCTCCTCCTTCCAAGGTTGTGTTCTAGACAGGGAGAGATGCTTCTTTTTATTTGCCTCTAGTGTGGAGTACCGCGACTTGCTCTGTGACCTCATTCTATTCACAGTTTTGAGAGAAGCTTTCTCCCTGTACAGACGGCATGGTGACTTCTAAACTCCCCAAGTTCTAGACAAGAAAATGGAAATCTGTGAGGCCTTTTCTCCTTTTATAATTTTGGGGGTTTTCAGGTATAAGCCTGTGTGTGTGTAAGAAAGAGGGGATGAGAGGGTGGGAGGAAGGGAGGGAGGGAAGGAGATAGGAGGAAGAAGAGGAAGAAGAGGAGGAGGAGAGAGAGAGAGAGAGAGAGAGAGAGAGAGAGAGAGAGAGAGAGAGAGAGAGAATATGCACGTGCATGTGGATTTTTGAGACGGGGCTCTTTGTTGCTGGCTGCATGCTCTAGGCTAGCTGATACACACGATTCTGGGAATCCCCCTGCCTCTCAATCCCATCTTGCCATAAGAAGATGAGGAGTCCATCGAAGAGGTTTCAGAAGGTGTGTGTGTATTCCAGGTCTTCACGCCTACCCATGGGTAGCAGCAGGTCTTTACCCACTGAGCCATCTCTCTAGCCGTCTCACATCACTGCTTCACTTTTATGAATAGCTGGTTCTTAGATACTTTGGGTAGAAGTTCTTGGTAATAGGTTATGGTTATGAACATTTCTATCCACCGGGGACCGTTTTTAAATATAATCTCTCTTAAACCTCATGGAAGCTGACCTTTTTCTCTCCCATTGTATAACAAGGAAACTGAAGAGTTAAATAGTCACTCCAAAGTGAGCTCAAGTTCACAGTTTTACCTGACCATTTAGTGTATGCTCTAAGCTACCATGGTCCCTAAAAATCCTGACAAGGTTCTAATCTGATTTAAACTTGAAGAAATTCAGGTCGCGTCTACTGTACCAGGTTACTCTAACGGTACATATCTCAGTTTACCATTCTGCCATCCAAAATCTCAGTGTCTGCATTGCCCACAGGCCTTTGCAAAAGCATGTCTGTGCTTGATGATCACATGCAAACACACAGAAACACCATCACAGACACTCCTGAAGGCCTTCCTCATTCTATCAGAGGTACTGCACATTGACTCAAGCGGAGAGAGTACCGGGAAAAGACTCCTGAGTTCTTATGAATAGAAATAGGCTTACTACTTTCTTACATAAATATAACTTTAAGGGAAATAATGTCTTAAGCCAATCTACGTTGTTCTGATTCGGTTATATACACATTGAGGTTTGCCATCAATAGCAGACGAGCCAAGAGTAATCTCTGCCAGAAGGGTTCTACCAGTTGTCTGCATGAATGCCTGGTCTGTTCTTCGGCCCCCCTGTTCAGTCTACATTCAGACTGACTGTACAGTTTGTTCTTTATTGCAACATACATTATCTGCAACACCAAACGATTTCCTTTTGCTGGAGATTGATATGAAATCGAAACATACAGAGAATATTTATATTTTATTGGAGTTTAAATTTGAGGGTGCTAAGGTCTTCATATTTCTGTCTTTTCTCCAAAACACATATGTTGGTACCTAATCCCCAATGTGGAGACTTGGAAAGTAACTGAATCATGAGGGTATAGTTCTTGAGAATGGGAGTAAAACTGTAAAGCAGTGGTTCTCAGCCTGTGGGTCATGACCTTTTGGAGGGTTGAAGGACCCTTACACAGGGGGGTCCCATAATCAGATATCCTATATATCAGATATTTACATTACAATTCATAAAGTAGCAAAATTGTAGTTACGAGGTAGCAATGAAAATAATTTTATGGTTGGGGGCCACCACAACACGAGGAACTGTATTAAAGTGCTGCAGGTTTAAGGTTACAAAGGTTAAGTACCACTGTTATAAAAGGATTCCAGCCTCTTCTGCCAAGGAGGACCCTGCATCAAAGCAATAGAACGCCGACTCCCACTCCCATCACAGAACTTCCCCCAGACAGCAGGGCCTGGTGCTGTGAGCAGTAAGCTTTTGTAGAATGGAGTTACCTACTCTAGTATTTGTCATAGCAGCCAGGAAGACTGAGACGGCTGATTTGGGTTATAGATGCAACAGAGGGAGATGCTGGAATATTCTAGTGTTCTCTAGTCAGTGTGTTTCCCTTTAGCATCCAGTAATCAGCTTGAAGTGATGGGTCAACCTTGGGAACATTACATCACCAGGAATGCTGGATGTTCCACCCTAGTGTCAACTGCTTTAGAAAGGACTCACTTTCCAGGGTGTGTATGTCTGTGTGTGTGTGTACACATCTCAGAGCCCAAATCAAGAACCACTTTGGATTTTGTCATGATATCTAACTTTTTATATCTTAAAACACAAGTGCTAAGTACTTTTCGGTTTAGTAAATCGAGGATGATAAATACCTAGTTTGTTATGACAGGTTTCCTTGGTATATCTTTGATATAGGTAAAGTTTCTTTTATTTATTCATTGGACATAGACAAGTGCTTTGGGGCTGCACCTACATAGGTATCCAGTACCCGGGATGGCAGCAGTGTGTCCTAAGGATCGCAGAAGGAGAACCACTCTGAAAGGAGGAAAGGCTAAGAGCAGACAAGTACCATATTCTCTCAGCAGAGCCCAAAGCGAGGATGGTTGAAATCCTGGCCTGATGTAGTGAGGTTCCTTCTTCCCTAGAATGTAGGGTCTCCTCGTGTTCTGCAGGCTAGTAGATTTTACACAGGCATTAAACCCTGTGTACTAGAACCAGAAAAGGCAAGTTTTCCCTGGGAACGCTCTAAAACACAAGCTGTGTGCTTGTTCAGAAGCTTCCTATACTCGAGTGCATGCTGCACACTGAGAATCCCTAGGACCATCCCTAACAGACATCATAGACGTATATGTTCCTCACATTAGAAGGAAACTGGAAAGGCTTGTGGATCAACAGAAGCAGTAGGTTGACAACTTATGAGCAGTGAAAATTGCATAAGTGTGTTGACGACCAGGCTTTCTTGTCTAAACCACACAAGGTGCCTTACAGAGCACTGGGTGTTGGGCCTTTGTGCATTTTGGGTACCACTCTTGCCTCCGTGGGCACAATCCTTCATCACTTCTGCACTCACCCTCCAGGGTTGCCCCACCCATGGGTTATCCCTAGGACCAGAGATGGGTGAGGAGAACAGTAGTAGGAAAGGAGCGACACACAGGGGACTTTTTGTCAGATCATCTGCTCTTAGTATCCACCCTGATAATGGGGGCCGGGGGACAGCTCACTGTGACTTTCACTGGGGCTTCCTACGGTCAACTAGCTGGAACGTGTCAACCCTAAACATAGTGCCTGTTCAGAATGGAGTCATTGCTCACTCCAATACAACAACCTAAGAGGGCTGGGCTTGTGACCAATCTGAGCAGGACAATCCCCAATGAAAGCCAATGAGAGCAATTCCTAACCAGACGCACTCTTGGATTAACTATGATGAGGCTGCCATTCACATCATAGAGTAAACAACAAGAACAATTGATTGCTATGCAAAGCTAGACATCTTCCTGGCTTTATTTCCTTTAAATAAGTATAAGAGCTTTTACTCAAGGAATTTAATTTTAGGAAACTATTAAAAAGACAAGTCGAAGGAATAAAATTAGGAAGGCTATTTCTATTTTATAACTAGAATAGGTGATGTCTTTTGAAAGGAGGAGGTAAAATAGGAAATAAAAGGAATTTCCTTCTTTCTGCTCACGGCAGCCCAGGAGTTCAGGGAAGATCCCTGTCCTCCATAGCCTCCTGCTCACCTTGTAGTAATTCATGATCTCAGACAGCCAGGGCTTCACCGACTTCACTGTGTCCTCTCGCAGATGCTTCTCAACCTCAGCACCATCACTGAAGTTCTGGTTTCCCACATGGATGGCTTGTCTCACTTGGGGGAGTGTCAAGAATTTTGCAAAGTAACTTTGGTCCTCGGGTTCCTGCCAGAAGGCACATCACAAAGTGTCATGGAGGAAGATGCCAGGCACAGCCCACTGGGAAAGCTGAGACTCCCTCACAACACAGAGCACAATAAACAGGACCAGACTAGACTGTTAACGGCTCCTAATGCTTGATATGTTAATGAGGTGACCCAAGTCAGGTAAAAGGGACCCTCTCACAGGCTGAACACAGAGAATCGCCTTCGTTTGCAGTCAATATCCAATTTGCCCAAGAATGGATTTTCTTTCTCAGACACTAATCCTTTGCAGCCCTGCCTTCTAACTAGCCAGCTCATTGGAGAGAGTGTTGGAGAAAGGAAAGTGGTAAGATTATGTAAGGTAATTGTTCCATGACCTTGGCTCTAAATAAGAAGGTTAAATGGCTTTTAAGGGACAAAGAGTGGCATAGTGGTTTAAAACCATTGTCTCTACTTGCCGTTTTCCACTGTTCATTAGTATCTCTTGTCTCACTCCCACACAATCAACTGTTTATAACTCAGGGGGTAATTATATCCCATGTCTAAAACTGATACTTAATAAAAGATAAAACAAAAGTTACCCACAACCTTCTTATTAGTTATTAAAAAAAACAAACAAAAAGGAGTAAGTATTCATCTCTTAAAAATCCTCCTTGTTAGAAAAATACTGTTTAGGATTTATGTTCAACAGTTCCATGCTTCATTGGCTTTTTTTTTTTTTTTTTTTTTTTTTTTGGCTGTGAATACATTACTTTCTACAAAAAAAAAAAAAAAAAAAAATTCATCGTAATCACAAATTCTGTTTCTCCGTTTCCTGTCATGTTTTGTTATTGGTAGAATATAAATCCAAAACCACAGGGCTGGGAATCCCACCAAAACTGACTTCATATTTTACTTACAAATAGCTCATAAATAAGTCAATTTAAAAACCGAGTGTACTGCACCGTTCAGTAGACAAAGAGCCCGCACATCCAAACCGCCAAGCTGGCTCTCTCTGTCTCTTAGTCACTTAATTCTACACAGAAGATGTCAACTCTGGCCTACTTTTATGAAAGGAACTACTTGAATATTTTAGAAAGTATTCCAGAGGGCTTGAAGTAGGGGCTGCCCTGAAGGCTCCAAACACCTTAAGTTAAAAGTAAGACAAGGCAAATATTTTCAGGAAGGTTGGGTAGTGCTGATTACCTAAGCCATCTTAAGTGCAGAACAAAGAATGTGGATGCTTTCAAGAGACTCATAGACTGAAGCCCAGACCCAGAACCCTGGGCTGCAGTCCTAACCTGGATCCTTCACACAACTCCCTACCAGGGACAAGGTCTAGAAGGGATACTGGGTGAATCAGACACCATTCTGAGCTATCAAGAACATCACAGGTCAGGAGATGAAATCATCCAGCAAATGTCGGGCATGGTCATCTCATTTAAAATGAGCTATATTTTTTTCAATCAGAGGCAGTTTGGTTTTGCTAAAGTTTTAAGCACATGTTACTACATTCTTTAAATTGTGGCCATTACCGTGCACTGTAAAATGTTGTAGTAATTGGTACATCCTGTCGCATTCTGGAAGAAAGATGAACCAGTTGTTACATCTCCATCCAGCAGGTTATTCAGGATCTAAGTCAGAGAGGGAGAAAGAGAAGGACAGTGACAGGGAGTGGTAACATGCACAACTGTCGTTCTATCATTACAGTCATTTTTCATTCTTTTTAAATGATGTATGTGTCTATATGTGTGTTCCTGTGTGTGCACATACGCATTCACATGCATGATAGACATATGAATTGTGTGCATATAGGTGCATGTGCCCACATGTAGAGGCCAATGGCAATCTATCATTCCTCAAGCACTGTCCATTGCTTCATTCGAGACAGGTTCTCTCACCCACCCAGTACTCGCCAGTTAGGGCAGACTGGACTCCTCAGCACAACTCCATGCCACTGTGCCCAAGCCCTTGCTTTTACTTGGGTTATGAGGCTACAATTGAGGTCTTTGGGATTGCATGACAAATGCTCCACCAACCGAACTACCTCTCCAGCCCTTATATTTTAAAATCGTTCTCATTTTACTTTCATTTGTAGCAGGCAAATGCCATCCCTCATAGAATGGATATTCTAGGGACACAAATAAGCGTGGTGAAGCAGATTATGTCAGGTGTTAGAGTGGTGTGTGCATCAGGGAACATCAAGGAGAACAGGAATGAGAGGTGTTAACGGGGGTGTGTGCCTGTGTGTAGAGGACCCTGAAAACAGAAGTGTCACTTAGAAGATGACATTCAAATTATGACCCATTGGCTGGAAGAAAGTCAAGAATATAGACAATAAGAGAAAGAAAACTGCAGGCAGAAGACAATAAAGCCAGATGCTTCAACTTGGGGGTTTGCCTGGTGAGAAAGGCTGCTTTTACATGGCCCCTGGTCACACTCACCCAGTGTGAGCAAAGAGGGCGTGGGTTGTGGGCTGAGAGTCAAGGAGCTGGTGGAGTTCAAGGTCTTGGAACTGTTAGAGGGTATCTATGGGTTCAGATCCCAGCAGGGAGGAGTGGTCACCATGGCTGTTTGGTTTTTCTCCAGCTGTATGCTACCAACACGAAGGCAGCAAAGAAGCAGCGTCAACCAGGGCTGTAGCTTAGCCAAAGATGTCGAAGGAAGGATCTATGGAGTTTAGCGGCTTGAATGTGTGACCCTGGGTTTAGACTGGATAATCAGAGAAATGAAGTCATGGGGCTTAGGGGTTCATGAGGAGATGGTAGCTCAATAGGCTGAAAGGTACCAGAGCTACACGACTGCGCAGTTGGTTCATTAACACAAGTGAGCCAGAGGGATAGGGTATGACAACTGAATAAAGGTGTTCCAGCTTCAGGTTGTGGGTGATGGTTCTGGAAAGATTTTGTTTGGCTTGTTTGTTTGGTTGTGTTTGTTTGTTTATTTGTTTGTTATTTAGTTTAGTTTGATTTTGTAGCAGGAACAAGCAAGGCATGGGAGAATAAGATTGCAGGGGAAAAAAAGCAGAGGCTGAAGGACAGAGAAACTGAGTATTGAGACACCACCTACACGGTCACCAGGAATTTTGATGGGAGTGATGGAGAATATGAAGAGACCCAAGATGTAGACAACTGCCCTAAACAGCCCTTGGCAACTCTGAAGCTGGAAGATGAAGAAAGGAGGGGGTTGAGGGTGGGGGAGAGGTGGTGTTTGCTTTCTGCTCATACTGATGTATTTTAAGAGGGCCCTCTGAAAGGATTGTATGACATGAATTCAAGACATTCTAAAACAAAACAAAACAAAACAAAACAAAAAACACCCATCAATAATGTGTTTAGTTTATTAGAAGATAAAATACCATCATCCCAATGTTTGGTGAGGAAACTGAGATTCTCAGAGGTGCAATAACTTGGCCAGGGTATGCACTGACAATGGCTCTAGCCCCTCCGTGACCTCAGCCCGTACTCTCCACCACGCACCCGCTGCTGAGCTAGCAGTCGGACTGCAGTGCCTCCCTGTCCTCATACCTCTGCTAGTGCAGAGATCAGCCATTTACTCTTGGGAAATTGTGGGAATGCCTCTGGATTGTTATAGAGTACCAAGAACTATTGCATGAGGGAAAAACCCTGGGCATGTGGTCAGGAGGACCCATTCCACAACCTCCATGTGACCTTCTATAGCTCATGACCCTCCTCTGGGCCCAGCAACCCCATCAGTGCATACATGTGGATGGCTTTGCCTGTTTCCAGTATTCCCAACAGATGTTACTACTCTTTTACTAACTGACTCATCTTAAAAATCAGAACACTGGGTCCTGGGAGCTGCTCAGCCATTAAGATCACTTGCCATTCTTGCAGAGGACCCAGGTTCGGTTGCCAGCACATATGTGGTAGATAACAACCAAGTGTAAATCCAGTTCCAGGAGATCTGATGCCTCGTTCTGGCTTCTAGGGACACTAGGAAAGCATGTGGTGCACATATGTCCATTTAGGCAGACACTCATACACATAAGATAAAATAAAATTTTTAAGTAAGAGAATGAGAACATCAAACAGGCTGAGTCTGCTGGACCTGAGATTTTGACATCTATGTCCTCTTGAATGGTCTGTCTTTCAGGATGTCTTAGCCTTTTTAACTAGCCTACTAAGCACTGCTTTGTCAATTTCCTTTGAAAACTCAGAGGCTTTAATCCATCACTCAAGATCTTGAACCAATGATTGGAGAGACATCCCATACCTTTAAGGAATAGTAGGGGAGGTGTTTTAGTTTTGATTTTCTACTGAATTTAGTTTGGGAGAAACTCCTGTGCCATAGTCTCACTGTCTCTAACCATACAAAATACTCCGATTTTTCAACAGTTCTCCCAACCTGTGAGTGCCGTGGCTGTCATATCATGTGCTGTGGATGTCATTTCGCTTCCTTCCTTCTTCAGGTCTCTCTGCTGGTCTTGCTTCAGACACCACTTAACAATCTCTGTGTGCTTCTGCAAAACCATAGTGAATGTTCCTCTCTTGCAAATTAGTCTCACACCACATAAAATGTCTCAATTCTCAAGCATTCCTCTTTTGCCCATCTCTACCACAGCAGGTAGCCTAAAGCCTAAAACTTATCCAGGAGACAGTCTTATTGTCAGGGAAAGCTTGATCTTACATGCTCCCAAGACAATTCCTCTTCCTTCGTGTTTACAGCTGCACAAGGCATCCTGACTCCACATTTTGCAGCCACATCTGGTGCCCTGACCCAGAATGGAGTCTGTGCATCCTGCCTAGGGCTGGGACTTCCCTTTCTCAACCCATCTGCACAGCTTGCTGCTATCAGACTTCAATGCAAACCAAGTCACCTCCACAGGGGATCTCAGTAGTGTCCTGGTATCCTGCTTGTAAAATGAGCTTCACTTTAAATTGCTTCTTTTCTCCCAAGTCTGTATGTCTCCTGTTTTGATCATAATTGGCGTATCTGATGCTTCTGAAAGACTATGAACATCAGGCCTTGGTCCGAAAAGTCACAATGGCCGCTGGCACATAAAGCACATGAAAGAGCAAGCAGACTGAGGTCTTCAGAGTTCATACTTCACTTCACTTACCTGTGTGTCAGATAAGATGGTTCTACGGACGCATAGCAAAAGTACTGAAGGAGGATTGTTTGCTTTGCTTTTGCATTGGCTAAAACATACAAGTTTCTGTATCTCAGTATTTAGTGTAACGTTATACCATAAATATCCAAACTCCAAAGGAAAAAAAGTAGGCAAAGGCTCAAATAATATCATCACTCTCATGTTCAAGTGTTAGGTTAACTGTGTAATAATATTCATGTACACTGTGCCTTTTAGAAGATATCCCGCAGTACACTACATTTTGTAGACTTTGATCCTGACACTTGGAGGCACGTGACTTTGGTTACACACCAGCTCACCTGTATGGTTGAAGTATTGCTTGTGGACATAACCCTTCTAAATGTGTCCGAGCATCTGCTGAAGCTCAGGCATCCACTTCCCAGGTTGCCTCACTTCTAATTTCCATATGCTGCAGAATGTCTTCAGGCCCCACACGGCCTTTAAAGAAATCGGACCGTCTAATGAGAGCCACAGTTAGATACGCATGCCAGAATGATCTCGGGTTAAAAATACAGCCAAAGTGAACTCAGAGGCATTCAGGTAGTGCTTCTCTGCAGGATCACTCTTTCACCTCCTGATCATAGACAGAGGAGGGGATAGATACCTTCCCCAAAGCTGGAGCACCATGGTGTGCCTCCTGACCCCTCCTCGCCTCAGATGGTTTTAATTGCTCAAGGGCATCCTGGGGGCCCCAGCACTCACTTCAAAGGCCTTCATCCACTCCTGCTCTTTGATGTATTTTATGCACTTGCTACACTGCTTCTGGAAGTGCTTTTGCTGCTGTTCATCCAACAAGCCAATCTCATATAGGAATGCCGCATACCCTCCTATAATCTGGTGACAGAAGTGATACACGTGAGCACCACAGAAAGAAGGTTGGGCGCCCTTTGCTTCAAGAAGAAGCATTTGACCTATTAATTATTATTTTTTTTTTTTGCTGGGATTAGTCAATCTAGACTAATTGTACACGCAGACATACACCAGAAAAGTCACACATACGCACAATCTGACGTTGGCCACCACACAGGCTGACACACTGAAAGGTTAAACTAAGAATTCAATTTGAGTGACATCAACCTTACTGTTTAACAAATTTGGCCTCTGGGGTAGGAGAGATGTCCATTCAATTCAAGGGAGTTCATCTCTGTAAGGGAGGGACAGATTAAGAAAGAAAATGCAGGACACCAACCGATTCAGGATCAGTGTATGCATCTCCAATGGCAATTCCTTTCAGGTGGATCTTGAACTTCTGCTTGGGGTTGAGGGAATGGATATAGTATGCTAGTGCCGGAACGTATTTCCCTGCGTAAGACTGAGAAGGACAGACATTGAGATGGCAATCCCAAACCAATCCATGAACAGCTGCTTGGACTGTATCTACTTAATAAGTACCGCCCACTTCCTCAGCTCACCTTGAAGGTCCTACAGTAACCAAAAACTCTCGGGCCTCTTATTCTATTCTCATACCATATGGCCCAAGTGATGTGAAAAATACGCAAATACCATGTTTTATGTGAACATTCTAATGTCCTTCCAAACCAAAATGACTTGAACCACACCGACCAGGTGTCTCTTCCCAGGAACTTCTGTTCCAAGTTCTGTGGGCCCCTCCCCCCATTGGCCATTACACACTGGTGGCCCCATTCCTGCCATGCTCTCTGAGAGATGTCTGGGGTATGGGCAACACGCTCTACCAATCTGTATCTGGCTTGGGAACCCACAAAGTTCTAATAAAGGAAAGAATAAAATCTCAAATCTAAACCTAATACTTAAAATTTGCATAATAATGCAAAATTTGAAATCAGCATATACTAAAGGAATAGAAGAAGGTGCAAACAAAATAGTATTTATTGGTCACAATTGTTCAATGTACAATGGTGTTTTATCTGTGTTTTCCAGCCTTTTCTAGCACGAGATCCTTTTCCAAGGCAAATTATTTTGTGGACCAATTTTTCCCCTAACAAACATAATAATTCCACTTTCCAACAATGTTAGAAAGTGCTTTCACTGGCCCAATTATACAGCTTAATTTGTTTTTATTATGTCAGACTATGTCAGACTATGTTCAAGTGTCAAGTCTCTCCTTCCACCATGCCCCAGCCTAGGTTACTGTAGCGGCGTCTACACTGATCTTCTTCTTTAGCTCTTAGACACTCTATTTTTTTTAAGACAATGGTACAACTAAAAACCCAGGCCAGACTATGCCACCACAAAAGAAATCAAAGAAGACCTCAGAAGATGGAAAGATCTCCCATGCTCATGGATCGGCAGGATTAATTAACATAGTAAAAATGGCCATACTACCAAAAGCAAGCTACAGATTCAATACAATCCCTATTAAAATCCCAACTCAATTCTTCACAGAGACAGAAAGAGCAATTCTCAAATTCATCTGGAATAACAAAAACCCCAGGATAGAGAAAACCATTCTCAACAATAAGAGAACAATAAGGAAATCACCATTCCTGGCCTCAAGCTGTACTACAGAGCAATAGTGATAAAAATTGCATGCTATCAGTACAGTGACAGGCAAGTAGATCAGTGGTATAGAATTAAAGATCCAAAAATGAACCCACACAACTATGGTCACTTGAGCTTTGACAAAGGAGCTAAAACTATCCAGTGTCAAAAAGACAACATTTTCAATAAATGGTGCTGAATCAACTGGTGTTTAGCATGTAGAAGAATGCAAATCGATCCATTCTTATCTCCTTGTACAAAGCTCAAGTCTAAGTGGATCAAGGACCTCCACATAAAACAAGATATGCTGAATCTAATAGAAGAGAAAGTAGAAAAGAACCTATAATACATTGGCACAGGAAAAATTTTCCTGAACAGAACACCAAGGCTCATGCTCTAAGATCAACAATTGATAAATGGAACCTCATAAAATTGCAAAGCTTCTGTAAGGCAAAGGACACTATCAATAGGACAAAACAGCAACCCACAGATTGGGAAAAGATTTTTACCAATCCTACATCCAATAGAGGGCTAATATCCAAACTACACAAAGCACTCAAGAAGTTAGACTCCAGAGAGCCAAATAACCTGATTAAAACAATGGGGCACAGAGCTAAACAAAGAATTCTCAACTGAGGAATACTGAAGGGCTGAGAAGCACCTAAAAAAATGTTCAACATCCTTAGTCATCAGGGAAATGCAAATCAAAACGACCCTGAGATTCTACCTCACACCAGTCAGAATGGCTAAGATCAAAAACTCAGGTGACAGCAGATGTTGGCAAGGATGTAGAGAAAAAGGAATACTTCTCCATTGGTGGTGGGATTGCAAGCCAGTATAACCGCTCTGGAAATCAGTTTGGTGATTACTCAGAAAACTGGACATAGTACTACTGGAAGATCCAGCAATACCTCTGCTGGGCATATACCCAGAAGATGTTCCAACTGGTAATAAAGACACATGGTCCACTATGTTCATAGCAACCATGTTTATAATAGCCAGAAGCTGGAAACAACCCAGAAGTCCCTCAGCAAAGGAATGGATACAGAAACTGTGGTGCATTTACACAATGGAGTACTACTCAGCTATTAAAAACAATGACTTCATGAAATTTGAAGACAAATGGATGGAATTAGAAAATAACATCCTGAGTGAGTTAACCCAGTCACAAAGGAACACACATGGTATGCACTCACTGATAAATCGATATAATCCACAAACAAACAAACAAAAAGCTCAGAATACCCATACCCATGATACAACTCACAGACCATATGAAACCCAAGAAGAAGGAAGACCAAAGTGTGGATGCTTCAGTCCTTTTCCTCAGAAGAGGAAAGAAAATAATCATGGGAGATAGAGAGAGGGAGGGGCCTGGGAGGGAAAGAGGAGGGGGAGGGGAAAAGGGGACAGCATCAGATATGGGAGGAGACTGGGGAGATGTACAGAGGGTCAGGAAATTGAATGGAGGTGTGTAGCCATGGGGGATGGGGAATTGGGGGTAGCCATTAGAAAGTCCCAAATGCCAGGGACCCAAGAGGTTCCCAGGACCCAACATAGATGACATTAGCCGAAATACCTAAGAAATGGGAGATAGAACCTGTAGAGACCATATCCAGTGGATAGGCATGACCCCCAGTTGAGGGATGGGGCCACCCACCTCAAAAATAATAATCCAGAATTGCTCCTGTCAAAAGGAAATGCAGGGACAAAGAATGTAGAAGAGACTGAAGAAAAGACCATCCAGAGAATGCCCCACCTAGGGATCCGTCCCATCTGCAGACACCAAAACCAGACACTATTGCTGATGCCAAGAAGTGCTTGCTGACAGGAACCTGGTATAGCTGTCTCCTGAGAGGCTATGCCAGAGCCTGACCAATACAGATGTGGATACATGCAGCACATGGATTGAGATAGGGGACCCCAATGGAGATGTTAGGGGAATGTCTGAAGGAGCTGAAGGGTTTGCAACCCCATAGGAAGAACAACAATATCAACCAACCAGACTCCCCCACCCCCCCCAGAATTCCCAGGGACTAAATCACCAACCAAATAATACATGTGAAATGACCTATGGCTCCAGCTGCATATGTAGCAGAGGATGGCCTTATCTGGCATCAATAGGAGAGAAGCCCCTTGGTCCTGTGGAGGCTCGATGACCCAGGGTAGGGGAATGCTAGGGTGGTGAAGTGGGAGTGGGCAAGTGGGTGGGGGAGCACCCTCATAGAAGCATCGGGGAGGAGGGAATGGGATAGGGGTTTTGTGGAGGAGAAACTGGGAAGGGGATAACATTTGAAATGTAAATAAATAAAATAACCAATAAAAAAATCTTTCTGTGACTCTGCACAGGAAGCAAGCAGAGGCTTTATTTGAGGCGGAAAGGCTAATGGGACCCACTCTCTTCACCAGCCTCACCCCCTGCTACCTTCTTCCTCATTCCTCTCAGGCCCCATTGGGTACCACGGCATCCCCTGCATGCACCAGGGCTTTTGTGCTCATTTCTCCTTCCTCCTGGAGTGCTTTCTCCCAAGTATCTGAACGGTTCATTGCCTCATGTCTTTAAGTGAGGCCACCTGGGCAGGGTCTTTTCTGGTCACTTACCAAAAATTTTTAATGTTCTTATTTTCTTGTTTTATAGCCTTTACTTTCCCTCTTAACCCTTAATCCTCCTCAAAACCTCTTACCTACTCATCCTTTTATGTTATTGTGCTTGCTCCCATCTTAGAAGACGCCTGAACACAGGTGGGAGCATCTCCTTTGCTTGTTTTTGTTCATTGTGCCTGACGCTGTTAGCATTCACTACATAGCTGTGAAATGAACCAGTCCATGTGCATTTGGAAAAGGGCGGTGCACAGGCACTCACAATAGACTAGAGGCTTTATACAGGTATCTGTGAGCCTGCTCCTGTGACATCCCCAAGGCTCTTCCTAGACTCGGAGCATTTACCTGCTATAAATTGATCTATACCATAGTCACCCTCACAGGTTGGAGATATCACTGCTCTTGCTTCAAGCTAGGACACAGGACTTGAAGAGGTTAAGAGGTAAGAGAATCCCACATGGTCTGACCTGCTTCAAAAGGCTAGCGTCCTTTCCAGCTGATAAAAGCAGGTCATTCACATAACTTGTTTGAGATCTTGTTTGCACGGTGCTCTTGTGCAACAGCAGTGACTTAGGTAAAGCAGTGAATGAAAACACACCTTCAGCTCTTATACTCGGGGACCTGGCTTAGTTTTCTTATGTTTATGTGCAGATGGGTTTATAGTCTGAAGTTTGGGTTGGTACATAACTGTGCAATGTGGTCTTATTGGAGGAAATAGTGAAGATTTATTAGAGACATTTCTGTAGAATAGTACATTTTCCTGAGTAATCACTTAACTGGTAAATATGACACCCAGCCTGCAGTCGGCAAGTGCTTCTGAGACAAGTCACCTGCCAAGATCATCATGCTAGATGCTTAGGGAGACACAAAAATGAGTAAAACACAAAAATGTCCTCCGGAAGATTACAGTTACTTCTAAAAACAGATGATAGAAACTGCGTCTCCAACCCATGGTGTGCACAATGACCAATGTACAACAGGCCCGCACAAGCACATGCAATACATGAATGACTGATCTCAGGTTACCTCTAATTATTTTCCTTTATGGAAATTGATACAGATGCTAAAAATGTATATACTTAGCAATAGGATTTCTTGGGTTGCATTCTTGTTACATTTGGTAAATAAAATTTACTCTTTCCCAGAAGGGAAGTCATGTCTTTTACGTAGCAATGTAGTCAGTGGAGGTAAATTTTGCCTAAAATATCCAGTGTATGGAGCCTTCCTGAGAGTCATTTCACATAAGATAAGGTAAGACATGAAAAAGGATATTATATTTTTAATACCCACTCAAGATTTTTGAGCTTCATCCATGAACCAAACTATTTCCTGTACTCTGAACATGAGTCTGTTAACAACAAACCTCACTTTCCTATATTTTGCAGCTACAAGGAACTGAGGTCTGTGATGTTAATGGCATACCTAGCTGGAGTTCTCACCCCAGGATTGGCTGCTTCCATAGCTCTCATTTCTCCTAGCAAATCACAATTCAGTCAAAGGCCACAGTCAATGGCCTGTGGCTCTCAGGTCCCATGCTGGGACCTGTTTTTATCTGTCCCATGCTTGCTAGGCAGAGCACTCAGGACAAACAGGACAACGAGATGGATAATCCTATAATTGCTTCTAAAGCCACCACGTTCTTCAATATTCCTCCCACAATGGCTCTCCTAGTGCTGAGGGTGTTTCTCTGTCCTTTGTTCCTAATGAGAATCACACACTTCCTTGTCTTGTGTCAGTGTGACAAATCCTTCATTGTCTTGTTCATTAATCATTCTGTTGGCTGAGTGATTCAGGCTGTCACACAGTAGACAATTACAGGATGATTTTATGGGGAAATCAACACACTATAGTGAGATTTCTATTATTTTTACATTCTTTGTCAGGATGTATTTCTTTGTGTTTGCAAAAGCAGACTTCTCATCCTGGAATCATTCATTTCTTAGTTTAACAATTCACTGCCTGTGAAAAATCACTTGGGCAGACAACAGGTTGACAAATCAAGTGTATTTTATTTCACCTCCCCTGACTTCTGTGTATATTTTAAATAGAGAAAACCTTCATATCTGAGGGATGGGGCGTGTCTGCCTTCAGATTAGAAACAGCCTATGGTTGCTTGTGTTATTCCCTTGGACCTGAATATAAGACCACTCAACCCCTTTGGTTCTGAGTTATGTCCTTAATGGGGACAGTGGTGACCACAATTAGAACTCCAGTCTTCTCGGACCTCCCAGTGACGCTCCCCAGTGTGGGAAGCAGAGGACCAACAAAGCCCCTAAGTCTGAAAGTTAGCACTAGCCCTCCAGCACCAGATCCAATAATAAAAGCTCAGAGCAACATCAAAGTCACTCTGAGAGGGAAAAGGAAAGGTGCTGCTGGGAACAGACATGTTATGTGAGCGTTTGGCAGTGACCTTCGAACAAGGAACTCAGCCAGATATGCATGTATGGTCCACGCCACAACTCAAGCAAAGTTAGTAATCAACACATCTGGATCCCAGTCTCGCCTTGGAAGTCCTCTCTGAGATTTAAAGGAGCTGCAGGCTGCCAATTCTAGCACTGCTTGTGCGTAGGACATTTTCCCCCATGGTGACTGTCATCACGCTCACCTCCAGCAAGATGGACAAGGAACATCAAGCTGTGTGTGCTTGTATTTGCTTTATTTGCTGGAGCTCAAAGAAGCAATAAAGCTCAAATTCCTCTTCTTTATCAGAAGCATGGCAGAGTTCAGCTCTCAGTCTTTGGTTTGGCCCATGAGAGAAGGGTCTTAACATCATAGCTGCATGCAGTTTTGATTCTTGGTCTGCAGTTGCTGTGCGTGCTTACATGGTGCTGGGAACAGTTTCATGGAAACAGTCTGCAGAGGATGTGGTGCCCACCTAATTATCCATGTGTGTAACTGTACAATGAGATTCAACGTCATTACGTGTTCCTCTGAATCTCTCCCTTCTTCCATGTCTCAACAGCATTCACCACTGATTTATCTTGCTCCTGTTTCTCAGGTACTGGGTAGGGGGGAAGATTTCAGACCTAAAACCAAGCTTCATTCAGCTCCTTCAAAGTGGGAGTGAGGCAGATAATAACATTATGTTGGAAAACAATGTGTCTACATAAATGTATGTGTATCTACAGTTTATAATTTTTAAGTAGCATTTACCTGTATTTCTGAAGTATGGCTTTTTTTTTAAATGCAGTTATATCCTCTTGCTGGCCTTATTTCTAGGTATAAATTTTGTGGTAAAACCATGACTTTATTAATGACAATAACAATGGTTTTTCAAGGACAGACAGCTGCCCTGGACATAGTTTCTTCATTCACAGTATTCAGCTCTGCCTGGCAGAAAAGGCCAGGGGATTTGCAACCTCAGTGGTCGAGCTCCTGATAGGTCATGCTGAGCACCCTACCTTGCTCAGGGCATCACCTCATTGTCCCAGTCATTCATCTGGCAAGATGCCTCTTTGAAGAATTCATGGCTGACTAAAGGAACTCTTGTTTCCAGAAGGTAGCAAAGTTGGCTACCTAGAAAGAGTTGCATGCACTCAATGGGGTGCAGTTCTTCCCAAGCACGGGCTTTGGAGCAGCCACACTCACCTATGGGAAGAGACCAGAAGGAACAGGAAAGCATCGATGCCACGAACAGAACTCTGTATACACACAGAACACACACAGGGAGTCACCAAAGCGCCCCAACCCAAACCTGGAACTCTACTGGAAGAGCCCAGTCCAGATGAGGCCAACGCCATCCTGACTCCCTCAGCCTTGGGGTGGATGGGAACTCACTTCAGCTCAGCACCATTGTTTTCTCTGCAGAGAGAGGTGTGACTTCAAAGGTCAGTTTGCAAGATGAGCAAGCAATGCCAGCACCCCAATGTTGTGGTAATCTCCACAACTCCCTAGACATTTCTAGACCGTGCGTCATCTCACCGAGACTGCACTGAAGCAATTAAAAGGGAAGCTTTTTAACAAGAGCGTGATATTATCAGCCATCTATTTCTCTTGAATGTGAGCTTAAAAAGAAAGCAGCAGACTCTACAGGCATAGACATGGAGCAAGACCATTTGGAACTGCAGCCAGCTTTTAGTCACACCAAGCCATGCAAAGGTACTTGCTGACTTCTAAATAATAGACAATTCACTTTTGATACGGAGAGTGTGTCTTTAAAAAAAAATATCACCCACCACTGACAGGTACAGCAACACAAGATACATTCCATCCCATCTTAGTCTAACCTCAGAGCTCAAGTGGAAAAGCCCAGCTTGCTGCCAGGTGACTCAAGCAGATGGATAAGATCCTTTGTTTGAAATGGAGACTCCAGTTAATTTGACTTGTAAATAATGGGTATGTCCAAATGAGAGCACAGACCCAGGCCGAGGCCTTTGAGCTCTTTAGACAGAATTTAGACGGTTGAAGCTACCTAAGTGGTTTACCTTTGAATTGCTGCCCCACCCCCTACCCTGGACATCCCTAACGGGTCCCAATGTTGTGTCTAGACGGCACGATCCAATCCAGCAGTTCACTTGAGACAAAGCTTATGACTTCTGTCTGTGCATTCACATTCTTCTCCATGCAACTCGAGAATCAGTAAATACGGACCGATTTGACTTGGATATATTCTTTGAAAGCCGGAGGCCCAACTTGTAAACATTTCCAGATGCCCTTGTTCAGCTCTTTAGGTTGCAGTTTAAACCTTTATTTTTTATAATATTAAACTCATTAAACAGTCACAAATCCGTTTTCAATTCTAAAAGAAAATATTGGCAAGGGCAGATGGATGTAATTGGAAATAGACGTTTGTCATGGGCTGAAGAGTTAAACCAGCTTGAACGCTCTCTAATAAAATTCAGCAAGTGCCATGGCCTAGAAATAATTGCATTCCAGGGACCTCCAGTCCTTATATCACTTGGAACTTCCATTTGCTCTATAAAACTTTATGATCAAAGCTAAGTCTTTGTGATTAAAACTAGGTCTTGGCCAGAAAGACAGACATCCGAAGAGCTAAGGAGCCTCTTTTCATTCCTATAGAGTTGTAACCCTAGAGAGCTGCAGGAAATAGGAAAGGGGCTGTCAGACTCCATTGCAGGAGAAGAGGGTCAGCCCTGAGAAGAAGAGATTTCCGTGAGATGATTTGGTTTCCAGAAAACACCTCCCCACACAAGGCTGTATAACCCACAGCCAATGTCAGCGTTCCAATCATTTGCCCTGGAGTCTCATCAGTCGGTCCCAGTTTCGAGGCTTTCCTGCTTTTTGGCTGGGTAACCTTGGTAAGGCAGACCTAGCCTAAGTCTCAGTCACTTCATCCTGAAGATCTGGATAATTATAAGAAAGCTGTTGGGATTAAAGGAAGCAATGCATTAAACAGTACTCAGCAAGGGAGGGCTCGCGGCTGCTGTGCATCCGAATCTGAGCGAACATTCTTATGATAAAACACTGGAACAGGACATTATTGGAGCTACCTTCTAGGCCCCCAATTCAGCAAATCCAAGAACTTGGGGGCTGATGGAGGCTGACACAGAATGACTCTTGGTCTATCGCTAGCATGTTTCCCCCACTCCACCTCACAGGTCACCCTACCACTTGCATGTCAGTGCTTGTGAGTCACCTCTTATAAAAAGTGGGTCAGCACTTAATTCAAACATAAATACGTTAAGAGAAAAACACACTGGGTAGGATCTAGCTGATCTTCTCTGATGAACTGTGACAATCCTGGCGGAGAGGGAAGGTGTGTGGAGAAATAAACCTGAGAATGAGGTTACCACGGTGAGAAGAAGACAGAGGAAGAGTAGGAGGCTGTCTGAGGTGGTAGACGGAGGAGTCTCCAGGGACTTGGACAGGAGATAGGGACAATGACAGGGAGATGGAAAGCAGCTGTGGAGAAATGCTGCTGATAGATTTATTGTATCCAACAACAGCCTTTTATTAAGCCACTCTGTAACATCCATTTAGCATGAGTTTAACGCTGAATAAGAAAAAAAAAAAAAAAAGAAACAAGCAAGACTTTCCTCTGCTGGGCTGCCCCTTCAGCCCATCAGTTATCTTCAATGACTTTGTCCAACACCATGCCCCCAATAGGATTTTCCCATGCAGATGAAGGTAAACTACCCCCATTCAACTTACTAACTTAGTACTAATTTACTAACGTATAAGAACCTTCAAATAAGGTTCTGCCTGTATTTGGTCCTCAATTTACCTATAGCTACAAACCTACTTATAAAGAGAATCCACCCTTTTATGCTATGGGGAAGAGATGCCCAGTTTTCAGCATATGCCCCATCATTTTGGAAGCATCCCCATTCCAAGAACCACTCACAGCATTGAGTCTTTGCCTAGACTGGTACATACAGCTCATGCTTTACAATGGGCCTGCCTCTGCTTCAATGAGGACTGTCTTCCTTTAACTTCTAGCCCAGCCTGTGGATGCTGGAGAGGGTTCTGCACTGTGCTGATGTCCCTAGAACAAGAGCTGTCTCATGAATAGTTACAGGCTTGGGAGGATAATGCTTAGAAAGAAAGCTAATCACAGGAATTAAACACAGCTTGTTTCTTTTTGAAGTATTTTTTTCCTGCCTCAGGGAGGGTGATTTACAGACGCATTTGTCTCTCTTTAGAGAAAATTAATTCCAGTTGGTATTCTGGGCAGAGGGGAAGAAACAGAAAGGAAAGAGAGAAGGGGCCTCTCTCTTGTCCTTCATACCCACGGTAGACCTAAGCTGCTCTCCCTGGGATGCCTTGCCAGTTGGGTGTGGATGGATCCTCCCACATTCTGCTCCATATAAAACAAATCAACCAAACTTCTAATACCATCATCAAGGCGCCTTCATCTTTTAGGCAAAGCAAATGCTTTTAACTCTGGGAAACAGAGCAGAGCAGTAGAGGGTTGGCTTATCATGCTCAAAGCTCTGATTAGTTCCCTGGACGCACACACACAGCCAAAATAAGTCAACGGAACAGGCAATGCTATAGACCAACAATAAGCAAACAGAGCTTCTATAAACACTTTCATCCCAGTCTGTATGCCAAAGGCCATAGGCTTTGAGCCCTAATGGAGGCGACAAGTGTTGGCTGCTCTCTACAGTCAGTCACTATTTGAAATATCTAAGGAGGATTATCTAATTAAACACCCAAATGGTGCTATGTAGTCATTACTATTATCATTCCCAGACTCTCTTAGACCATTGCCAGGGCTCTGAATGGTTGCTGAAGACCCTTGTGCAGCCCGCCTTCATTCGTAGCACACAAATGTAAAGGGTGCTAAACATTTCTTGCATTTATCCATTATTTTTCAAGGCTGAATCTACAAATTTGGTGGTGTTCCTTGTGACTCCCTAAGAAGGAAAACCAATGAGCATTCAGGAAAGGACGGCCTTTCAATGAACAGTCTGGGGAAGGGCTGGAGAGAGGCAGGAGTTGGTATGATGTTCTAACTTCAGGGGCATGGAGATGCCGTTAAGAGTGAGCCTGGGTGACTGCCACTGACCATGTAATAAACAAAGCAAAACAGCTGTGGAGGTTGCTTTCAAAGCTAACCACTGCGGTTGCAAGATAAAGTACAAAGACTCAGCAAGCTTAGTGACTGGCCTGGAACCACCCAGTGAGACCCAGCTCTCCAATTATCAACACAGGATTCCTCTACTCCGGTCCAGGTCTCCAATTATCAAGCCAGAACTCTATCTCCTCCATGAAAAGACAAACAAAACAGAGTTGTGAGACTGGGGAAGTGGGGCATTGCTACTCAGAATTTTTCTTTCCAAAAGGTACATGGCTTCTAGAGCAGGCGTCTCCATCTTGTAACCTGAGGGAGGGCTATGTGTGGCCAAATGCAGAATCATAAACATATTTAACACATGTGATTTCACGTTTGCTTTTGTCGTTTTGTTTTTGTTTTATTGGCTTGTTTCTGTAACCCACTTGTACCATTTTCAACTGTGAACTTTGGGGATGACATAGTGTCCCAGTGACAAAAAATTGGATACGCATGGACTGTGCTCTTCTGAAGCTGCGGTCCTGTGGTTACTGCCTCTCTGCCTACCTTTCTTCCTCCTGATTATCTTCCTTTATCTTATAGATGTCACAGGCTTCTTTAAGCATCCTAGCAGCAAAGTGTATAAAAAGAAAATCTTTCTTTTCCCACACACATTTGGAAAGGACATGCCTAAAACCGCAAGGCACAAATAAAACAGACAAGTCAAAAATTTCCTCCAGGATTTGGCAGCTCTGCTGAGCATCATGGTTAACGACATTGCCACATTATTTGTTAGACAAGGAATTACACACTGAGCAGACCAGTCTTCTGCTCAATGGGGAAATGCATGACTTCCAGGGCTCCTATGAAATGACAAGGGTGTCACTTCCTGCTCCTCTTCCAACTCGCCTCTGAAAACACTCAGAAGGCAAAGGACAGCAGGAGGTGTTCCTGATAGAGGGACTGAATGTGATTTGATACTGAGCAACTGAGTATTAAAAAAAATATATATATATATATATATATATATATATATATATATATATAGAATGCTAAGCCATCTTCTCTGACGGCTTAGAAAAAAGAGAAGACAGGCTCAAGAAATTCCTGTTTCATGAACTCGCCATTCACTAGGAACTTAGCCTGTTTTTCTCTTTCAGTCCCTTAACGTGCACATCTGTGGACCACTTGCCCGGCATCCTTCCAGCCCTTCCTCTGGCACCATCACTTGGACCTTCCTGTGAAAATCAGTCATTCCAGAGTTAAGCCTTATGGCTGAGAGGATGACTGGCCCAGCAGGATCCTTCCTCCGAGAGCACCAGGGGTAGCCCTTAGACACTGATCTTTATTCTAACCCTCTAGCCCAAGTTATTGGTCCCCAAATAGGATGGGACCTAAAGAAACCCTCAGAGATTCAAGAACGTGGATAGACTGGTTGGTTAGTTAGATGTGTGGAATGCAGGAGCTGTTTAATATGAAAAACACTTGCCTGGGGATGAATTGAGACAAGATCCAGGGAGAGACCAACAGAGAGAGTAAGAGGCTAAGTCCTGCTGAAGGAAACATGGAAGGTTTTTGTTGGGTATTGTAATGATGGAGTCATTGTGAAGTCATTCAGAGTATAAGCTGGGAGTGTGGACAGGCACACAGAAGGAAAACTTTGCTGCTGGGAGGCTTGCTCCTTGGTGTAAGAGAAGACCCATACAGACATCAGTGGAGGAGAGAACTGGAGAAGCCTGTGGTAGGAATCAGAGTCACAAGGTCCAAAAGAGCTAGTAGCATCACCCTCGAAGCAATGAGCACACTAAGTGCTCCAGGCCTGGCTTTTCAATGCCATTTTCCACTGGAATGAGCCAGAGTCCCTAGAAGAAATGACTGATCTCAGGAGGGCAAGGGTGCTCCCGAGTCCAATATCTGTGATAAAGGGGAAATGCTCAAACCTGTCAAAAGACATACACACACACACACACACACACACACACACACACACACACACACACGCACAGCACCAGCTTGAAGGGCCTTTCACAGAGCAGAGTAAGAAGATGCATCCAAAGAAGAGTAATCAATTTTGATAGATCCTATAGGAATACCAACGCCTGGGCCCCACGGGATACACATGAACACAGAGAGGAGACAGACGAGGACACTGCCATTTTATAACGACCATTTTAGTCAGAGTAGACATGTCTCATCAATTGATCTAAAACTGTTGTGAGACAGATTGGGGAAAGAGTCATTTGTGTGGTTATGATTTCCTATGGAATATGAACAGAAGCAGGTGTCTAGCCAATGCCATCTTAATCTAGTGATCAAGTTTGCCATCATCCTAGAGGCCAAGGGCCATGCTATAGCTCATGCTGGGAAGCCTAGAAGCACACAGTTGGGATCCTCAGAGAGTCCGATCTCTGAGGAGAGAATAAGATGAGTTTGGAATGTGGAATTTATTACTACAGTCACCTGGTCCCCACTTAAAGTCACTGATATAAAATAAAATAGCAAAAGCGGGGAATCCTAGACCATATTAGTCCATTGCACATATCCCAATACTTGAACCTTCACTGATCCCAGACCGACATCACTGTTGCAGAAGCTATTTGGGGGATTATTGGGAAATTAGGAAAGTGGACCAGATCCATACTAATATACACACGACTATGCTCATGACTGCTGTAACTATCACCATACAGTTCAATCTTCTTGCTATTCGAGGCACACAAGAAAATGAGACATCAACTCACCTCGCCAGTGACATAAAAGTCATTCTTCGCATACTCAGGAAACAACTTGAAAAACTGAATCAGGGCACTGCAGAAGAGAAAGCATAGGGATTGATTGGAGGAGGCCGAGTGGCTGGCTACCACACCTCACCAGCGGGGGGGCAAGCATGCTGATGGAAAGGAGATAGCATTGTGTTGTACATCCCTCTGGTTTTCAGTCCTGAGTGGATAGTAACACTGCATTCCACAGGGATGGCCAGGCAAAGCAAACAGGTAGCTGATACTGCCATACTAAGAGGTATGGACACTGGACACCAACACTGGCAATTTGTAAACTTGGAACTGCCAGTTAGGGTCATCTTGCTGCTGAGGTGTCTTTGTGTCCCTGGTGCCAGCTTCCACATACTGTTTAACAATTTTCATGTAAACCTTATGACTACACCATTAGACCAGCTTTGTGGGAGGAACTCTGAAGTTCAATAGCTTAGCAACCACCCACTGTGAGCGAGCTATTGGACTATTGCTAAAGGAGCTCCCAGGATGCCAGGGCTTTAATAAGAACACCAAGCTGTAAAAGAAAGGGAGAAGGAGGAGGGAAAGGGGAGGAGGAGGAAGAGGAGGAAGAAGGGAGAAGAAGGGAGGGAGGAAAAGAAAACAGCCAGAATTCCATAATCCCATGGCCACTTCAGTACGTATTCCCACTGTAAGCGTCCAGTAATATGTTCTAGGATTGAGATAAGCGAGCAGGGCATTCACAATAGAGAAAAGACTAGCTGGTTTTTAAATGTCTTTACCAAAGTCATTCCAAAAAGGAGACCAAAAAAAAAAAAAAAACCCTCATAAAATTCAGGCACTCTAGGAATGTCTTGACCTTCACTGCAAGGCCTGAGAAAGCCAGGCAGAGCTCTGGTCCCAGCTTCCCCACTGAGGGACTAAAAGCCATGAGCCTTCCAGGGAAGATGAAAGACAAGGAGGCTCTGAAAAGCCAGGAGTGGGAGAGAGTTCAAGGGTTACAGAGAGGAAAACTCAGTCATTATGAGCAGCACCATCCCTGCTAGACTTAATTTTCAAAGGTTCTGTAAAAACTCCCTGCGAAACACTGCTGTGGGCTTCGGTGCACTCTCTGTTATTTATAGTAGCTTTGGGGAACTAAATTTGCTGCATGTTGATAGTTTCCACGTTAGGACTGGTAGTGAGCGGGCTTTAGAACAAGGTTAAAAATAGGAGTTCGGTCTCCACCCTCCCCTCAGCGACCTTCAGGCTAAAAGCACTTCCTGCTGCTGGAACAACACTGGCTCAAGGAGTGCAGCGAATGTCAAGTCTCCTGCTTTAGCTTATAGCCTACTTCCTCGGTATTCGGTGGGGAGTCCTTAGGCTTGACAGGGCTAGCAAATGAAAATTCAAGGTGTCCTATTAAAATTGAAATTCAGATAAATAATAAATAATCCTTTATAAGTCTGTCCAAGTATTGTGTTGAACATACTGTGTGTGTGTGTTTATGTATGTGTGGATATGGATGTTATGTGGATGAGTGTGGGTGTGTACGTGTGTTTGTGTATGTGTGCGAAGCCAGAGGTCTGTGTTGGCTGTCTTTTTGAACACTTTCCACCTTTTAAAGATACTTATATATAAAGAAATAGTCATTGTTTATCTGACTTTCAAATAAACTGGGCATTCCGTGCTGTATCTGGCAACCTAATTTGAAGAAGATAATCTCTCAAGTTACATCTGACTGGAAAGTGCCTGTGTAGCTGAGGTTTCTGAAGCAAGAGCTCACACAAAGGAGCTATTACTCTTTTGATCTCATAGTTACAGTCTTTCCATGAACTGAGTGTTTCCTCTGAATCTTTAGTAAACAGTTCTTACACAGCAGCAAATTATGAAAATGGTAAATTTAGTAGCTGGAGCCACACACACGCCTTGCTCATCTAACTGTACTTAGGTCAAGCACTGTTCCAATGACATGGTGAGGTTCTGCTTAAAATAAATCAGGGCTCATGTCTGCTTGCATTTCAAAGCTTAGCATAATGTTAAGTGTATGCAATACACCAATGTGCATGTGATTTATTTAGGTATGAACATTGCCTGGCACAGAAATCCTATATCAGGTGACCCTATTATAAATCCCTGCTGGAACTCCGCCAAGGACAGAATTTTAGTGAAAGGCTATTTGGTTGAAGGGTGATCTGCCATTGAGGAAGGAGCAGCTGGGAGAACACTACTCCTCAGGTGACTTTTGGGAAAGGTCTTTTGATGGATGTAGGGCAGAGACAGTGAAGAAATGATCGTGTACAACAGAGCTAGTGGCTGCTGGGGAATCTGGTCAGTTCTGGTAGAGTGGAAACAATATGAATGAGCTCCAAAGACATCAAGGGCTCGGGACTCAGCTAGAGGTCCCCAGCGAAAGGGTTTTGGATGTGAGCTCCAGAGCTCTAGGGTTGTAAGCTCCGTCCCTAGGCTCAGAGGTGGGGCTTTAGGGAGGTGCCTGGCTCCCAAGAGCTCTGGCTCTAGGAATGGGTTAATCCACATCTGGACTTATGGCTTGATGGGTTATTGAGAGATGGAAACTTCAGGAGGCAGGGCCACATTGGAAGAAGAATGTCACCAACAAGCCTCTTTGAAAGGACATGATTTGCCTTGGCCTCTTCCTCTTTCTCGTTCTTGACATCCCCACAGTCAGGAGGTGACACCAGTTTTGTGTCACCTCCATTCAACTCCTAGAAGGTAACCTTAGGAGCTCTACCAGGCCCTGAGCTCTGGGAGGCCAGGGGCTGTGTGCTGCCTGCTTCTATGTCACCAGCTCCAGGAATACATCCAGTGATCAAGGGAGACGGGGACAGAAGCACCAGACAAGAAATCCACATCAAAGAGAGCAAACTGACTACATTTCATTCACATTTTTCTAAGCTGAGAGCCACCACCTGCCATGGCTCAGAGGCATCCTCTATAGTGTGTGTCTGAACGTGAGTGAAAAAGGTTCTGAACACAAAGAAAGCCACTAGAAACACGAATGCTAAATGACTCTTTAGGAGGTCATTTCTTCCAGGCCAGCCTCTGTTCACAGAAAAATAGAATTTCATCTTCAGGGGGGAACTAACGGGGCGGGGGTGGGGGGAAGGGAGCTTCCAAAGGGAGAAGAAAGATCTGCTCTTTAAACCCCAGTAGCCCATTTACTAGTTCCAAAGCAACCTTCTTATTGCAAACACCCATCTGGCAAGCTGGAGAGAAGAATGCGGTCACAAAGGGAAACGAATAGTGTAAACTGCGAAAGAAACAGCTGAAATCAGTTTTCTGCACTCCTCTTGATTAGCTATTTTCCAGTTCTAAGAGCCCGAAGCAAAGGGAACCGAAACAGCTATAAACAACGGCTGCTTTGAAACCCGTCCTCTTTCCATGTCATGCAAGAGGAGACGGACCACATGTCACCAGTGACATCCACACACAGGGTCAACTGCTGGCTGAAGACATCCTTGCTTCCTAGCTGGGGGGTGGGATGGAGTGGTTTACAAAACTCTGACTTGTGAAGGGTGAACACATATCTTTAGTGTTTGCTAGTCACACAATGAAGCCAAAAGACGCTTGTGGTGAGGGGTGGGGGTAGGTGTTCAGCCAGGAGGACTCAGTGTCATCGGTGGTGCTGGGTGCTTGAGCTTCTGAGGACAGGCACCATGGTCCTGCTTGTGCAGGGAGAAGACACTGGAAGTGAGAGGCCAAAGGAGCTCCCTCTGGGAGGATCAGCTATTACATCCCCAGGAGACACGGAGCCTGGGTGTGGAGGTGTGAGAACCTAGGTGACCCTGATGGAAACTGAACCCACGGGTTGAAATGTGGGGAATCAGAGAGCAGCCATATTCTTTTCTGGGTCAGCAGAGGGAAAGAAAGAGATGTCCTTGGCAGGAAATAAAGACCAGGAAGCCACCAAAAGCCCGGTCCCTCAGCCCTGTGTCTGATCAGCCAGAGAGAAAGAAAAGCACCTGGGAAGGCTTTGTTCCTCACCAGATACCCTTTCCCTTGGCAGTCCTGCTAGATGCCAGGTTTGCTCACTGGGTAATCAGCAGAGTGGGCGGGTGAGACTGGGCAGGCGACTCTAGGAGATTCTCACAGTGCATCCAAGGGTGCTCAGGCGCTCTGAAAGAATTCAGACTTGTTCTTAGATCGCAATTTATAGCTTGGAAAAAAATTTGAACAAATAAGAAAGGTCGGCTTAGTTTTTTAAAAAAACGTACTAAAAATAGATGTTAAGAATGCAAGAAAATGAAAGGAAAATTTATGTGTATATACTTTAACCAAGCTCACAACTTTACAACCCCCAACACACACACACACACACACACACACACACACACACACACTTTTTTGTTTTTTAAGTGAAAGACAAACTGTAAAATGAAGGATTGAGCCTGGAAAAGTCATGGCGAAGCTATAGATTAAAATATACATCTAAAGCCACAAAGGAAACAGTTATGGGAAAGAAGACAAACACCTGGGAAAACTGTTATCTCCTGGCAAGAACAAAGTTAAATAGAATTCTAAAAACAACCAGAAACTTCTAAGACATCTGGGTGGATGGCTTGAGAAAGAATACTGTCTCATAGAAAATTGTGGGAAAACTACAACTGGTTTCAGTCATGATTTTAGTCCTGTTTATCTCCTGTCATAAGCAGTAATCAATAACAAGGTGAAGAGGAGCAGAAGAACACATGCATGTGTGCATGCGTGCATGAGCGCGCGCGCGCGCACACACACACACACACACACACACACACAGAAATGTTCTACAGAGTTCTAGAAGTTGAGCAATAAGGACCAGTCCATAGTGACTGTACCACAGGGAGACTTCTCCTATTGCAGCATTTTGCATGACGTACCTGTACAAGTCTTGGGCTACATCATCCTCAGTAGTGGCGTATCCCCGGAAATGATCGGTGAAGCTGAAGCCTGTACCCACCTTAGGGGGAAAGAAATGAAGATAAGCATGAAGATGGATGTTTCTTGAGGACTTTCAGCTCAACCCCACACGGGGAGGTGGCCTTACAGATCCCAAGACCCACACCTCTGACTTCAGATCTCTGCCATCTCTCCATGTATCTCTGAGGCATCCCACTTCCCTTCCCAGGGGAAAGCACACAAGTTTTGGCGCTTTGTATCTATAGGTCTACATGAAAGAGGAGGATTCCATCATTAAGCAACAACCCGTGAGACAAGGAACCCACACCATCGGTAAAAAGCCATCCGCCCTGTATCCCACTGGTGACATTCAATGGGAGGGACCCCACAATGTAGCCTAGAGCTCAGGCTGGCTTGAACTTACTCTTCTACAGCCCAAACCTCCAAACGGGATTATAGGGATACTCCACCACACCCGGCATGGCAATTAAATTCTAATATAGAAAGTAAAAACTCCGTAGTTTAGAAAACATATGGTAATATATTGCTTAATGTGAGGACAACGTAGGCATTTGTTGTTGTTAAATTCCCTCATAGTGAAGATTTATGCAGACCTATAAGGTATGGTCTACCCCACACTGGAGGCACCTGTACAACAACAGGTTATTCTGCTGAGTACAACAAGAAACTTCAGTCTAATGGCAGTATTTGCCATTGTGTGATGATTCGATTATTTGTTATCTAAACACGTGTGATGATTGAGGGCTAGAGGAGCTAACGGGACTGGCTCAGTTCCCTGATAGCCTTATAGAAACACCACTGTGAGTGCAGCCTGCTGTTGACCAATCACCGTGCAGCCACGGCTGTATGTAGTAAATAGAAGCACACATGAGGCCAGCACTGATGTCCTGTGGCATCCTGTGGCATCCTGTGGTACTCACCGGATTGTCAATGTAGAGCATGGAAAGGGCAAATGTCCAAGGGAAGTCTCTGGGGACAACTGTCAAAACAGAAGAAGGGGCTGAGCTCCTAACGAAATAGGCCAGGCGAGGCATCCCTGCTCTGGATCCCACCACATCCTGCTGAGCTCCCCTCGCCACTGGAGCACCCATTTTCTGGAAGACCAGCACCCAGCACCCACCCCCTTCACCTCTCTCTTCTGTACTTTTGTCCAACACAGCGATACTATAGCCAAGCCTAAAGCCTGACAACAAAACCTCATGAAGAGCTGAGATGAAAATGCCCATTGCCCTACGCCTCTAGGTCCAAGGCACCCTACACACCTAGGTGCAGGGCACCCTGCACCCAGCCTCTTGCACTCTCTTCCTCCTCCCCAACGCTGAAGAGAACAACCCTATCAAAGCTGGCCCAAAAAGCTTTTACATAGAGTCCCAAACTCATTCACACTTTGAATGCTGACCCAGGGAAAGCACACTATCTGCCCAAAGAGTCAAGAATAGAGTCCACCCTGAGACACAGCCAGAGGCTCTAGCTCCAGCCCTTCCTCCACGTCAGCCTCACCCACTGCATCTTGCTGTCGAGGCATCAGCTCATTGAAGGGACAGAAGACCCATAAAGCATTCTATCCCCATGGATAATGGGGGGATATGATTCCACCATTAGGCCCATGCAAGAAGGCTCACCCAAATAGTAATAAATACCAACTGTTTTTGTCAGCCAAGAATGCTTGAGTCAGCAGTCGGCTTGCAGAAAACAGCTTAGTCTCTTTCACCCACATTCTCAGGAGAGAGCAAGCTAGGCAGGACACTCATCCTGGGGCTCCTCCTTCTGGACAGACAGTGCTACAAAGCTGGGTTTCTATGATCTGGAACCGTTCGGCTACTCCTAGTGGTTCTTGTGTTTATTCTTAGTTTTAGAACAGATACTGGCTGGAAGGAGACTCATGAGTAAAGCAGTCCAACCATCGCTTACCGGTCATGTTACTTGTGATAATATAAGGCCCGTGTTCTACAAAGAGTCCAAACATGGATGAACCTCCAGGTCCACCCTGAAGCCAAAGGACTACTGGGGCATCCACAGGCTGCATCTGGAGGGAACAGAGAAGAAGCAAGTGAGCAAAATTGCTCCAAGGTTGCAGAGCACACACCCAAATGCGAAGCCTCTGTCTTCCAGATCCCCAGCAACATTCTAGAATGCTTCTGCCCCCCAGGGCTCCACTCTACTATAAATAAAAGTTGGTCCCCTTTTACTATTTGGGATTTACATGTGCCCCAAATGCTGGTGTTTTTCTGTGAACTTGACAGCATCTTGCCGCCTGCATGATCTATCCTCCAAGGACCAAATAACCCCTGCCGTTTCCTAGTTGCCCCAGTGTCTCCCACAAATGGCAGGCATCACCAAAGTCCAGGTTAACTGGACTCCTCCTGTCAGGGCATTGAGAGGAAGCTGTACCGGGAAGCGAGACTAACTTATGAGACCGTCACTGGGAGCTGCTGTCAAGAATCTGGAGGAAGATCCAAGGGGCATGACTTTCCTGTCATCTAAGGTCTGACTTAGGTTCCCTCACATGTTCTGGGCCTTTTCTGAAAGTGTTCTTGGGAACAGTTATGGTCTGTAGAGTAGCTTCGCCATGAGGGGCTAGCTCTAAACCCACTCCCAAATGTCAAGACATTAAATGGCATAGCAAATGCCCTGGGACATTCAGATACAATAAACATAGTTGGCTATAATAACAGGGGAGGGGCAGGCAGAAAGGGCGGAAGCCCACAGTGAGGCTGGGCTCTCGGTCCACGGGCCTGTAGCCACTCAGTTGTCAGCTCAGTCTCATGGGTGAGTGATGAACACCTGCACCAAACTCTCCAGACTCAAGCCCAGGTTTTGCTCGTCCCCAACTGGGTGACTCTGGGTAAGACGCCAAAGCCACGTGACTTTTACTTTCCACCCCTGTGAAACAGGCACCAGCACCATTGTTTACAGTGTGGACTGGAGGGGAGGAGGGAGCATAAAATCTGAAGAGTGGCTGTGTTCTGCAAATTGTAGCTACCCATGTGAAGGGTGGAGGTTACGAACTTAGAGGGGATCTGTGCTCAAAACATCAACAAATAGAAGACTAGGAGAGTGTTCAGCTTGGTGGCTTGTTCGTTTGTTTTGTCCTTTGGCCCCCATCATCCCTGGACTATTTTTCATACCTTTATTGTCCTGAGACACCACAAACAAATTCAGTGTCGGGGAGGAGGGGCCTTCTTTGTCAAGTCAAAGCAGAATATCCCAACCTGAGAGCGGTGTTTCAGAGCTGCTGTGAGGGAGGCCTAGAACCAGGAAGCTCTGGCTCTACTTCACTACAAAGGAGCTGTGGTGGCCTGGCCCTCTGCTTCCTCCAGCCTGAGCTTCCTCTGCCCCCAAATCCCCATGGCAACAATACAAGCCTTCCTGAACGCTAGGATGAAAATCTGTGTGGAGTGATGCTGTCCATCTGCCCCGCCCTTCCTGGACCACTGTGTGCTTTGCCTATCCATATGAGTAAGACCTCTCCCCAGAACCTCTGTCACTCTCCAGGACCCCCAGAACCTCTGTCACTCACCAGGACCCCCAGAACCTCTGTCACTCACCAGGACCCCCAGAACCT
>NC_034591.1:72542754-72596265 GCF_900095145.1 Mus pahari
CTCTGTCACTCACCAGGACCCCCAGAACCTCTGTCACTCACCAGGACCCCCAGAACCTCTGTCACTCTCCAGGACCCCCAGAACCTCTGTCACTCTCCAGGACCCCCAGCCCCCTATACTTTCGTTCACTCAGTACTGAAATCAACAAGGGGTAGGAAAACCAGGAGAACAGGATGGAAGTCATCCCCATCCTTCCCAGCCTTAGAAGTGTGGGATGCTGGGGAACTGACTTCAGGATGCCCAACCCTCAGAGCCTCCCTAGGTCCATATACAGCAGTGGACCAGTAGCCCTCAAGCTTGGTCGTAGATTAAAATAATGTGGAAATCTCTTTTCAAATGACTTTGCCTTGACTGAAGCCACAGGAATTGTAATCCCCCACCCCTCTCGACCGCTGTGTGGAATAGGGTGGCACTCTCAGCTTTCCCCAGACGTTTCTTACAAGCAAAAAAAAAAAAAACAGCTAGAGACCTGCTAGATGATAGGGAGCCTGCTTTTTCAGTCTCCTAGGCAACTAATCTCCACTACTCTCTTCTCCCCCACCTTCCTGTGACCTGGCAGGGCTAAGGTTATCTCTAGACACTCAGAAAAAATAGCCTGGTCCTAAGAGGCCACCCTACAGGACAAGTCAAACAGCAATGTGCCCAACAGGGTTCTCATGAGGCCCTGAAGCACAGCACCCTGCATTCCTGGGATGCTAGCAGACTTCCTACCTCAGCTGACCTGCCTCCTCGGTCCTCAGCGGCCCTTGAAGCACCTGGTTTTAAAGAGAGCCCAACCACCGTGTGTGTCTCTACTTCAATGAGCCGAGCAGCCTATGCGCTGATGCCATACCTAAACCTGGTGCTGCGATATGAAGGTACTACTTAATGCTACGTACCCAAGAGTCAGCCGTAGCACGTCATGCTCGCGTGATGAATCATGACACCATAACCATGATAGACAATGCTTGCTATGGCCCACAAGAATGGCATAACGTTCTTACAGATAATCCATGCACTATCCAGACCTCACTTGTGAGGTGAGAGAGACCCTTCTCCAAGGAGAGAGGAGAAATGCACAAGGACATTCTGAACAAAACCTCGCTGCAAACATGGGGGTCACTGAAATAAGGAACTTCTGCTAATTAGTTGTCGGTAGGGTGGAATTCAGACTTTTGAAAATATTAATCTTACTTTAGCTATGACTCAAGACATTTAGTTCTCTCATCAAAGAAGCTTTAAAGTAATTTTCTTCATCAATACGTTCTCTCCTGCCATGTAGCTCAGGGGGCCATCAGGTCCTCAGGTTTGATAGTGGGTACATTCAGACCCACCATCCCTCGGCTCTGGGGTATATACTCTGAATTAAGGATTTTTAAAGACCCCCCCCCCCTGCCATCCCAAGTTTAACTTCTGAAACTTGGTCATGGAGATGTCTGAGGACTCTTCTCTATACACGTGCAGTGTCCATGCTCCACTTATGGACATTACATACGCTGAAGACACAGCTCAGGGATAAGACCTTGCTGTTTCTGTGGTCACTGGATCTCAGGTTGTGGGTGTCTCTCCCCAGCAGTGAGTCACATCACCGCCATGCCACATGCATCCAGCACAGTGTATAAATTCATCTAATAGCACACACTGTCTGCTCTCCCAAGCTGTGGGTTGAGCTCCTACTCACAGTCAGGAAAAAACATGTACTCTGTAAAGATCGTGGCTATGGGAGCCACACTGCCAGGACTGGAGTTCCGACTAGCTGTTTTATATCTCGACTAGCTGTTTTATATCTTCGAGTCCTTGAGTCCATGCCTTAATTTCTCTGTGTCTCCGTGCCCTCTGCCAGGAAATACAGGTTGAGCAGCAGGTACAGTCACAACACTTCATCCAGGCAGTGTCTGGCGTTACCTTTTTAAAGTGTCAGTTCCGGTTGGATTTTTTGATGAGTGGGAAAACAGCTAAGTGTAGCTACATATATGGACAGGTGGGCAGAGGAACACGCGATTGAGGACTCAAAGGCAGGGCTTTTGAGGTGGTTTTCAAACACTTGGGATGTACGACTTAGATGGATAATCGCCCCGGTAAAGAGTCACCTGTTTGATGATGAAGAAAAGAAACCGTTTATGAATGAGTCGGGGCCTGAGTATAACCCTGGCGAGAGCTACTGAAAGAAGGAAGAAGCGATGAAATGCGAAGGAGCAAAGGAATCATGGACTTGTGAGATACACGGAGAGCAACAGCAGATGGTCTGCGCGTGGGTGGAGCCCAAGCGGCTGAGCCCTGTACTGGTGCACAGAAAACCGTGACCGCCTGCCACGGAAGTGAAGACAGAAGTGTGACTGCCTAGGCTACACAGAGAGACCCAATCAAGACTCGGGAGGGAGGAGAAAAGGGAGGGAGGGGAGGGAGGGGAGGGAGGAAGGGAGGGAGGGAAAGAAAGGGGAAAGGGAAAGAACTAGACCCAGTTTATCCACTGCCCTCTCAATTCCTCTGGCGACCCCTGGTGGCCAGTCACAAACTTGGCTACTCTTTTCCTCAACGTATCCTGCATGATCAACAACAGCCAGCCCCAAGGAGGCACTTCTATTCTGTCCGTTAGACTGTCTACACTAGCACATCCCTCTACTTACTGTCGATGATGGCCAAAGAAAACGATCGTGTGCCTTCAGGGAAGCAAAATTCCTGAAATCTAAACTGGTCCTGAGGTGGCTCATCACCTTCCAAGCATCAGCTATACATACCCTAGACTTTTTAACCGTTATCTCCAGCCAGACCAGACCCCAGTTTTACAGCCAGAGATAGATAACAAGACACAGTAGACATGATTTCTATTTGTACGTTAACACATTGCTGAAATGGAGAGCAGGGAGTAAAGAAAATGATTTCAGTTCTTTCAGTCAACATGGTTGGTCTAGTTTGCTTTTCACTGCCGTTATAAACACCCTGACCAAAAGCAACTGGGGTGGGAAAGCTCTTATTTCATCTTTCATGTTGTAATCCATCATTAAAGGAAATTGGGGCAAACACTCACAGAAGGAACCAAATCCATGGCCACAGAGGTATGTTGCTTATTGGCTTGTTCAGCCTGCTTTCTTATACCTCCAAAGATCACCTGCCCACATAAATCACTAATCAAGAAAATACCCCACAGTCCAGTCTAATAGATGTAACTCTCCAATTGGCATTCCTTCTTCCCAAGTGTTTATTTTGTGTCAAGCCAACAAAAAATCTAACCAGTGATTAAGGGCCCTAAGGGGCTAGGAACTCCACAGGACAACCAACAGAGTCAACTAACCTGGACCCTTGGAAGCTCTCAGAGACTGAACCACCAACCAAAAAACATGCATGGGCTGGACCCAGGCCCCTTGCATATATGTAGCAGATGTGCAGGTCAGTCTTCATGTGGGTCCTGAACAACTGGAGCAGGGGCTATAACAAAAGCTGCTGCCTGTCTGTGGGATACGTTCTTCTAGCTGGGCTGCCCTGTCTGGCTTTAATGGGAGAGGATTCACCTTGCAGAAACTTGAAGCTCCAGGATGGGGGGATCCCCAGGGGGAGGGGCCTCCACTCTTTCAGAGGAGAACAGGAGGGGAGATGGGGGGAGGGGCAATGTGGGGATGGAGGAACCAGGAGGGAGGGCAGTGATCAGGATGTAAAGTGAATGAATGAATGAATGAATGAATGAATGAATGAATGAATGAATGAAAAAAAAGAATACAGTAAAACAAAACAAAACAATCTAACTAGTGGTTGTGTTTTACATAGACAATTCTATTGATGTGGCTCTAGGGAATTAAACCGCTTACCACCTGTTGGGGCAGTATTTTGGCCATAACCCAATCTGCATACATTTTTCTAGCCAACCCTTTCTTCCCTTCCACTAAGAAACACCACTCTAGATAAGAGGATGCAACCGCCAACCGCTGCCAGACTTCAAGGCAGGCTTAAAATGGGGAGTGTGCTGTGGTAAATCAATGAGACCTTCTCTGTACTTCTAAATGCAAAGACTGGAGGCTTGCTTGCTTTAAGTAACATGTTCTCTCTTAAGTGAAGTCATTAGTACCCAAGGTAACGTCTTAAAATCCCCCAGGTGTATCTGAGTGGACCCCCACTCTGCCGCACAGGTCTCTGTGCCTACGATGCTTCAGCTGCCACGCCATGTTGATCAAGGAAAAGGATTTTTATTTAAAGCAATTAGTTTTGTAACCAGAATCATTGAGTAGCTTGGCAGAACCATTTTAATTCTACACACATAGTCCCAACACATGTGAACAGCTTGCTTAGGACAGCCGTGTGTTCCCAGGGAAGGTTGCTCGCAGTGCTTTCTGTTGACAACATTAAACTGTCTTTTCCTGTGATCATTCATAGGGAAAATTAACTTTTTCAGTTGTCTCCCCCTGTCTTCTTAGATCATCCCCAGCCTCCTCTGAGTTCTTATCAAGCGCTGACTTCTCTCCTCATCAAGAGGCAGCCTCAAGCCCATAGACTCCTCACCCGGCTCTTCCCTAAACATCCCAGGCTTCTTAGAGCCCCAGGCAAGAAAGCTATAGCTTAGAAGGAATGTGAGAGGCAGTGTGAATGAGGGAGTCTGGTCTCATTTCTGAGTCTAGCTAAGATGAAAGATGACTGGAAAAGTTAATAACTTCCATCTTTGTGTAGAATTTTAATTTCCCCAATGGGCAATTGGGCACACAAAGTTTTCTTCAGAGTCCTAATATACTTGTTAATAGAGTGGTCTATAACTTACAATGTGTGGTCACCTTGTTTTGTTTCATATGGTTTTGTTATTTCAGATCCTTGGTGCCTCAAGGACATCAAGAAGGACATGAAGACGCTGACCCATAACCTCCAATGCCTTGGTATTGCCAGTGGCTCTGTAGCCACTCGCAATAAATATAGTTTGAAAAATCTGTTGAACCACATGCCTTTCATAGAACTGGTCTCTACATTCATCATAGCAAAGGTCCATTGGCCATGTTATATCACATGATCCTTGGCTGATTGGATCAAGGAAGATCACCTGATAGGAGCTTGGCCAATCACACTAGACCTTTAGGCACACACTAGTGAATCCTATGGTTTGACCACATTGGCCAAGTGCCTGAGGAAGAAAAGCATATTGACATGCCAAGAATGAGGGTCAGTGGCACGCTGGCTGCTCCAGTTCCTGAGATCTTTCTAGAACATTCTCGGTTCCTTGTGGCAGACTGTTTCTGAGAGAAAGAATGAGTGGTGATATCACATAGTCATTTTCCTGTGTGATTAACCAGCTACTTTGTTTAACCAGAAACACTGGCGTGTAAGCCTGCTCCAAGATGAATGTCTACTGTAGCCACAGGGGACACAGACAGCATCAAGGAGAACTGGACAGAAGGCCAGAGAGCTGACCCGAGACCAACATGCCCGTAAGCTTCCAGGGAACAAGAAAGACTGTATAAAAAGCACACACAATGGGGATTTCTCCATGGGTGTGTAAAGAGGACACTGGCCTAGCGTGTCCTATATTGAAGGCAGAGTGCCTACATTGAGAGTCAGTCCCATAAGGAGGAGTGTGGGCTTCCTAAGGCTCTGCTCTAGACCTCCTTGAAGAAGACCTGGGAACAAACCTTTGGTGACTAAGTTCCCTGGGTTTCCTGGCTACGAGCTGACTGCAGCTGGATGGTCACCTAGGCAGAGGGTCTTGGTGATCTGAGTGAAATTATGTCCCTGAACTGAGCAGCAAAACACAGAACAGGGAACAGAAAAAGCCAGCTTTGTGCCGTGGTGTCCCTCCAGCGCCCTCTACTGACATAGCAACCCAATAGCAAAAATGTTTAAAGCTGTTATTGTGGGTCATGGGAAATTAGACCAGAGATGCCAAATGAGCAAGGATGCACAATTGTGCCCAACTCATGCAGCAATCACTACTGCCTAGATTTCCACCCCATGATTTAGTAAGTAGATGCCAATTGTCACAAAATACCATAGCTCACCCCAAGGGAACAAGGCCTTCACCACCCCAAACCTTATTGGTTTTTTAAGATAACATAGCATCCCTTATGCTGCTTGTGGGTCAGAGACAGGGTGATGTCTGGCAGGGTAGCTCTGGTTGAAAGTCTCTTGTAGAACTAAGAGACAGACCTAGACATCAACTAGGTTGACAGTCCCTACTTTAATGAAGCCCCAAACCCCAGGGAGAATAAATGCCCGACTCCAATAAATGCAACTAAGAATTGCAGACCTAGAACAGAGTCCCTGTAGCTTGACCTCCAGTCCCCCCCCCCCCAAGTTCAAGAGCTCTGACAAGCTGTACCAGGCAGGATAGATGTGGAGTGCATCAGAAATGCTGCTTTGACCTCTGGAACCTGGATGAGTGGGGGCCTGGGAGGAAGCAGCTGTCACTCTTCTGAAGCTCCCAGCTGGTTCTAATGAGCAGCGAAGTCTGGATCCTCGCTTCTCTTCCACCCATACTCTGCTACTGAGGAAGTTCGCTACAGGCCACAGATCGGGGGCCTCTCCCAAGACAAGCTCTCCAGTGGGCTCTCAGGACAGTTTAGAACATTTATCTCCATTAACAGAAAACACCAACCTAGACCAAGATTATCAGCGCCCACCTTTGCTATTCTCTGCTGGCTGAGCTCAGAGTTCTTGAGTCTAACCCACTGTCGCCTTCCTTTCCCTGCTATCTGGCTTTGGACGGTCCAGCCTGCAGGTTCCTGAGTAAGCATCTCTTCCTAGGCTGGTCCCAGGCTATCCTCACAGATGTCACAGTCTCCAGCTCCTCTATAAGTACTTGCCCTACCCCCAGCAAAACAAACAACAAAACACACCAGGGGTCATGCCTTGTCTCTGCCAGAAGAGCCCCGGGGGTGGACCTCAGGAAAGGGGCTGGACTAACTCTGAACACTTCAAATTATTGGTGTTCCTATAAGATAAGGTCGAAATCTGGCTACCTCTTTCCAATGAAGGCAGCTTCAGACGCCTCTTTATCTTCTGAAGTGTGACAAATCCCAATTTCACTTAGTAATTTCCTTATCCAGTAGCAATTAATCCGCATTCTTGCCTGGTGACTGGGGCCTTCTGATTTGCAATTTCCCTCTATTTTCTTTAAAGCCCACAAACTATAATTCATTTGGGTCAGTATCGGTGGCAGCTGGTGTCACCAAAGAGATGATGGCAAGAATGGTCACAAGGACATAACAATAAAGGCAGTGTTTATTGTGAGTCGGGATTCCTCTAATCAGCAGGCTCCGCAGCCTCTTTTGTCTCGAGACCCAGGTCAGGCAGTGTCCTGAGTCTTAGTGTGAACTGAGATGACAGATATGTGACGCTGTTAGGAAATGTGAGTAAGTGATAGCTGACCCTATCATATGCATACCAGCTTGACTCATTCAAGAGGCCCCACTTCCAACCTCTGTACCCCAGGACCTTCTGAGATTACTTTTCTAGGGATGTGACACACAGTAGTCAAAAGCAAAGATGTCCAGCTCAAAAATTAAGCCTTAAATTCTGGTTCGGGCAAAGGGTCAAGGGGTTTTGGCACACAGCTCATCTTCCCCTAGCAGCAGCCGCCGGAGGTGTGTGCTTCTGTTGGGTACAGTGTGCTGCCCAGCCCCAGCCCAGGCACCGAGCATGCTGCTTCCCCTACAGTATTTCCACTGCACACTGATTTTTGACTTCTGGAATTCATTATGCACTGATTTGTAGACAATAACAGGGGAGTCTCGCAGAAATAACAGGAAAACGAAACTAATTTGAGAAACAGCATCCAGAAAATGACTCAGAGGATGCTCTCCGAGTGCGGCATCCTTCCTGGATCGCTATTTTCGCTACCCTCATTTTTAAAAGGGAGTCATTTTTTCCCCTGATGACAATGTCAGCTGCTTCCCTGGGACAGGCAAGGAACTCATATTTCTACCAAATGAAAGGGACATTCCTCATGGTTGACAGCTGCTTCTCCTGGGGTGCTGTCTCTGCCCCACCATGTTGTTTTGTTTTTTTTTTCCTAGCTGGAAGCCTTAGCCTTAGACACCTGGTTGTGCCTATGAGTATCCCAGTGAGTTGGTACCCAATCTTTCCCTGCTACACCTGCCCACACCGTGGGCCTCTTCATAAACTCTGCCTTCTCAGCTTACATGCACTTCCTGCAGAGCCCTACACATAAGACCTTTGATCTGAGACGGCACATGGGCAGGACTTCCAGAACCATCTTAGGATGTATTTATGGCTATAGAACTTAATCACCCACCGTTGCTCAGTCCGTGGGTGACCTGCTATGTTCTCAGTTAATTTAGGAGGGGAAAACTAACAAGCCAACAGACTAACCTCAAACCCATGGACTAAGGAAACTGCACCCCCTTTTTCGGTCCAACAGACAATGGCAAGCTAGACCAGGCCTGCCAGGAAGAAACAGAAGAAAAGAAAACCCCCTTTCTATTGTTTGGTTCTAATCTTTTCTTATTACTAATTGCTGTTTCCCCAAATCTAAATAATTGCTAAAGATGCAACATTCAGACATCGATGAAGAACTTCTGGTACAAATCCAGGTTAGACAGAATAGAAGAGAAAGGAGAGAATGAAGCTCCATTCATCAGTTGGGGTGGAGGTGGGGGTCACAGAGAAAGTGGGGATGAGAGGAAGGCTGAGCCCCCACCTCCAGACCTGCGTGAAATGCCAAGGAGGCTTGGAACGTCTGACCCCCATGTTCGCCCACACCCTGCAAACGCCCCCCAGTCCCTCCTGGGTTGTCTGCTACGAGCACTTCTTTCTGATGAAGATGGGACCACTGTGGGACAGAGCAGTATCCTGAACAGAGGAAGGGGGAGGGAAGACTGGGACAAGGTTTAATCCTCAAATTTAGCTCTATGGGTACTACGGTACACTAGGACAGAATTTCCAGGTGTCTGCACAGCACCATGTCTGGAGATAACAATAATGCACTGTGCATTCCAAAAATGGTAGAAAATTTTTTGAACATTTTCACTGCAAAGAAATAACTCCTTGTAAGAGATAAACATGCACGTCTACATTTGAACATCGCACCGATATACGAACATCGCACGGTGTACAGATGTATCAAAATATCACATGGTAGCCCATCAAGCTGTATGACTTGTGTGTGTGGATTAAAATTTGCTAAATAGCCAGGTGTGGTGGCACACGGGGGAGGTTGTGGCAGGAAAATCACCACTGATTCACGGGTAGCCTGGACTACACAGCAAGACCCCATCTCAAAACAAAACAAAACTTCTATATGTGTGTGTGTGTGTGTGTGTGTGTGTGTGTGTGTGTGTGTGTTTCCTAAGTCAGGTATGAAAACCTCAGAGAAACTTGGGGTTTGAGGAGCAAATAAAGAAACGAGAGGACAAGGCGTGGAGCGGAGAAACACACGGGAAAGAGACAGCAAGAAGCAAGCCAGAGTCCTGCTAGAAACCCACAGAGGCCATTAGATCTGATGAGGGTGTAAGCTGAGCTCTGAAACAAAGGCAGGACAGAAACACAAGGCAAGCCTCTGTGCCGTGAAATGACGTCATAGTTCTAGGTCTGTGGAGGTCAAGTGGCCTGGCAACATCCGGGCTGTTTGCTGCTGAAGACCCATTAGCATCTTTCATCCTGCTGGGCTCCGCTGGGCTCCTCAGGGGAGCCCACCTCAGTCTCTCTGCCAGCTGGACTCTCTCAATGGCAGGCATCTCAGGAGAAAGACCTCACTCATGCCCAAGGGCTGACCGGGAACATAGTCACTTCTCCCCATCTGTCCCTCATCCTCAACACAAGGCTCTCCCTAAACTCTGGGCCCCTCGCTTATCTAAAGACTCAGAAACGCGAACCCCTCCAGAGTCCAGGAAAGCCTACCAGATCAGTGAGGGTCCAAAGACCCAACCAAAACCACTGCCCACCCCTACTCTCCAGGAGACAGACTGCTATGAGGTGAACTACATCAGGAGTCATGCGGTGAGGAGAGAGAAGCAGTCAAGAGAACACAGCAGGACAGTACCAGTAAAAAGCTATTCAAGTTTGCAGAGACCAAGTTATTAAATATGCAACACTGTTGTATGCAGATCATATGCAAATATGAATACCCACCTCCTCCGAAGAGATAGGCCTCGCTTTGCTTTCTCCAGCTTCTAAAGCAAATCCAATTTGGCAGATGAGAATGGAAAGCAGCTCTGCGGTGGGCTTTAATGTGTTTCTGTGCCTCAGCATCTGCCCCCAGGCCCCCTAAAGGTACCTTCAACCTTAATGTGTCTTGTTCACAAAGAACAGTGTGACCTGGGAATGAGCCAAACCTCACTGGTGAGTTTGAAAAGACTCTATCCTCTGTCTCCCAGGTGGAAACTGAGAAGGTCCTGAAAGGCCACAAGTGAGCCTGCGACTGAACTGTGACCTGTTAACTCCTTATGTTCCTTTGACACTCTCTAATGCCTGCCCTGTCCCAAGCATTATTTGAGTAAGATAACAGTTAAAAGTTAAAAGGAAGACTGTAACAAAAAGAAGGTTGCTGTGTTACTATAAGGGGAGGTGTTGGGTATGGTTATAAGGAGGGGGGTGAGGTTAAGTTGGATTCTCCACAAATATTTGTTTATTTTTAATATATATATATATATATATATATATATATATATATATATATATATATATATATATATATGTATTCATATAATATACTTAAGCCTTTCGGGAAATAGAAGTTTTGAGGAAAGTGATGGAGGGTGATAGATCTAATGGCCTAAAAGAATGACTGGGGGGAGAAGGGTGCATGACAGAGGTCAGAGGGGAGGAAGAAATGGAGGAGAATCAGCCAAAACAAATTGTGTATAGAAGTTCCATAATGAAATCTGATACTATGTCAATGTTAACCTGCTGTTTAACCTGTTTGTTAATTTTTTAAAAGGAAAGCAAACAGGACTAGGGATATGGATTAATGAGGAACATGCTTGTCATGAGGTCCTGAGGACCCACATTTGGATCCTCAGGTCCAACTAAAAAGATGGGCTTTTAACCCCAGCCTTTCAGGGACAGAGGCAAACAGATCCCTGGGGCTGGTGGCCAGCCTGTTTACTGGGTTCAGTGAGAGACCCTGTCTCAAGGAATAGAGTCAAGGGTGCACACTTGTACCCATGCACACTCACACACGCACAGGAACACAGCCCAAAACAAATAACAACAAAACCCAGGAGTCTGCAAGCTCATATTCCCACTCCATCTGAGGTGAGCTGGCCCCTGCTCTGCACTGCAGGCCCTGGACACCTACCCGAGCCGGAAAGAACCAGAAGAAGAGGTTGCTGTTGTAAGTCTGGTTCACTGTGATGTAGCCGGCATAACTCTTGTCGTACATTCCAGGGAATGGACTGACCATGCTCTTCCTTTGCCCTAGTGAGGAGAGAGAAAATATAGGGAAGGATTAGAGAACATGTTCTATGAACCTGCCCAGGCTGGGGGAGACCTTTGCCAGCCGCCAGGCCAAGATGAAAAGGTAAGAGGAGGCCGGCATAAGGGGTACTCAGAACACAGGTTCCAGCCTCCTCCAGTGGCTCCCAGACTCCCCATTCACAGTGAGGCCAAGGTCAAGGAAAGGTGAAAGGGGCCAGGATCCAAGTCTTTGTAGTTTTCTTGTTGATATCACGTTAATACCTCGGATGTTTCCACTTCGCCCACTGAATGGCAGATGCCCACAAGGTACCCAGAAACGGACTAAGCACCTGGGACTCTTGGGGTAGCCTATGGGCTCCACCATTTTATTAGGGGCATGAAGTCTACTGGCCTCTTAAGGATCAGGTCTGAGGGGTTCCAAATGGCTAGAGGTAGGCATCAAGCCTGAATGACCTCTTGGTTATGCAGGGTACCAAGTAGGACAGGGACATTGTGGAAGGGAGTGGCCTTTAGTCCAGCAAAGGGGATAGGAAATGAGACAGAGGGCATGGCTCAGTCATGAGTGAAAGCCTCAGATGAGCTGATACTAATGGATGCTAAGAATTGCAAGGCCATGACACCAGAAAAACAAAGGAAGGTTAGGTAATTTGCCCAAGGTTCCCAGCATTGAAGAGGAACTGAGGCATCCCACCCCCGCCCCAGTGGCCGCAGCCAGGCCGCCAGGCTATTCCTGCCTGCCTGCCTGCTATTGGAAGATCCATTGAGTCCTAGGTATAGCGGACAAGAAGTGAAAGAGAAGAAACAACAAGGAACAGGGCAGAAAGGGAACCAATAGAGGGCATTAGAGCATGTGGGCGGGAGCAGACAGGAGATCTTGGAGGAATAGAAGCGTCCTTGAGCTGGAGACAGTTTGAGAGGTCAACATGCCACCAAATAATAATACTGTGGTGGGCATCTCTGCCCTACCTGGCAGCCAGCCACATCACTGACAGAAAGAAAAAAAAAATAGAAATCTACCATAGTAAGAGTAGTCAAACCCACAGGAAGTAATGTTAAATCCAGGGCCTTTCTCCCACATACCACAGTGTTGAGGCTATAAGCTCCGTTTTGGAAACAGGCATGCCTTTCCAAGGAGGTGCACGTCTGACCTCTTCCATTGTTTCTCCCAGCACAACTGCCTAGCCGGCTTTGTGACCCTGGGTGGCGGCAGCCAGTCTCCCCTGTGCTGCGGTTTCTCAAATAAGACAGGCACATCCCTTATGAGTCTGCAGGACCACAGAGTCATCGTGTATAAGCCTGTCAAGAGAAGCCAGCTTAGGAGATCGCTCCATCAATTGAGTGTCTGCCTGGCAAGCATGAGGACCTGGCTTGGATCCTGGGGACCCACATAAAGAGTATGTGATGGGTGCTTGCAATGTGACTGCTGAGCAAACAGGGGTAGGAGGAGCCCAGGCTTCCTGGCCTGGCAGGCTAGCCAAATCGGCGTGCTTCAGGCTGATGAGAGACCCTGTGGTAAAGGAAATGGATAATAACGCTGAGGATGACACCAACATTGCCTTCTGGCCTTCACGCTAAGGCGCATCCATACACATGACACATACACACAGGGGGGAAAAAAGGAAAAGACAAAGAAGCTGGCTTGCACAGAGCATAGCTACTGTTGTCTGTAAATGTCCTGTGGTGATTGAGATGAGGCAGCAGCTCCGGGAGGAGACAGTGGTGACACAAAAGATAGGTCTCAATGGGAAGTGGTGTGAGGGTCCAGCGGGACACCTCACACAGACCTGGTTTATAATCCCCGATGAAGTCATTTCATCTCCAAGACTGTCTATCTTCTTGTACAAAATGCAAACACTGATTAACCAACCACACGCTTTCTGTGAAGAAGAACAAAAAGTGCTCATGAATGTGCCTGGGAGGGAACCTAACACAAACCAAGATGTCAGTCTACAGGAGGTGCGTCTCGTTAGCCTGTGGGAAGTCATCCCTGAAGGAAGCACAGATGTCTGGAAGCTTTGCCCAGTTCGGGCTCTCCCAACTTATCCCAGGCAGAACTCCTTAACTAGAGCCCCACTCAATCGCCAGGGGCACTTGTCTCTCTTGTGTCTGAATGTCCCCACCAAAACTTAGGAATTAAGTGCTCATTTTGAGGTATCAAAAATTTAGTATTTGAGAACCAAGCTTTGGTGGGTGATGAATGTTAATGCAACCATCAGGGAGGGACCCTAATCCAATAGGGCTGTGGCTGTATCAGAAGAGAAGAACCACAAGTTAGGACCTTCTGTCTCACTGTGATGGCCTGGGCCATCATAGATACAGGGCTCTATGAAGTGACCATATCCAGGATGACATCACCAGATCCAGCTTCTGACCTTGGACTCTTCAGCCTTCAGAACATCAAGCTAAAGAAACTGTCATTGTTTATACGCTGCTTGGTCTCTATGAATCAGTTACAGCAACAGAAGTAACAAGGGAGAAAAGGGAAAGGGCTGTAAGAGAAGTAGTAAAAGAGAAAAAGAAATACAATGTTTTCTGACAACAGTGGTTTGAATAAGAATGATCCACATAGGCTCATGTGTTTGAATGCTTAGTCTCTAGGCACTATTTGGGAAGGACTGGGAGGTGTGGCCTTGGGGATGAAGTGTGTCACTGGGGTGGGCTTTGAGGTTTTAGTCCCCACTGTCCCCATCAGGCTATAACTCTCAGCTATTTCTCCAGCACCATGCCTGCCTGGCCCACACGCCTTCATGCTCCATCCATGATAATAATGATCTAAGAGCCTCTGAAACCTTAAGAAGGCCCCAATTACATGCTTTCTCTTACAAGAGTTTCCATGGTCATGGTGTCTTGTGACAGCCATCAGTGTTGACACTGACTAAGACACTGGCCCTGCCTCAGCTCTAACTCTTCCCTCCACCTGTCATTTCTCCCTCTTCTTCTACCCTCAAGGCAAAGAAAGATCCCACTCCAAGGTGGGAAAGCCATTAAAATGCTGAAGAGATGCCTTAAGCAAATCTACTAATCATCATCTCAATATCAGACAAACATCCATTCCCCCACCCCAAAATGAGCAAGAATTAAAACTGAGTCTGGAATGAGTGAGGTACAAACCAGAGGTCCCAGGCGACATGCGATTCAGGGCAGAAGACAGAGAAGAATGAGAGAGGTCCAAGGACACTGAGCAAAAGAGAAAGTGGATAATAGACAGGGGCTGCAGAGGACGGACCACGGGCACGAGATGACTGGGGCAATCTGTCTCTGAGACCTGCGCAGCACAGGGTCTGCAGGTTGGCTCTAGGTAGATTTGACTGCTCAACCATCCCTCCCTCCTGGGAATGCCTAAGTTGCATCTCTACTAACTTGTACTGAAACATGTCCTGTTCCTTTTCTCCTCCAGCTGGAGCTGTGGGAAGGAAGGCAGGAAATTTGTCTTGCTTAATCTCTGAACCCTTGGGACAGAGCATGATGGTTCACATACTTAAGACACTCCACAAATACTCTTTAATGAATGAATAATAATAAATGGGCAGATGAATGAATAAATGTATGGGCAGCCACTGACACTGCACTAGAATTAGTGTTTCTGGAAGACAGACCTTGTCACTGTCTTAACAAATCTTGAAGACTTCTATTCAATGGAAGAGTGGTTTTGCCCCATTTCATATGTTAAACTCCCATCCACCAAATCACAGTAAGATAACCAAGAGTTCCCTCAAGTAACATGAATTCTAAATATGCTTGGATGTGACTTTCATCCCGAGCACAGACTCATCTGTTAATGGAGTATGAAAACCAGGCTCCCGCGTGCACTTTTTAATCTTTCTGTCACTGTGACACAAAATATAAATGTTTTTAAACCAAGAAGGAAGAAAAGGAAAAAGATTTCTTTGAGACCATCTCACTTCCTTCTCCTCGGTTTACTGCTGTTGCCAGGATTTGTGACATTAACACTCTGAGAACAGTTGGAGTGTGGCCAGAGAAGGAGTCAGCCAGCCAACTGTGGTATACATTAGATCCCCCAGCCACCCCCCAGTATAGACAACACACTTTCATTCCACAAGCAACAAATTAGAACCCAATACCCAACTATCCTTTAGAATTTGCAACAACATGATGTTCGTAAAGATGCTAAAGTTCTGCATTCATTTTATTCCAGAATGTAAGGATCTATTTTAGCCTCAGAGAAAGCAAACATGCAATTACAATTATGTAAAATTAAGCTAGCTAATTGGGTATTAAAAAATTAAAAATTCCCCTTGTCTTTCTTTGAACTACTGTTTATCTTAACAATGTTCTGTTGCGATATTAAGGCTCCCATTCCTGCAGCTTTGACAGATCCCATGAACAGCAGGGATTTAAAGAGGGAGCTGACCATCTGTCCATAGCTCCCTGAACTTTCAGGAAAGCGGATGAATAAAATTATCCTTAATTATGTTGTCGGGCAGCAGCATCTGAGTCCCCAGATGCGCCAGCTTCTGGATCTACCGCTCAAATCCCATTCAGAGATTCTGAGTGTGAAACACCACTTTAGCAATAGAAGTCACATATCAATCAGTGTTGCCAATGCTGCCACTCATAGGATGCAGATCTGCTGAGCTTGCTACCAAAGCATGAAAGATCACACTTTCTTACTTCTTGTGTGTGCGCACGATGATGGTAGAAGGCCAGACAAGTAGCACGGGGTAGGACAGAATAACTCATTGCTCCTGGAAATTCTGCAGTGTTCCCCACTTGGTTCTGCCACATGCAGAGCACAGACACTTCATGGCTTCGCTGACTTAACGCGTTTGCTTAGCTCCCTCTCCTATTCAATGTGCACAAAGACCCTCTTGGGCCAATGGTTTCTTACCTATAGCTTCGAGTCAGGAGATGTTCACATGGCACAGCTGTTCGTGGTGTGGCTGGCAGACAAGAGGTTCAAATCCCAGATCTGCCACTTCCTGGTTTTCCAACTCTGGGCAAGATATTTATTTTCCTAGAGCCTTGGTTTTCTCATCTTCACAATGGGGACAGTAAATATATGTTCTTTTTTAGGGTTGCTCTGAGACCTGCTTCCCCTTTGGGTAACTCCTAAAGGATGCCTAAGTCTCCACTCCCTGGCTTGAAGCTGGGTAAGACTTGGTTACTGTGACCTTTCCTATTTAACTACATTAAATGTTCTTCCCTTACTTCTTATTAATGAGGTGAATCTGAGCATCAGTCTCAAGTTATTAAGGAAGCTGAACCGGGAGCGCAAACTGGTACTGCGAAGTCAGGTTGATGATGTATTCCTGACTCAAATACATCTTTATATGTGACCAGGTAGCCAGCCATCTTTCTGTGAATCTTGTGCAGGAAGTGAAGGTGAATCTTTTTTCTTTAAGTATCCGGATTGCACAGTGAAGGCTTTTTCACCTTCTTGCAGTAAAGAGTTGGCAAAACCTCAGAGCTTGCGCAGACTTCACTGAGAAGCCATGAAGGCGGGATTCAAGCCACTTGATTATCGAGAAGACAGCAGGGTGGCAGCCTTTTGACTGTGAGGCCCTTTCCCAGGAGCGGACTGTGCTTTATTTTACACTTCGTCGAAGAGGATTGAGACTTACTTTTGACCTTTGAACCCGTCCCTTTCCTGTAACTTTTGGTCTTGTCCATCCTCCATCCCATCGGACCCTCCAGCTGCTCTAGGCAGGGCTTCAGGTCCTGGACAAGTCCCTCCTCTGCGGCTCTCCCACCCGGTCCCTGCCAGTCCGCTCCTCAGATTCCCACCTCACCCGCCCCTTCCTTCAGCAAACACTCATTGTCTGTCTCCTCTCTGAGACCCTTCCTCGACTCTTTCTGGCCACCAGCCCAGTCTTCTGCTTCGTTGTACACAGTTCCTCAGCACCAGAGCCTGTGTACTATTTGTAGCTCAGTGGTCAACTGAGTTCCCACAGATGAGGGTTTTTTGTGACCACAGTGATTTATCTGAGGACCAAGATGCAGTAAGAGCAAAGGCGACCATATGTGTTAGTCTAATAAGACTACAAGTGACTTCTTTCTATTAACTGACAGGTATTAACCCCCTGGTGGTCTCTTCAGGAAGCCTATGCAAACACTAAGATTTTGGAATAAATTTACAAATACAGGGGTTTTTCTCAGTTTCCTTCTCCTTAGATTTCCCTGACATTCTTTCCAGTTGTGCAAGCTGTTAGATCTCCACCTTACTAACAAAGAAACTGAGGTGTGGGTGTGGTAACATGCCAGGGGAGAGGCACAGCAGAGTGGGTGGAGGGAAGCCCTAGGAGTGTGGAGCCCACCTCTGTCAGCTGGCATCCCTGTGAATTCTGGCAGGTCCTTGGACCTCCCACCTCAGTCTCCACACTTGAGCATCCCTTACTTGCTTGACACGTGTGAATGAGTTCGTGACAGGTGAAAGGTGCAAGGTTTGTAGTGGCTTTGTCAATACTGCTCTACTGAGTGACACTCACTGGTTCTATGGAGAGGAATGCTTAAGCACATAGATATTCCTTCCCCAACTACCTCATGTTAGTTAGTGGTATCTTATCAGTATTTGAAATAAAACAACTGCATAAAATACTGACATGTATTTTTCATCTTGGGGGCTAGAGGACAGCTTTTAAAACACTACTGCGTACAGAGCAGTAAAATGAAATAAAACGAACTTTAAAAGGTAGCAGCAGTTGCCTGACCAACACTTACCCTCCTTGATCTTCCCGTTTTTGATGTACGGGCTGAGAAATAGAGGCTGTCCTGCATTCCCCTTGAAGGACTGGGAAACCAGGATACTTCGGTATACGGAGTGAAACAGTCCATCACCAGGGCTGACCACAAACAGGACCAGTGAAACAATCACCTTCCACTTGGCACGAACCATATCTTGTGGGCCTGGGCGAGAGCAGTAACGGTCCACACGTGAGGCAGGAGTCAGTCTTTGCCGGACCCCTTTACATGCACCAAATCCATTTGTTTGCTTAAAAAAGAAAACAAACACAATTTTCCTACTGTGTATAAAGGCACTGTGCTGAACACCGCGGATGTCACCAGGAGATGATTAAGGCCAACCCAACCCCTGTCGATCCTGACCTCAGCCCCCTAGAGGAAGATTCTGCAAGGGATTTACCATGTACTGAGAGAACAACTATTGCATTTAAAATTATGGCCTGAAAAGGAAAACCAGTAGAGAATTAGGAAAAGCCTGGAAGCAACCAGGACTCTAAAAATGATCATTGAGTGAGGAGTGAGTGAGTGAGTGAGACCATTCCATCACTGCAGACTGGCAGAGGATCTGGGGGGGGCATTTTAGGGAGAGATGACCTAGGATGACAAGGTGGGTAGGAATGAAAGGGGATGGGACTCGGGCATATGGGAGCAACAGAAAAAGCATACTCCACCTGCCCATCCCACCTCACACAACCAACCCCCACCCCCACTCCCAGCACCAAACCTACAAGAGGTGGTTTAAGCAAAGGGAAGACCATGGGCATACAGTGCCCTTTGCAGGGGATTTAAAATAAGCTACTGGGTTGGTGGGTGGGTAGGTGGGTGGGTGGGTGAGTGGGTTGGTGGGTGGGTGGGTGGGTGGGTGGGTGAGTGGGTCAGTGGGTGGGTGGGTCGGTGGGTGGGTGGGTGGGTTGGTTGGCTGAGTTTGTTTTATTTAACATCACTTTGTCTCTTACAAATCGCAAGTCTTCTATCCAACAACAAAACAGAAAGAAGAGATGGAGGATCCTCTATGTCCAAGTCCCTCAGCTCATTGTCATCTGACAGGCAAATGAAGGGATCAGGCCCCACAAATCACATGCATGCCTGCAATCCGAGTACTTGGAAGTTGGGGTCAAAAGAATCAGCAGTTCAAGGTCGTCTCTGGCCACATAGTAAATTGTCACTATCCTGGGTTATAAGTGTAAGACAGGATGTATGTGTGGAAGAGGGTAGAGAGATGGTTTAGACATCGAGGGCTCCTGCTATTCTTGTAGAGGACCAGAGACTTCATCCCAGTACCAGTGTTGGGGGCTCATGACCTCTTCTGGCTTCTGTTGACAAATGGGTGCACATAACCTCACACAGACAAATGTGCACACACACACACACACACACACACACACACACACACACACAGAGAGAGAGAGAGAGAGAGAGAGAGAGAGAGGAGAGAAGCAAATCATTTTTTTAAAATGAGAGATGAAAAATGAGAAAATTAGCAACAACCTTTAAATGTATTGTTCGCTGAGAATTTTCGGCAGGCAAGTCATCAGGATGGCTTGAAGTCATGTGGGCTGCCACCCAGGCTTTGCACAGACACATAAGTCCTGTTTGCAATGCGTCTTTCTGTGTATTTTCATTGTATTTTTACCTGATTTGCATCCCCGAGTAACTCCACCAGAAAGGCAACAATAACTGACTTCATTGTTAGGTAACAAAACTAGACTCAAGATGTTGTCTCATGCAAGGCTATGTCGGTAGAGAACCCAGCGCCTGATTTCTCCCTGCTCCCCCATGTTGGAGTACAGGAAGCATGATTTCAGGGGTGCAGGGTATATGGGGTTACATAAAGATTCTGTGAAGGATGGTCGGAGGCTCTTCTCACTTAAAATCTTAGGTTTTCTCTTCATTACCTGGAGTTTTCACACACTGCATTAAAACACTGTTCCTCTTGGTTACTGAGCTTTTACCACATCTTAGACCTTCCACTGGAGAGAGATGCCTTTCCACCTTCATGCCAGCCCTGCCTAGGGTATTTCAGCAGCTGTACCTGCCAGTCCCCGGCTCCACACCATTGCTACTTAAGCATGATGGGCAGCCTTAGCTCTAACTTCTGGTTGGAGTGGCTTTATTTTAGAGCTGGGAACGGAACCCAGAGCCCTTGCACAAGCTATGCAGGTACGCTGCCAGTGAATTACAACCCCAGCAGCTAAATACTAAACAAAATATTGTTCGGTGAATAAATACCCCATTCACTCAGGTTTCTGATTATAAAGGGAAATATACAATTATGCAAACACAGTGCCTGCTTTTGATTTTCTGTGCTTCAAAATGTCAAGCCATTAGAACATTTTAAAAATGCAAAATGTGTACAAATCTATTTACCACATGTTTAACACAACCCAATTTAGCATAATACAAAATACTGGTTATGGCAAATTTAAAAGGGTTTTCAGCAACATTTTCCCATTGAGGTAAGGGTTTATAATCATAATTTGATTGAATATATGACCCTTGTCATATCTCTCAGGATTAACTTAATAGAATTCTCATGTTTAATGTAAATAAATCCACTCAAATACAGTACACAGCTAAAATGGTTTTGCCTGTTATTGACTATAATAAAGAAGCAAATGATTTTAGAAATTGAAATTAAGTTCTCAAGAGGCCCAAGGGTAATGGCCACTATGGCACTGTTAAGATATTGTTTTTAATTATGTGAATTTGTTACACCAAGGCTTTAATAGCATAGCTATCTTCAAAGAATGGCTGAAATCAACAATTCTACTGATTCAGAAAAAAAAAGCATAGTGTTAAAAAAATAATAGAAAAGACTTCCAGGAAGAGGGTCCCCTGGGTAGACACAAGAAACCACCCTGCTGTCTAGTTTCCCCATCTTCCAGCAGCAAACCTCCAGCCCCCTTAATGGCACCATTAATATTTAAGCAACCACTACAATCACAACACTGCCTCAGAGAGCAGAGCTTCACTCAACAGTGTTTTTAAAAAAAAGTGGTGGAAGCAGGCGTGCTTAAATTGACATAAATTTAGTACACAAAAGTAAGAATTAGGTCAATTTAGCAGAGTTCATTAACATTTAATCAAGTAACTACTAAAGTCATGGTGTTCCACGTCAGTGAATTAAGGCAACAATATACTTCATTTCACAGTTCTCATTTAACAGAATTCCACAACTGCTCAGCTGTCATCTCTCCTAAGGGGAATGAAAACCATTAGCATGAATGGAGGAGTGGGGCTTAAAAAAAAAAAGAAAAAAGGAAAAAAAGACCTGCGTTGCTTTTGCTGATCCTAAGTTGGACTAAATCTCTCATCTATTAAACATTGAGTTCTCTCTGAATGAATAAACCTATACTACACAGAAGTTGTAACTCACAGAATGTAAGGAGAGAGAGAGAGAGAGAGAGAGAGAGAGAGAGAGAGAGAGAGAGAGAAGGAAAGGAAAAATATCTACTGACCATGCATTCCTACTTGAATGAATATGAAGGGCACATAGAAAGCTCCAGTCTAAACCATCATAGTGACAGGTTTGGGGAAGATAGTCCTCTTGGTGTTCAGGAACACAAACGCTAGCTATACTCCAGCCATATTAGTAAACCATCGAGGCAGTTCAACAGTATGTGTCTGATAAAGAACACCACTAAATAAACCACCACTAAGTTACCATTGGAACCCATGTGTCCTACATTATGTTAAACCAAGCTGTTTAACTACATGGCCTTTAGGATAAGAACACAACACACCCCATCTACAGCAGCACGCCAGGTTAATAAGTTACCACTCATTAAAGTTGTGACAGACAACAACTGAAGTAATTGAGGCGAGCACTTGGAAAAGATGACAAAGCTTTGGGTAAACAAGAGTAGACCCCTGGAGCGGATATAGTTATTTCCTCCTTGCTTTATATTTCATATAAAATTCTAAGTTTCCAACAACAATTAATCTTATAAATACAAAAGAGTAGTTTTTTTCTGATATTTTGATTTTCCTTCAAACAAACCAAAGCAACTGATAACCACGACAAAAACCAGGGGGCTTGTTCCTTATTCCTCATTACTACCTGGTTATGACCTCTGGCGTTTCCTAGGAATAAGGTTCTGTTTGTTCTTTTTTCTTGAACATTCTATTCAGGTGTATCCTGACCTACAGCCACAGAACTTCAGAGGCTCAACGTGGGGTTTTCCTTGGTAACTTAGAAGGCTTGGGATAAAAGTAAGGATGGTGACTCCAGTCATCCTTATAGTATTTGTATCTGGTTCTGCTTAGCATCTATGACAAATACACATGTAAGCATTACTAAGCAAACGTGTATGACATTGATGGATCTAAATGAAAAGGAGCTAAAGTAGATCTTCAGAAGACATTTAAGTGTTCATATGATCTAATTTAGATGTCTGAGAGGATTAAAAACAAAACAAAACAAACAAAAACACAAAAACACTCCTGACAAAGAACCAACTCGATCAGGAGGACTCCATCATTGAATAGTGGAGCCGAGACTCAAAGCCAGGATTTATTTATGGTTCCTGTTCTTATCTGATTCCCACTGCCCCCGACATTCAGATATTCAGATATTCTGACTCTGGTCTCAGTAGACCACAGTCTTTGGCCTGTGTCAGTGATCCATTGTTGAACAAGACACAGACATAGATAGATGGAACCTGGAGAGGTCAGTCTTTCTGGAGATGGTCTGTCACCAGAACACGTCAGTGGACATTGGTTAGATAACAGCTTCCCTGTGTCTCACTCAGTGTGACACACATGATCAGGACAGTTGCCAGTTACATCTGTGGGAACCCTGGAAGACAGTTCTTTAACACAGATACTATTTTTAAAAACCCAAAGGCAAGAACTTAGCATGGAATGAGTTCTATCTTAAAGCAAGTTTAAAAGATAACCCCCAAACTTATCAGTTCCTGGTTATTTTAGTACTAACTTCTGTTTAGAGTTATGCTACACTTTTATGTGTCTGATGGGTGAATGAAAAAAGAAATAAAATGACTGGCCCCAGGTATGCTGAAGGGGAAAATCTATTGTAGATAGAAAAGGAGCGCATAGCCAAAGGCAGGGACATCTGGGAGAGTCTAGAGTGGACATGACCAGACTAAGCTGGGCCACATAAGGAGAAGAGGAGGGAAAGAGAGGAGCGGGAAGGGAGCCCAGGTGCAGCAGCCAGGAGACCCATGAGAGTAGACAAAAACAAAAGGGGGGACCAAGTAATCAAAATGATTGGCAGCTAGAAGAAGGGCAGCCTAGCGCCTGGACTGGAGGTTTAGGGTAGGAGATGGGTTAGGCTAGCCATTCCTCCTAAGAAACAGGGACTGAGGAATGCTGGGAGAACCTGGTGGCCATGTCCTGTTTGACATGGTAAATAGACACCTCAGCCATTTGCCCCAGGGTTTGAAACTTAACAGTTGTCCATCTGTGTGAGGGCTTCTTTTCGTGCATCATTTGCCAAGTGTGATCCATAGCTCTAGGGAGCTTGACGTCAGCTACGTCAGCAGTATTATACCATAGAAATCGGCAATGTCACAAACCAGGTCTCTCTCCTCCAGAGCCTATTGCTATAGAGTTCTCTGTGGCTCTTGATCTACAAAGTGAGCTGGACACTACTTCCATCATCTCCCCCTCCAATCCCCACCAAAGTGGCCAGCAGAAGAGACAGGAGAGGAAAGAGAACTCGGCTGCTCTCTGTACACTGGAGCGAGAGTGTTATGCTTAGCCCAGACGCCTCGAAAAAAGACATCCAAAGAGGCCACTTGGAAGTGTTTACTAGTGAGTTAGCGGTACAAAATCTAGAATGAGAACACATACACACATACACACACACATGCACACACTCAGAGGCACATACACACATGCACACACTCAGAGGCACATACACACATGCACACACACACACACAAACACACACACACACACACACACACACACACACTGAGGCGCACACACACCACTCAGGCTTTCCTCTCTCCTTTTCCTCCTCAGTTCTCCATTGTACAATAGGACTACACTAGCAAAAGGAATGCTGTTTCATGTGATAAACATTACTGCCATGATTAAAATAGGCATTTGGACACCTTTCCATTTTTCACTGCTCTTTAGATCCCCAACACGATATATAATATTTTGAAAAATAAGAATAAAACAAGTCAGTAACAGCACTTCCATGGAATCTGTAATTTGAAAGAATACAAATGAGTGGTTTTGCTGTTTAGAAAACACCTGGCTACCTTGTGGGGTTCCGTGAGCATAAACGAACCACGAGAATTTGATAATAAAGGCTATTGCATAACCTTGAATTAAATAGCAGCCCAAATTCTAAATGTAGCCATTTTGATAAAAGATTTCCATGTAAGCAAATGAGTAAAGCAAAAATTACTTCCAGATTTCCTTTGTTCATTTCCTTAAGCTATCATTTCACTTTCTAAAATTGACATTTGAAGCAGGACACTGCCCTAAGATGAAGGAAAGGCTTCGGCTGCAGTGACCTGGGGCGCCTATCTCGCATTCACAGACTTTCGTTCTGGCACAAGACCCTGCAACTGATCTCTCTGATGAATTTAGCTGTCATTATCTCTGCCGCCATATCCTTGTACTTGCAAGACTGGGGCACAGACTAGAATTGTGTGTCAGGTAAAGAGTGAGCAGGGTCAGGAAAAGGAGAAAATAGTACAACCACAGGCTGAACCGTAGAGCCTCACCTTGGACTCTTACTCCACTGGGGGAAATTAGGGCAGCCAGGGCAGAATGGGAAATAAAGTCAGCATGCCTCCGGTGTTTATAAGCGCTTTGAAATAGATATCGTTCACGATCAAAGGCGCCACCATGCCCTGATAGCAGTGACGGCAGTCAACTGATAAACACTCCTCATGTACAAACTGCGCTAATTGTCTTATTGTTTTTTTGTTTCTAACCCTTGTCAGGTGGGTAATATAATTGATCATCCTATTTTGTAGCAGAGCAACTGATTCTTGGAGAATTCCTTGCCTGGATTCACACAAATCCTACATGACTGAGCAAAGACTCCAGAGAGTGGAGCATGACACCCCCAAATATGACACCTAAGCATACAGTGCATGATGACCCTTCCACCTCTAAAGACCCAGCCATGAAAGCATAACCGTCTCTCCTCCTCTGAAGGTGGCTGTAAGACCCACTTTCCCAGGAGGAAGGAGACTAGTGAAGATCCTGAGCATCCCTGCTGAGCCATTTGCTGCCAGAGGCTAGCACTCCACTCCTCTTGTTTGTCTGTCTAAAAATGCAGTTTCTTCCGGGGCTTCACTTTCTGAAGGCTCCCGAGTCACTTAAAACTTAAACTAAATGAAGATGTTATGCTTTTCTTTTGTTAATTCTTTTTCCCTTTGTTTTAAGAGTCTCAGCTGTGACTCTGGCAATGGGTGAGAGAATATTTGTCTTCCCTTCAAAGGCCAGTCCTAATTAGGATACCAAGCCCATGCCGTGGCCCCTGTACCAGCCCTTCCCAACATGTCTATCTCTTGTTCAGGTAAGTCCAAAAATACCACATGACCCATCTTCTAGAATCAAATGACTACGTGTCTGAGAAATTCTGTTTAAATACAGAATTTAAGCCCACAAGTGGACTGAAACAGTATTTGACCATGGAAATCTTATCTTGTGGTACAGGCATGAATAACCCTATGCAGCATACTTTATGATTTTATTCCTTCAAACAAACCTTTCTAGGAAACATCTGTGTTCTCCCTGGGCCTTGCCCTCTGAACCCTGAGAAAGGGAAGCATTTGGCTAATTGCAGCCAGGAAGGAGATGTCTGTGGCAATGACCAAGCAATGAGAAGTCATCAGCCCTGAGAAGAGTGCAAAGGCCCTAAAGTGCAAATAAACTTGGCTATTGGTGAGAAAAGGGGCAACAAACCTGGCGGCACAGAAAGAAGCCGGAGAAAGAATGGGGCCTCTCGGAGGAGGCACATGGGTTAACAGTGAGAAACTGCTATGGGGTTTTAAGCCAGAGAACAGTAAGGAGAAGCACGGTGTAAATGATGAGTCCAGCTGTTCTCTAGCGGACTCAGGAACAGAATCAGGATTCTAATTAGAGGAGACTGTAGTGGCTCGATAGTGACGGAAGAGGTTGTGCCAGGGAGTTACAGCAGAGCTATTAACGAACGGCCAGCTGTATTTTGAAGGCACATTCACCTGTGTCTGTTAATAGGGTGTGGTGGCTTCAGGAAAGAAAAACATGGAGGACAGCTGCCTCAGTCCATTTTCAGTTACTACAGCAAAAACACCCAGGGCTGAGGAACCTGCAAAGAATAGATTGATTTGGTGGCTCTGCTCGAGAGTCCAAGAACGTGGTGGCAACATCTGCTCAGCATCTGGTGGGCCTGCTGCATCATCACACGGTAGAAGCCATCACTGAGAGACAGAGCAAGCAGACCAGCAGGGGTCTCCCTTCTTGTAAAGGGACCACTACTATCATGCCCTCAGCTAATACCCATATCCTCCCAGAGGCCACGCTTCCGAAACCCATTCACATGAATTTCGGGACTCTTTCTGACACATGAACTTCTGAAAGACACACTCGGGCCACAGGGCTTTCACCCAGAGTGACTGCTTTAATTTTTAAAGACTAAGTTGTTTCTTATGCACGATCACATACAAAGACACACCGATTGCAGCCCTAACTCCCACAACCTTGACACAGGACCTTGTTTGGGGAAAAAAAAAAAAAAAAAAAAACGGCTTCGGAGCTATAATTGGTTATGATAAGATGTGGATTGGGGTAGGATTTGTAAAACAAACTTTGTATGTTTAGAAGAGGAGGAGGAACTGCAGGAGGGAGGGTGACCTGCAGGGAAGGAGAGACCGAATACTGCTACATACCAAGTGGGGACCAGAGCCGTGCAGCTAGAAGCTAAAGGATCATCAGGTCCTGTAAAGCAGTCAATGCTGAGATGGGCATGTAGGGCCTCTTCCCTAGAGATTTCAGATGGGACCCCAGAGCCGCCTTTGTACTGCAGCCTTGAGGTCAGTAAGAAGGCCCACCAGATGCTCATAGCAAGGTGTTGACAGCAAGTCCCTGTTTCTCCAGTGTGTGTGTGTGTATGTGTGTGTGTGTGTGTGTGTGTGTGTGTGTGTGTGTGTGTGTGAGAGAGAGAGAGAAAGAGAGAGAGACAGAATTCTCTCTTTCCCTCTTTCTCTCGTGTGTGTGTGTGTGTGTGTGTGTGTGTGTGTGTGTGTGTGTATGTGTGTGTGTGTGTGCACATCNAGAGAGAGAGAGAGAGAGAGAGAGAGAGAGAGAGAGAGAGAGAGAGAGAGACGAGCCCTAGGAAGTTAGTGCACAGGCAGTGGAAACCCTACTGGAGTCATGGCAAGAGAAAGAAAGTAAAACAGCCCCCCACCCCCTACCCCAATTCCTTAAGTTGTCTTTAGGCATATCCAGGAAAAATGGTCAGCAAGACATGGGAAGGGGGAATAAGAGATTAATTTCTTAAGTCAGGTCTGACCAGCATGGGAACATGGGAAGCAATATCTAAGTTCAAGCCAGAAAGAAAGAAATAAATGGCTTTCACAAAGTTGAAATAAATAAATAGATAAATAAATAAATAAATAAATAAATAAAAGGCTTTCACAAAGTTGACCTCCCTGAGAGCTTTAAGGCTGGAGAGTCTGGGTGGTATTCAAGATGAAGATGAGGAGAAAGTTTACAGACTGGCTTGTCAGGTTCTTAAGCCTTTGAATCACCCTCAGTATTGCCCTGTCAGCAGTTTCTGAAAGCAAACACTGTTTTCTTACTCGCTGTGTTCTGACTTCTGTCCACATTATCTTGCTAAAATCATCAATGAACTCATTTCCAAATTTAAAAAAAAAAAAAGACTTCCCAGCCGACATTGCTGGTGTTCACAATACCTCGTCTATAGCTTTACCAACCATTACTTCATTGAGTCTGAGCTGCTGTGGCTCCCTCCACCCCTGGAGTTCCCAGGAGCCCACCCTTCCTCCGGTGATTATCTCACCTCACACACCCTCTCCCAGGTGGTCATCACTCGAGCTCGCCCTTCCTGCTGATGTACGTCTCTGGCACTTCTGGCTCAGCTCTCCAGCTGCCTGCTGAATTTCTCACCTGAAGTCCCCTCAGAGTATTCAACAAGTCAACATGGAAACCAGGCCTGTTCGAGGAGCCCATCCATGTGTGTTCCTATAGGAACCTCCCTGGGGTGAAAGCAAAGACTTCTTTCTAAAGGCACAGATACTCTGGCGCTAGAGAACAGGGAGGTAGCAGTAAACATGTAGCTCAAGCAGGTGGGATGGGGAGTAACCGTTGTCCAAGGAGGAGAGAGAGCATTGTGTCAGTGAGAAACAGGCTGCCTCAGACTACAGAACTACACACAGGCTCAAAGTGCTCAAGAGCTTAGGTGCTGAAGCGGGTGTAGGTGCCAACAAAAGCGGGGGAGGGGGGTCTGTCTGAAAGTTCCTCTTGAGAATGTTTAACCAACATACGTGTGGAAGAGGCACCTGCCTAGAGCTAAGAGAAACCACACACCCAGTACTCAACATTGTGGGGATTGGTTGACATCCAGGTTACATCTACCTTCTCCCTACAAGGGAGGCTGAAGGATTCCTTTCCATGGTAACTGGGTTGTACTGGCTAGCTTTGTGTCAACTTGACACAGCTGGAGTTATCACAGAGAAAGGAGCTTCAGTTGGGGAAATGCCTCCATGAGATCCAGTTGCAGGGCATTTTCTCAATTAGTGACCAAGGGGGAGGGCCCCTTGTGGGTGGTGCCATCTCTGGGCTGGTAGTCTTGGATTCTATAAGAGAGCAGGCTGAGCAAGCCAGGGGAAGCAAGCCAGTAAAGAACATCCCTCCATGGCCTCTGCATCAGCTCCTGCTTCCTGACCTGCTTGAGTTCCAGTCCTGCATCCTTTGGTGATCAACAGCAGTATGGAAATGTAAGCTGAATAAACCCTTTCCTCCCCAACTTGCTTCTTGGTCATTATGTTTGTGTAGGAATAGAAACCCTGACTAAGACATGGGTCTTCTTAGAGAAAGAACTTGTGTGCTGTCATGAGGGGGACACTGGTCACATGTCTGGGACTCCTCCTGACCACTTAGTAAAGGCAGATCTCCCAGTACTCAGAGCTCCTAAGTAATAATGCAGTTTCTTACACTTAGAATCTGCAAGGTACCACTGGAAAGTATCAATCTGGAAGAAAATCCAAAAGGCACTATATGAAACAAATTATCTAACTAACCCTTCATAAGAAACAACAATTCACGAAGTGGAGTAATTCTATATAAATATTATTCATGTTTATTATATATTTATTATAGTATATAAATACCTTTAGAGAGATATGACACTGCATTCAGGAAACAACAGAATGCTAAACTAGATTTGGAACAATTGAAACAGGCCATTTTTAACTCAGCAAATTACATGAAACTTACAAGACAGGGGTTGTAACTGTGGTAAGCCATACACTTGGCCATGAGCCACATTCAGGTAGTAGAGTAAATGTCGGATACTGACTTGGGAAAAAGAAATTAGTAACCATGTCCATGGGCCTCAGAATAAGACACCCGGGGTTATACAGTGCGCAACAGGATAACTGCCCACTTTGTGAACTAAGACTCTAAGCAGGAAAGCAGAAGACAGACAGACTATCTGGGGAAGAAGGAGACTGATGGCTGATGACCAGAGACCAGAGAGGGTGTTGGGAGGGTGAATAGGAGCCCAGCATGCTATATACATGCCCCAAAGCATCAAGTACAACCCGTTATTTGTAAGTTAGCTAAAATCAAAGAAGCAAAAGGTCCCTTAGGCAACAAAGAGATGCAACAGGAGAGAACAGGAGAAAGCAGGAGGGGGAGGCCTCTGAGTTAGGGGAAAGGTGGGGAGCATGAGAAGACGACTAAGATGTTTTTAAGAGAATATTGGGGGCTTTCACCCACACACAAGCATATGATGGTGACAATCATCAGTAGTAATTAGGAACAGTAACTCCTAATCATCCTTGTCCCTACACTTTTCCTTCCTTTATTTTCTGCCATGGTTAGAAACGCACTGTGCTGTCTGCCAAGCTCTGATACTAGAAACTCCGAATTAGTTCCCATGTCTTCCCGCTGCCTCCTGCTCCTCCCATGTGGGGTCCCATGGTGTCCATTCCACTTAACTATGTGCCAGGCATCAAGAGACAGCTCGGAGACAAGAGGGTGGAGAAAGAGTAAGGCACAATGCACGGAAGTGGAAGGCTTGTGTGGAGTCTGAAAAGACATCCTAAGGACTCAGTCTCTGCCACTAACAATTAGGAGGTGCTGCGGGACTTGGTGCTTTGAAGACTGAGGCAGACCGTGGTGACAGGATGGGCTCGAAGTTAACAGCTTTCTCCAAATAAGCCAACTTCAGCAGAATAAGAAGGATGGGAACTCTGGCCAGGGAAGGGAGGCAGTCATGGGTGGTGACAGGGCAACTGGAAACCATGGGAAGATAAAGAAGCAGAACCTTCCCAGTGATGTACAGATCACAGCCTCAGAAGGGGCGGGGCCTCTGAGGAGACTCCTACTCTCTGACTTACCAGGGGACAGGGAGTTGAGGTGATCACTGGACATTCATTCATCGCTCTCTGGACTTTGGCTCCTCGGTTGATAAACTGCAATGGTTAGAAGAACTGTATGGGTCCCAGCATCCCAGCTCGGGATTCTCACATTGATAAGAGGCAAACTTGAATCACCATTCTACCCTGTGTATCAGTGAGAAGTTGGTTACCCAGGAAACACTATCTTGTTGTACAGTTTTGAGTGTTTATTAACACAACAACAAAACCCCATCTACACATTCCCAGTAAGTGCCTCCCAGCTAATTGTTGGTTCAGATGGGTTTAGATGTGGCTGCACAGAGGACCACTCGCCTCCGAGGCAAGTTAATTCTGTAAACTCCTCAATACGCAGAAATAGAGAGAAAACAGACCAAGTGATTTTCAGTGGTGTCTGCTGCCTGTTGATGATAATATTTGTCAAGAATCCCAAGCAGGGATGTTTCTCATTTTCAGGATTAGCTGGAGCTGCCACCTGCCCTTGCTAGGGGGAAACCCGTATCACAGGGTCCAGGTGGCTTCAAAGGCAGGTTCATCTTCATTAACTTCCTACAACACTTCTTGCCACTTATCTCAGAAGCTTAGGGGCTGTTCTACTAGCCTCGACTGTCCCTGTAACATTTCTACTCCCCCTCAGCACAAAGCAGTCACCTTTCTCTGTCCCTTCAAGTCCCACCACACTTCCCATGCAAATACATTAGAATAGCCTTCAGTTCTTTAGCGATGCTATGGCCTTAGACTGTGGAGTCAGACACTGTCAAGCTTAAGAGTAACGTGACAAACACATAGCTCCTGTCCTCAAAGAGCAGGCATTATAGAAAGAGGACGAGGTGCAGGGAAGCCAGTGACTCCAGATGGTCTGTAAGTGAACACTATAATGAGGTTCAAGGGTTGGGCTCTGTGACCATGAAAAGAAATACTACCCTCATTAAGTTCTCAACCGACCATAACTCATTTGCAATGTAAATCTTGTTGCTCACTGTACAGGAAGCTACCTGTAACTTCAGCAAAGGCAGGGGTGTGGCTATCTGGCTACCAAACGACTAGAAGTGATTTTGCTATGGACACATCTCTCTCTCTCTCTCTCTCTCTCTCTCTCTCTCTCTCTCTCTCTCAACTTAGAACGGGAAGAAAAAGGACAGGTGCAATGTAAATACTGGCTTTGGATACAAAGGAGAGGGTAGGGAAAGGTCAAACCTTAGCCATGGAAACAGCAGAAAGGTTGTCCCCCACCCCACCCCCCATTTCATGCTGAAGAAAAACCAGCCCAGTTGACTGTATGATCTCAAGAAGAATTAAGCAGCAACTGCTAAGCCAAAGGAAGTGGGAAGCTTCGAGACCACAGCACTTCCAGAGACTGGTGTTTAGAAGAGGGATTGACTTCTGCCCAGGTTCAGGACGATAAGTAAAACAATAGCACACAAAAGGAGGGGCACCTACCCAGGAATAAGAACCGTACAACTCCTCAGCCTCCCAAGATGGAGCAGCCTTAGCAGGGAGCTTCCATGTGCAAGATGTGAGCCCCTAGGCCTCACTGTCCTAGGTAATGGGATTTAGAGCATGTACGCACCACTTCAAACATGACTTCCGCCATTTAAAAACCTTGTTCTTTCGGACAAAGTGCTCACATCCTGTGGAGACTCACTCTGCCTTTCATTGAACTAAGGCATATGTGCACACATATACGTCTAGAAGCCTTTAAAGAGTAGAAAAGAGAGAAATCAAAACAGCACCTACCCTCCTCATCTACTTGAGAATTTGGAACAAGCTCTTGGCAAAAACAATAGAGACAAACAAACAATAGAGACAAACAAACAAAAAATTGTGCTAAAGCATAAAGCAGGTTCAGGGAGCTGACTAGTTACTCAACCTATAGGGAATGTACTCACGTATTAAAGCGGGGCAGAGGAGGGGGCTTCGCTTGCCTACTATGTGGATAAAGAGTTGCTGTCCATACTTCTGATTGAGGGTCACACCAGAGTTTAAGCTTGGAAAACAGCCGCCATCTTTAGGCTACAGTGGTTCCGTATAGAGCAGGCATAGCTTTGTGAAAGGATGCATAAGTCCCTGAGCCTTACCCACTGCCCTAGCACAGAGGAGTCTAGAAAGCATCAGCTGTGAGTCCTGGAAGGAATTGTGCTATAACTCCGACAGAACCGTCTCTGGGTCAGCCATAATGAACTCTGTGCTTTGACCTAAGAAGTCGATGCCTTTTCCCCCAAGGCCTTGTCCTTCTTCTCTCCCTCTGTGCACTCATTCTCAAGCATCCCTTGAACGCTGGCTGCCAGTTTACATTTGTGTAGTCTTATCACCTTGGCAATTTCAGGATACTATCCCTATTCCCAAACATCACTCACCAAACAGTTCCTGACAACCAGAGACCCTAGGTCTCAATGACACTGTGCTATGACTGCAGATCCTGGGCTCTAAGGCCAAGAATCTTCATAGTAAATTAGTCACCAAATCCTACCCTCCCTTCTTCCTCTGTGTAATCCAGGCTATTCATAGTACAGTACAGTACAGTACAGTACAGTACAGTACAGTACAGTATAGCACTTACTTGCCCAGGACATTTGTAAAGCTTCTGACCCTATCTCTCTGGCTTCAGTTCCTCTCCACTGCGGTGCAGTCCACCTTGATGCCAGAATGAACTACCCAAAACAAGGCATTTTCTTTCCAAAAACTCCTTTAAGGCTGCAAGCAACTGTGTGACACCAACACTTCAGGCATGAAACTCAGTGTCCTTCAAATGTTTATATGTTTCAAATGTTTATGATGGTTTATATGTGCTTGGCCCAGGGAGTGGCACTATTAGGAAGTGTGGCCTTGTTGAAATAGGTGTGTCACTGGGCAAGGGCATAAGACCCTCATCCTAGCTGCTTGGAAGTCAGTATTCTGCTTGCAGCCTTCAGATGAAGATGTAGAACTCTCAGCTCCTCCTGTACCATTCCTGACTAGATGCTGCCCTGCTCCCTACCTGATGATAATGAACTGAACCTCTAGACCTGTAAGCCAGCCCCAGTTAAATGTTGTCCTTTATAAGACTTGCTTTGGTCATGGTGTCTGTTCATAGCTGTAAACCCTAAGACACCCTGTCACAAACTTTTTGCTCCAGGCTAAGTAAAAGCTTCCCCCTTCCCTGACTTAGCCATGTGTTTTGTTATTTTGTTTCATTTCATTTTCATCTCTACACCTTTGGAAAGCAGGGCTTAAAGCAAATAGTGGGGGAATTCCCAGAGCAGCTGAGGGACCGCAGAATGGAATGGACACTTTCTTACTTAAACGTTTTATCAATGTTTGAACATTTTTATACTCAGACATTAGAAAATTAAATATTAAATATTACTTGATTTAATGGATAAATGAGAGGATTAATCCTGGAGGCTGTGGGTAGCCTTCATAAAGAACCATTCAGGATATGACAAGAGAGCTTTCTGACAAATGGATGAATGATTGAATGTGACGCTTCAATAAAGAAGGAGGTAGCCCCAAAAGCTCTAATCCAATATCCATAGCAGCAACCAAGCCTGTGCCATGTAAAGATGACTTGTATCCAAAATCAGACCACAGGTTTAGGGAAAAGCCCCAGCTGTATTCAAAAGGCAAATTGCTAAGATTTTTGGAACTAATATCTGATGGCTTAGTTGCTTCTCATTGCTAATACCTCATCTTGTTCTGCGTCAGTGCGATAAAAGACAAGTGTATTTTTCTGTTTAAAGTGCACTACAGTGTCCCCTGGGGAGAGTCCTATCAGTGCCTGTTTTTCTCCAGCCATACTTAGGAGTCCCGGTTGCATCCAAAAAAGTCGCTGATCGTAATCCTTTGAATCTGAGTCATTGCTACCTAAATCTTTTTGAAAACAGAGCATAAAGGGTTAAACTCTGTTCCTGGTTTTAACATCAAAAATATAGTTCTTAGCTTCCTGAGCAGTTTAAGATTTCACCCAAATCAACATAGATCTGAGGGGCCAGTGCTGGCATCATAGCCAGAGTCTTGGGTGTGCTGTGCAAGTGTTCTACTACTAACATCCCAAGCCCTACTTTTAGTGTGAAGACTAAGGAGTTGCTGTACTGGAAGCATCTTTCTATATATGAAAAACGTTCCTTTGGAACTTCTTTCAAACATTCTTAATTCGCTGCATGAAACCCCACATAATAAAACCATTAGGAATGTTGACCTCAGTAGTCATGCTTACTCCGTTAGGCTTTAGAGATGGACTATTCGAAAAGGTTTACGTTTTACTTATGTTGAAGGTTTGAGCTGCTGGGTCTAATCAGGAAGAGGTGAGTGGATCATGGGAGCTCTCTTAATTAATCAGTGGATAAATTCATTGATGGGTTCCTTGTTTGTTTGTTTACATCCCAATTGCTGCCCTCCTCCTGGTCTCCCTTCTCGGAGTCCTTCCCCCATCCCTCTCCCCTTCATCTATGAAAGGGAAATCTCCTCTCCCTGAGAGTCCTTCCCCCATCCCTCTCCCCTTCACCTATGAGAGGGAAATCTCCTCTCCCTGGTATCCCCATACCCGAGTGCATCAAGTCTCTGCAGGATTAGTTCTCCCACCGAGCCCAGACAAGGCAGCCCTCTGCTACATCTGTGCTGGGAGGCCTTGGACCTGAACATGTATGTTCTTTGGTTGGTGGCTCAGTCCCTGGGAACTCCCAGAGGTCCAGGTTAGTTTGCACTGTGGGGTTGCCATCTCATTGAGGGCCTTCACTCCCACCCCTAACTCTTCCACTGGGGTCCCTGACCTCCATCCAGTGTTCGTCTGTGGGTATCTGCACCTGTCTCAGTCAGCTGCTGGGTAGAGCCTCTCAGAGGGCTGCTATGCTGGGCTCCTCTCTGCAAACACAACACAGCATCATTAATAATGTGAGGGATTGGTGCCCATGGGATGGGCCTCAAAATGGGCCAGTCACTAGTTGGCCATTCCTTCAGTCTCTGCTCTATCTTTGTCTTTGAATTCCTTTTAGACAGGATCAATTTTCCATCAAAAGTTCTGTAGATGGGTTGGTATCTTCATCTCCACAATGGAGGTCCTGTCTCATTGATGAATTCTTAATATGATGGCATTGTTTGGAGGTCCTTTTACAAGGAATGTCTAGTTGAAGAAAAGGTGTGCCATTGGGGGATATTTCTTGTCATATGTCCCAATCTCTTTCTGTCCTCTCTCCTCTGTCCTTTCTCTTCCTTCCCTCACCCCTTCCTCTCTCTTCTCCCATCTCTTTACTCTCTCCTTCCTGCCCATCATAAGATAGGCAGTCCTGTTCCACTGTGTTCTCACCACCACCGTGAATGAAATCCTGTCCTGCCTCGGGTCCAAAATAATATTGTCAGCCTCCTGCAGACTCAAGTCACTGAAACTGTGAGCCAAAATGCTAACAACATAAGGGAGGCCAGATTCATTGTTGCGACACATTGCCAGCTGACTGGTACCCTCCTTTAAATGAGTCATGCTTTCTTTGAAGAATTATTAGCTACTTCTGCCTACCCTGAGTACTTGATGCCAATAAGAGGTCGTAATCTTTTGCTGATGGGCAATAGTAATGGCTTTTCTCACTGTCTTGCTCTGTGAATTTCAGCGTGTTTTTTCCTCTAAATTGCATATGTTCCCCAAAGACAAATTTGTTTAAAAATATCTGGTCATGCTATCTGCTGCTTGTTTATATTTTTTGCTGGAGAATGAACTGGTAGAAAGTCAGCAAGATTCCTTGCATTCTTTTGAGTCATTTGAATCTCATTTATTGCTTAAGCTGTGAAATGAGACTGCTGGAAGCCCTCTATACATTGGTTTATAAATGGATTCATTTTATTATGCCCCACATATAAAAAGAATCAAATGGATAAGCTTCCTGCTAAGCATGCTGGCATCACATTAGGGAGAGTCCCACTGTGCCCGTGCTGGCCTGGAGTACACACTGACAAGATCCAGTCCACTAAAATGTCTCTGCCACTGCACAGACTTCAGATGTCAACACAGGTCAGCATATTGCCTTTCCCTCCCCCACCCCCCGCAAGTGTTCCAATTTGCATTTTGAGCAATTCTCTTAAAGGGTATTTTTCTGATTAATAAAATTTGTCCATGTTGGAATTAAATTTTTTTTCTTAAACCTCTGTAGGGAAGGTGCTGATTCCCAAATTGGTTTTTGATTGTGTCAATAAAGAAGGCCTGGAGCCAATTGCTGGAAGGAAGGGGCAGGTGGAACTTCCGGGTCCCAGGAGAAGGAAAGAGAGATGCGGGGAAGAGAAGAGGCTTTTATACCCATGCACTGGAACAAGGCCTCGGGACACCTAGGGCCTGCAGCCTCCACAGAGGCCTAGAGCCCAGGAGGTTGGTGGGGACTAGCTGTCAGCTGATTAGGATAGGAACTTCTGGGCCCATCAATTGTGCTAGCAGGCAAATTCTAAAATAATAAAGTTGTCTGGTGTCTTTCATCCCACAGAACAAAGATGGGTAGCGATAGAAGCCAGGTAGGTGATGGCAGCTTGGTGAAGCTAGCCCGGAGGAACAAAAGAGAAGCCGAGAAGGGGCTGGTGGAGTTCAGACAGCAGCTCCTGGCTTTCCCAGGCTGGGGATTGGCTGCTATTGATCCTGAACTAAGCAGGGAGCACGGGCCTCAGTCCTGAGCAAAGGCTCAGGACTTATTTATCTCACACCAAAACAAACCGACCAATAAACAAACAAACAAAGCTACATATTTACACAGAAGGGGAAGGCCTTACTGCTGTCAAAGAACAATATTCTTTTTAATGTCACCAATGGTGGGTTCTGGAAGCAGTAGGACTCAGGGACTTTCCCTAGATGCCCTGGTGGCTTTGGAGGAAGTAGAAGGACTGAACATGCACACAGGGGACCACAATCAACACGGACAGAGTTGGAAGCATTATGGACACTGCCCTACCACTCACTTCAACATCAATCATAAGTCATAAGGAAAATTACCTCTCAGTGGAAGCCACACTCTGGGCTGGGTCAGCATGTCCTAGAGTTATTTCCATTTCTGTATTTAAAAGGAAGCATGTCCATTACCACCGTCTGGGAGACAGGCTTGGAGACCTTCAACAATTTACCCAAAGTCACCTGCTAAGAGCAGAGGCCAGGCCTGGGATTGAAATCCACGCACAGGACTCCCCCACCCCATCCCCACATAGCCTCCTCAGAGCTCAGTGATACCAAGGGACCAAGAAGAACTCACTTGTCAGGCAACCGCCTCCACCTGCCCTGGTTCCCTCCTGACCCCACATTTCACAAACATTAACAGTCCGGGCATGTTTGCTTCCCCTTCCCTACGGAAAGTGTCCCAAGGCCCTTTTTGTCTCCCTTGCTTTCCAGCACCCACAAAACCAAAACAGTCCTTCAGAGACCCAGGTGAAGGGAGGACCCTGTGCTTGATTCCCTTGGCTCAGAGAGGACCGGGACTCGAGGGCTCCTGGCCTAGACTCAGATGCCTCCTAGCTTAGTCGAGACTCCAGTTGTGTCAGGGACTTTCTGGGGCTTAGGCTGACTTGGTACCCAGAACATCCCCCATTCCGGCTTGAAGACCTGGGCCTCCCTGCCTGAATCCTTAGGCTTTTCTCTCCCGAGGGATCCCAGGGTCAGGCACAGCTGCAGGGAAGACACAGGCACACAGCATTCCCTGCTCACTGTGCACAGATGCAAGCTGGTCTGACCCAGTGGGGATCAGCAGTATGGCGGGAGTAAAACTGCCAGTCCAGAGCACATCCTCAAAAGCCACCTCTTAAGTGCTTCTCAGACTCCTCTGACTCAGACCTATGGGACAAAGATATGTTCCCACCTAGGTCCTGAAGACTAGTGGAACATTGGAGCACTTTCCATGTGGGAAGAAGCAAGGACAGAAGAGCCCCACAATGGAATCTTAAAAACTAATACAGGGCAGAAGCTGGGACAGAGACTGGCCTGGCCCCATGGTGTCATGGTGGGGTTTCGTTTTCTCTTCCACCTTCCCAGAGCTGCTAGAATTCTAACCCCATACTTTAAAACTACTTTCCCACTTCAATACCTGCAAGCTCAGGGGTCACCTGAAAAATGAACAGTGGTTCATTCCCTGTGCCTGACAATCAATATACATTCCTTGATCCTCCAGTGCAATCATTTTTATGATTGCTTTTTTAATTATAAAATATAATCATATCATTTTCGCTTTCCTCTCTTCTATCCCTCCCCTCTATCTCCCATTCAAATGCATGGCATCTTATTTATTTATTTATTTATTTAGTTTTATTTGAGACAGGGTTTCTCTGTGTAGCCCTGGCTGTCCTGGAATTCACTCTGTAGACCAGCCTGTCCTTGAACTCAGAAATCCGCCTGCCTCTGCTTCCCGAGTACTGGGATTAAAGGCGTGCGCCACCACACCCAGCTGGCATCTTATTTTTTAATTGTTGTTCCATTTCTTTGCATGTTCCCTCTATAGATAGATAAGTAGATAGGTAGATAGATAGATAGATAGATAGATAGATAGATAGATAAATAGATAGATAGATAGAGATGATAGATAGGAACACACACACACACACACACACACACATATATTCCTAAATATATAAATTCCTATATATACATATATTCTTAAATATATAAATACAATCTTTCATCCAATAACAAGTGGTCAGTTCTGAGATCATATGCATATGGGTAACACCATATGGATTAGGCAATCATTTTAATAGTAATCAAGTGCCAACCTAGAGCCAAATACTCTTGCATTGCTGCTGGAAACGCTACAGAACACCCTGATGTGACCTGTGCTATACCCTCATTCTGGAAATGGGAAATTGAGACTTAGGTTAAGTAACCACTCAAGGTAACATTGCTGGTAAGTGATCTAAGTGTATAGCCTTAAAAGTCATCAGGTGGTGGGCAGTGAGCCAAAGGCAGAAGGAAGAGGCTAGATTTAAATTGGCAAGGATGCACAGTGGTCTGCAGTAAAGACAGTACTGGGGGAGAGTCTCGGCCCTGGCAGCACCAAGCTGGACACAAGTGAGAAGCACTGGGAACCTTCCCTCCCAGCCCTGTCTCCAGCTGACCTCTGCTGCCCACCCAGCCAGAGGACTGGCAGCGTTGCAGCCCAGCCCAACCCTCCAGGCAAGAAAAAAAAAATCAATCACTGCTATTTTAAGTCACTTTCAATTTAAGGCAGTTTATTGTGCAACTAAAGCTAACTGAAGCTCTAGTTTTGTGGCCTGGAACAAATTGCTTAATGTCACTGAATCTTAGTTTTTCCAGAGTGCCTCCCTGTTGTGTCATCGTGCGGACTAGAAGGAAACCCTGGTGCAGATTGTGGAGTCTCCAGACTGCAGACTTCATTTCCTGTCATACATTATGCATGGAGGTATTTCCTATTCACTTAACTCTTCACAGAGAGAAATTTGTTAGTGGAAGAAAAGTGATTCTTTAAAACTATATTCAGTGCGTTGAGTGTTTATAGTGGCCACGGTGAGCTTAGAAAATGCAAGTCCATAATCAGATGCCCAGATGTGTAGACACTACCAAGTTAAGAAGCCATTGGATGCTGTTGGTTCTGCCTTCCTACCTTGACATCCTCATTAGGGTGTATTATTATACAAAAGGCTGGGGTTGAAATCCAGGTTCTGCATTTCAACGTGGAAACCTGTAAAAGTGCTTACCTATCGGTGCTCCACAGCTACCTCTCTCTACAGGAAAATCTCTAGACCATAGGGTGAAGCTCAGACCAGCAACACTGAAGCAGCTGGCAATAGCTACCTCTTGGGTTTAGGAACATAGTAGCAAGAAGCAACATTGTCTTCCCCTGGGGATTACTCACCTGGATACAATTTGTCTGCTTGCATGTGGACCCTAAAAACAGGTCTTGTGGCTTTTGTAGAAGGAATTTACAACCCTGGATTGAGGAATTGTGTGCTTAAGAGCATGGTATTCAATGGTGCATTCCCACAGACTCCTATATTAGAGGGAGTACCACAGTCAAGGGCCAAGGCAGAGAGGGTTCTACTGTGCAGCCTTGGGCAAGGGCTTCTTGGGTTAAACACAGAGAAAGTTGCTAGCCAAGATCCACCTTTGACCAAAATGAAGCTGAAAATGAAAGCCAAACTGAATCTTGCAGTAAGTACAGACTGGATCACACATAAGCATTCATACTTACAAGCACGTTGCACCAAAAACCCTACTACAGTTTATTTTCAGAGAGATAATAAGTATTGCAACATTTGAAAGTTTAAAGGCATTTCACAACCATTTAGTTTTGTCAATGTTGAGTAAAACATGGTTTCTATTGGGAAATTTCTGTTCTTGGAAAGAAGCTTTCATTCACTTGATGTAATTGTTGTCTAGGGCGCTTACTGCTAAATGAGCTCACCCTTTCCAGTTTCTTCAGAACTCTGGCTGGCTTGTTCAGCTCAGCTGTTCTGGCTCAAACTCCTCTCCAGGCTGATTGGTTCAATCTGACTTCTCTCAGCTTCCCACTGAATTGCTCTGCTTGGCCTCGAACTAACTCTGACAATCCGTTCTAATCCTCTGGCTCCTTTTCATTCTCTGGCTTGTCTGTCTTCATCTGTGTCTAGCTTGTTCTTTCTGCAACCTGTCTCTGTAAAATTGTCCCTGTAAAAACTGCCTCTGAACTCCACGAACTGACTGCCATGAAGTTCAATCCACTGCAGTGCCTCTGACACAAGCAAACTGACTGACTGGAACCCAGAAATCTGCATCATCTGTCTCCTAAGTGCTGGGATCAAAGGTGTGTACCACTTCGTCTGTACCTAAGCTATTCTTTACCTAAAATTTGTTCTATACAAGGCTGGCTTTGAACTCAGAGATCTGCTTGTCTCTGTCTCCTAGGACTAAGGCATTTCTGTATTCCAACCAGAATAGTCATGTCGTTGGATTAAAATTACTCTGCATGTTCCTCTGTGTTAGCATACATTTGCTAAAAGAAAACAAAATGATAATAGTATTTATTAAGATATGGTTATTTAGTATAATAGTGTTTCATCCAACAGTCATCATAATGTAGCTGAAAAATGCATATCCTCTAGTGACATGATAATTTCATAGAAAAGCACATTATAAGGGTGATGATTTGGGGTAAACAATCCTATTGCACTGCTATTAATAAGGACAGTGCCTATAATTATGTGCAATGCACAATACCTCATACTGATGTTACTGCTTTATGGCATTGGCTTATGGTTTAAATATATCACACAATGTAATTTTTTCAGAGTGCACTCATTCTGCTAGAGAAAACTATGATTCTTGAATAGTATGGTAAGTTTTGCTGGTGTCACCCTCACACATGCCGGGGTCACTGCAACCCTTGATTGCGTCATTTTCCCCTCCAATTTGATTTAATTTTATGTTTCACTCACTGTTGCTTCCCTGGTAATGTTAACAGAAAAAGGCTTATTTAGCCTAAAGATAAAAATGAAAATTAGTCAAGAACTGCAAAGCTGAAATAACAGAGTTGCTCGCTTACTACTGTTAGCTGTGTACCATCCTTCCACTGCTGCAGTCCCAAAGAACAAAGTACCAGACACTGTTAAAGGATCTGTGTTGTTGGGGGTAAAAAGACTGAAAAGGGGAGTTGTGAGTGAGGGGTCAGTGCTGAGCAAGCTCGAGGGCCTGAGTTTGAGCCTCAGCATGCACCTGTAATCACAGTGCTGTTGTTGAATTCCAGCTTCAATGAGAGAACCTGTCCCAAAAAATAGGGTAAAGAGTGATTGAGGGTGATACCTACCATAAAGCTCTGGCCTGCACACTTGCATGCACACACACACACACACACACACACACACACACACACACATACACGTACATATGTGCATATTTATGTACATATGGTATACTCATTCAGGTACAAACTCATGTACACATGTTGATACACATGCAGGTACAAGCACACACACACATATACAGCCGCAGGTGCATACACTGTCATTTGTCATTTTAGGTGCATTTGCTCATAGGAGGTATAATGGCATGGGTTGGAGATCTGGTGCAGGACAGAATCTCCCTAAACACCAAGAATTATGAACAAAGCAAAAACATTATTTTCAAAATGGAAAGAATGGTGGACCCAACAGTGATGTTGATATCTAGGTAGTTTAAGTAATTCAAGACATTTTTCATCATGTGAAAATGAGTGCTGAGTCTTTTGAGAATTTGAGGGCAGTCTTGGTCATAGAAGAAATCAATTTCCAGAGCAGGTCTTTCACAAAATAAAAATTCTCTACCCTGGAAATATGTGTCTGAAAGAACTTTCATTCATAAAGTGGATAATTCAATGCCAGAGTCCAAGGATCTCATAGAGAGGAAAACTATCAAATTTGGGCAAGACCTTTGTGTACAATGATTCCTGAGCCTTTGAGCCCTTGAGAAGTGCATGTGAACTACGTGTGGTAGCATTCATCTTTAAGCCTAGTTCTCTGGAGTCAGGCAGATTCATCTCTGTGGGTTCAAGGCCATCCTGGTATATATATACATATACATAGTTCCAGACCAGGCATGGATACATAGTGAGACTCTGTCTCAAAAAGGAAGTTGGGGGCAGGAAGAGAATCAGCAGAAGAAACAGAAGCAGCATGAGATGACAAATGACAATTGTGATGACATGGCCTGTGGCACACAGGAAGAAGAGAAGGCATGGAGGACATAGCTCCTAATAATGGGCATCCTGCTTAACTGTCCCGCTGCAAAGACAGAGTGATACTATTTGGAAAATAGACGACTTTTCCAGATATGTACAGTTAATACTGGAGTTGTGCATCATCCTCTTGGTGGTCTGCATGCCAGTATCAAAGTGGTGCTATTCCCTCCAAATACCATCCTTCATACCGAGCTATAGTCATTGGTCTTGAGTGAAAACGTGAGCAGATTAACAAATGTCTAAGAGCAATGGACCTATGAGGGTCTGTGAGCACACATCCAGGGAGTACATAGGACAGCAACTGGGGAGAGAAAGCGTGTCTCTGAGTATGGGCAGCACTGTTCAGGGAGTTGAGAGCCATACAAGCATAATTAGATCACCATTATAAAGTAGTAATGTGTGCAGAAATGGCCCAGGCCTTCCTCTGCACCACACTCCCAACTCATGGACCACTCATGGTAAATGCTTATGGAGACACAGCATCTTTTATTTTTATATGCTATGTTTACTGTATATTTTCAGTATTTGAATGAATGTAATGCCTCATATGTTTAGCATAGTAGAATGTCCCACAATATTCCATATTATAATGTTCTATATAGTTTTTAGCTCAGGAACCATACATTATAGCCTAGGCTGTATCATAAACCTGAGTATGCAGTAGGCTGGACCACCTAACTTTTTGCAAGTATATTCTGTGGCATTTGCACAGTGGCAAAATAGCTAGATGACAGTTCTCAGAATGTGATGCCAAGATGAAGTGATGAATAACTGTAATTAAAACTCAGTGACTGTCTGAGTTAGGGTTTCTATTGCTGTGAAGAGACACCATGACCATGCAACTCTTATATAGGAAAACATTTAACTGAGGTTAGCTTGCAGTTCAGAGGTTTACTCATTGTCATCATGGCAGGAAACAAGGTGCTGTGGAAGCAGGCATAGTGCTGGAGATGTGACTGAGAGTTCTACATTCTCAGCTATAGACAGCAGGAGTAGAAAGTTACACTGGGCCTGGCAGACTCTCTGAAACCTCAAAGCCCACCTCCAGTGACATACTTCCTCTAACAGGGACATGCCTACTCTGAGGCTACACCCCTTAATAGTGTCATTCCCTATTACCTATGCAGGCCATTTCAATTTAAACCATTACAAAAAAGATGTAAAGTGACAAAAAGAAAATTTCCAATGATAGTCAAAGTAGGAATTTCTGGTTTCCTTGGAGACTCAGATCCTATGATGTTTTGCTGGGGCAGACACACAAGGGGATGTGTGATGTTTAGAGAAAATAAATATAATCCTACACACTGTGTGAAGAAGCTTTGGTTCGGCTTGCCCTGCTTTGCTAGTCTCCGATGACTAGCTCTGGAATTGATTGGTTTACCTTTTACTACATTGCTGAACTTGTTTGCTATGACTCCATCGAGAGAAAACATACCAAAGAACTTCTTATGACATACCTGTGGCTTCTTGCAAATTCTGTGGACTCATGCAAATCCTCTGCCTCTGTTGATTCAGGTATGGTGTTTGTCTCATAGATTCATGTTCGGTGACTTGCTAGTGGACTGAACTGCTGATATCCTGACAACAAAGATCAGAATTACCCCCAAAGACCTAATTTTAAACAGGCCTTTTGCCCTACTAACCTTTTTGTCCTCACTACCTCTGGTAGGTGGTGGGCTAGAAGGGAGGTTTAATAAGGGTTAAAGAACCTGTATTAGAGTGGGTTTTTAAAATATCTAAGCTTCCAGACAGTTTTGTCAGCTTGTAGGGTTCAGACTTCTGAATTTAGTGCTGAAACCTCTACTTAAAACTATGTTCGCCGGGCCTGGTGGCGCAGGCCTTTAATCCCAGCACTCGGGAGGCAGAGGCAGGCGGATTTCTGAGTTCGAGGCCAGCCTGGTCTACCAAGTGAGTTCCAGGACAGCCAGAGCTATACAGAGAAACCCTGTCTCGAAAAACCAAAAAAAAAAAAAAAAAACTATGTTCAAGACGTGCTATATTTGACTATATTTTAGTTTGTTGTATGTCAGGTTCTATGCTAAACACTTTTTAAAAGTGAGGAAAGAAATGGTTTTCCCTAATAGTCTCTAAGGAATTTGCAATTCAGTTAAGGGCAAAGGTGAAGGAAACACAAAAATTGCTCTTTTGATACGACACGATATGATTTGTTCTCTAATTGGGACTAATGAAGAGCCTGCTGCTACTAGAATGCAGAGAACAAAGGACTTCCTGAAGAAAATAAATGTCATCAGAAGTGACATGAAACTGGGCAATGGGTCATGAAGAGCATTGGGAGGAGGAGATGGCAGCTAAGAAGTGGCTTGGCACTAGTAATAGTGTCAGGTTTGGTGCCTGCCCATGGGATGGATCCCAAGTTGGGCTGGTCACTGGACGGCCTTTCCTCACTCTCTGCTCCATTTTTGTCCCTACATTTCTCTATTAAAAGATCAGTAAAGTCCTGTTCTCTTTGATACCAGTAGGGAAAGGACCTCCCTTGCTGTTTCCAGATTCTGGTGGCTCCAGCTTATGCTGACCTCACTCAGATCTCTCTCATCTTTGCAGAAACTTCTGCCTGTCTCTTCACAGTATCCTCTCTCTATGTGTCTCTGTCTCTGCATCTTGGTCTTCCCTTCTTAGAAAGACTCTAGTCATAAAATGAGCCCATTTTAACGGATTGCTTCTGCAAAAACTCTACTGTTGAATGACTCTTTCTGAGGCCCTAGAGACTCGACTTCAGCACACACTTCTCTTGGGACACAATTCAGCTCACAATGATAGGAAAGAAAAGCCAGAGTAAATCACATTGTAAGGACTTTGTGTGCAAGTGTTGGTCTTTTTACTGGTATTTGGCAGCTGCTACAAATGGTTGCAAAGTTAGTGTCTCAAAATGACACAGATATATTCTTTTATAATCCTGAGGTCAGAAGTCAGAATGACTTGGTTGTTAGAATAGCTCTGTTTCTTCTAGAGGCTCCAGGAAGAATCTGACTCAGCCTCTTCAGCCTTCTAGAAGCTGCTCAGGCAATCTGGTTCTTCATGATGCCCACATGCATGCTCTAACATAACTGTGCCATCTCTTTAATTTTAATCTCATCTTCAAATTTGGCAGGAAAGGTAGAGCACTTATAGATTCCAGGACTCTGGATTTGGACAATTCCAGGGGACAATCAAGTCACAGTGCAAGGTAGCCTGGAAGCTGCAGTACTGAAGGACTGAATAAGATAACTTTTTTGCTTGTTATGAACACAACATAATTAATTATAGAAATGAGGAATATATAAAAAATATTAGATAAACATTCACATTATAACTTCTCAGAGATAGCCTGAATTATGAAATTTTGTCCATATGTGTGTGTATGTATGTATGTATGTGTGTTTGTACTGGATAGCTTTGTGTCAACTTGACACAGCTGGAGTTATCACAGAGAAAGGAGTTTCAGTTGGGGAAATGCCTCCATGAGATCCAGCTGTAAGGCATTTTCTCAATTAGTGATCAAGGGGGGAGGTTCCCTTGTGGGTGGTGCCATCTCTGNGTAGTCTTGGGTTCTATAAGAGAGTGGACTGAGCAAGCCAGGGGAAGCAAGCCAGTAAAGAACATCCCTCCATGGCTTCTGCATCAGCTCCTGCTCCCTGACCCGCTTGAGTTCCAGTCCTGCATCCTTTGGTGATCAACAGCGGTTTGGAAATGTAAGCCAAATACACCCTTTCCTCCCCAACTTGCTTCTTGGTCATGATGTTGTACAGGAATAGAAACCCTGACTAAGACAGTGTGTTTGTGTGTGTGCGTATGTGTGTGCAAGTGTGTGTGTGTGTGTGTGTGTGAATCATATTACATGGAGTTGCTTGTTCTGTCTTATTATACACCAATTCTCTCCACAAGTTGCTAGTTCAAAACCACAGTTTTAACAGCTGCATGAAGTTCAGCGGTGTGGATATGTGATGATATATTCAGCTATTTTCCAGCATTTGGTCATTGTGATGTTTCCAGGTGGTTTAGTCATTAAGAATTGTTCTCATATAAAAGAACTGGAAAGCAGACCTTCCAAGACACAGAGTCATGAGAGGTTTGTCCACGCTTGGAGAGGACACCTCTCTCTGTTGACAGAGACGGGCTGGGGAGGTGCCTGTGCGAGAGCTGGGTAGGGAAACTGCAGTGAAAATAAGTGTGGGCATCAATGCTCTGCAGATGCCATAAGAAATGTCACCAGCTAGCAGCTGGAAACAGTAGTAAAGCACCCAGTTCCCTGAGGGAGAGTGTCTGAAGGAGACGCCTTCTGCCTCTTCCACTGCCCTTACAAAGCCTGGGCTCTCTTTTCCCGGCCTCTCTCCCTGGGCAGGAATCTCTGCTTTTGTAGTTGCCTCTCTTTGCATGTCTCTGCACAGCTCTCCTGTTTGCATTAAGACACTGGCCATTGCATCCGGGTCTTATACTATTCCAGTGCAACTTCATCTTTACCCGTTGTAGCTGCAAATACCTTATTTAGCATATAAGGTCCTATTCGGGGGTTCTGGATAGATATGAATTTTGGAGACTCTCTTATCTCACCAAAGCCATTTTGGAAAAGAAAATACAGCTTGTGGATTTAGATACCTTGAAGAGATCTGTGGACACAGACACAAAGAACTGAGTCTATATTCCTATTAGTAATGCCCAGCCTCTCAGCAGTCACTCTCCGGTGGACTGGTGTTTCTGGAGAGACACACCTGCTGAATCTCCTAAGTAACTGTGTCTGGAAACCAGACAGCTGTGGAGAAGGTCACCTCTGTGTGGGCCTCCAGCCAGCTGTGTAAGCACAGTTGGCAAAAATGTGGAGAGGGAAGATTTTAATGTTGGCTTTTCCATAGAGACAAACGGATTCCTCCTCCACACTAGTCAGCAGCTTTTTCTTGTATCACTGGAAAAATCTTTCTAAAGCCTTCCATAGTGATAATTCTAAAACATTTGTCCCCACATGCCCATAACAACAATAAACTTAGTAGTTTAAGAATCAAATATGTGACTAAAAGTGGGGAATAGACTGATGCATGTGACGTCTTCAGCTGGTCCTTTGGTCATGTACTTAAAAGAAGACAGATGTACAGGCTGTAAGGGTACCCTATTCATCTCTGACTGGAATTTCTGAGGACAAAGATGAAAACGTTTAGGGTGACTGGTTGATCATCAGTTTCCTGGTCTCTTTCAGTCTCTGAACCCAAGTTTCCTTGGCAGATCAGAGCATGGGTCAGGCCAGGGTTCATATCTAGAACCTGCTATTTGGTGACTCAGTCAAACAACTTAATCTTAGCTTTCTCATCCATAGATGCTACCTTGCATAGGTTTAAAGAGAATGAGATGATCATCATATATGATCACATAAGCAGTAGTTATACAGCACTGAGGGTCAGGAAGTCTGTAAGATGCTGGCTGTATGATTGCAGGTCTTTCTGCTCTCTCCATACATCATAATGGTGTCTGGATTCCCCTCGAAGGCTTGCCCCTCACTGCCCTTCAGCTGGTGCTCTGCAGTGCCCCATCGACTCCAATCAAGGAGCTGTATAGAGTAGCTTGTTTACACACATCTGGAGCAGGTAAACACGATTCCAACTTCTGGGCTGGCTTTCATGCTTGTAGCTGCCACCAGCAAGATAAATGTTAAGGTAGAATGGGCATGAGAGGACCTCCTTTGCAGTAAGGTTTATGGTTCATGCAACATCTTCAGTGTTCACAAGAGGCACTGCCACCAAGATAAATATCTTCAGTGTGCACAAGAGCCACTGCCACCAAGATAAATGTGGAGCTGGGATCCGCACAAGCTGATTAACCTCGTAGACAGTCACACCCCTCTGGGGCTGTCTGGGCCTCTCAGACTTGTCAAGACTGCTTACTTTGCTTCTTTCAGTATTGTTACCAATCTTTGATGGATCATCTGGAAGCGTGAACAACAGTCTAGAGGTGCACAGAAAAGAAACGCCACACCCTGAACACACCACATAGACCTGGTTTTGCTTGATAAATCAGAAGCCAGATGGGGCGGTGCACACCTGTGATCCCAGAACTTGGGATGAAAGGCTAGAGGCTCACAGCTTCAAGGCCAGTCTGAGATATAGGAGGACCATGTGTAAGAAATCCACAAACCCCAAACAAAGAAAAAAAATCTACCTAGGTACATCAAAACTTCCACTTGCAAAAATGAAGTTTAATTATTTTTAAGCATGCCATTTTTAAAAGGAGGTAGGTGGGGCGATCCAGCCGAAATCCCCTGGCCCAGCTGTTCTCTACCTAAACCATAACCATTGAAGACTTTGTTACATGAGAGACAGGCACAGGTGGCAATAACCTGGCCCTGAGACACTGGCAGATGCCTGAGAGCTCACTGAAGTGCTTCAAAAAAAGTGCTTCAGTCTCCTAATACTTTCTAAGGAAGGGGTACTCTCTAAGACTAGCCTCAGGCTGCACACTCACAGGAAGTTGTGGATAATTACACGGTAATAATTTGTAGTAAATGCTTCTACTCACAGTTTGATCATCTTTTCCCTGGGCTGCTCGCCTCCTTATGCCTAGTATATGTAGGAGAACGATGTCCAAATCAATCTCTGTCGTTTACAAGTGAGTCTAGACGTTGCTGGTGATCCAGATGGTTTGGTGCCCTTTGGCAGCAGATGTTAAGGCTTTTTCACAAAGGGCACATTTGCAGCTTCCCCCGGCTATGGAGAAAGCTGGGAAACGAGATGTTGGAGGTTTAAGGATGAATTATAGGATTAATATAGATCTGGCCACTAAGGAGAATAGAGCTAGCCCTGGGTAAAACCAAGAAAAATAGCCATAGCAATCGTGTTCAGGTGGGCTTATGGCTCCTGCAACATCCTCATAGATTCATATCACCTCTGCAAGGTACACACTGTGTGACTGTGAACCTGCTCAGATGCACAGGTCAGTGTCTGATTAAGGACATGGCCTTAGGAGTAAGCTAATAGAGAATTGAATACCAATGAAGCCACTTGCCAGCCACATGACCTTGGCTGGGTTAATTCACCTCTCTAAGCTTTAGTCTTTGCTTGTATGTCAGGCTTCCTTTTCTATGCTTGTCCTAAGACTCAAGAAAGAAAATAATTTTTTCCCCACGTGTGCTACTAGCAATGTCTATGTCCTGTTTGTCACTGTATAATAACCTAGGCTATTCTGACTATTACACTCAGGGAGGAATGTGGAAGGCTTTTCTGAATACAGACTACTGAACATTATAGTGACAACACAGGTATCAAGAAAGGCTAAACCCATCAGGGAGTTCAGCAGCCTACGAGAGTGCTCATTCTGTGGATGGTAAGGATGCTCATTCAGTGTATAGCAAGGACCACACCAGCGATTTCTATACTCTGCCTGGAGGAGCATCCCAATGGAAAGATGAGGAGTACCAAGGATCCTTAAGAGCAGGCCCTTCTCCATCTAAACAGGAGAAGGACTTCCCATCCCTCCACTCTATCCTTAACTTAATGAATTTCAGACCTCGTTACCAAACTAGCAAGCCATTTTCCTCCCTCAAGGATTTATAGACAGTTAACTGTTGCTAAGGGACTGGGCATCACTCACAAGGCCCCATTGCTTCCCAAGGATATAAATGCAGTTAATGGTTGCTTGGGAAAGGGAGGCATTTTCTTCAGTGGGTCAGCCACCCATGCTCCTGTGAGTAACCCTAGATAAACTTATTGGGCCACTAAGCTAAGTTTGCATGGGATCTACTCTTTGTTTCTGCCATTGATGTCTTTTATAAGGTGAGTGGGTGCTCAATTGTTCCTGCCTCAAAAAAAAAAAAAAAAAAAAAAAAATTCATGTAACAGGCCAATAGTAGGCCAGGCAAGGTGTTCCTGTGGAGCCCACCAGACCCTTGCTCAGTGATTGTTAGTTTTAAAAAAAAAAAAAAAAAACCCTCACATTTGCAATCAATCTTTACGCCCTCACACACCTGAACTCTAGGGAAGCCAATGACTAGAACAACAAAGCATGATGGGAGAATGGCTACTGTGTGCAAGGCATTGCCCAGAGAGGCTGTCTGTAAGCCACAGCACATCTGCTCTTTTGACATCAAGCTCTCTCTCCCCATCCCTGAGAAGCCTAGCCCTTCATCTCATTTCAAAGTCCTCCTGTGGCCTTCCTTGTTAATCTCTCACAGAGCAATCATGTCTCAGCACCGTGCTCCATGTTCTAAAACTGTCAAGAACTCATCCTCATGATGAAGGGTTGTAGCACACTGCTTAGCCGGGGGAGCTTGCTGCTCACAGTTCCAGGACCCATGGGAAGGCCACAGCCTAATTACAAATTGTAAATCTGAGACACTGTGCCACCCTGCCATCTCCAAAGTCTAGAGTCTCCATGAAGTCCACCTTTGGGAGGGAAAGAAAAAGGAAGGCTGAAATTGATCTAAAGATGGAGAGCTTGCTGAGTCACTGACCACACCTCACTTGCGTTGAAGTTTTCCCTGCAGCGTCTGAAGACGCTTCAATACAGTCATCTCTAATCAAGGTCACCAATCTCTAATCAAGGTCACCAATGGAAGTGACTCTGGATTTGCTTTTTTTTTTTTTTTTTTCCTTTTCGGTAGTTTATTTTATGTAATTTATTTTCAAGTTTTTATAGTAAAGTTTATTTTTAAAGTCTATAAGCTAAATATACATTTGTTGTATTACTTTGTGTGTGTGTTGTATGTATGTATGTACTCATTCCTATGTGGAGGCCAGAAGACAGACTCCTGTAACATTCCTCAGTTTCTCAGGAGTTGTCTACCTTAGTTTTCTGAGATGGGGTCCCTCACTGGCCAGAAACTTGCCAAGTGGGCTAACCAGACCAGCCAATGGGCCTCAGAGATGTCCATCTCGGCCCCCTCAGGTCGGGGATTAGAAATGCATGCCTCCACAGCCAGCTGTTAGCTCTGGTCCCTGAGTGCTCCCTCTGTTAGCTCTGGTCCCTGAGTGCTCCTCATTTCTTCATGCATCCACACCAAGAACTCTCTCAGCCAGGCTTTCCCATGTCCCTGTGTTGCAGTTTTGACCATTACTGCGAGAGTGACTACTGCTCTCTCCCATCATCTATGCAGGCATTCATGGCAAATAACCAGATATTCCTATTCTGTATAGACAATGACAACACCCCAGAAGTCAGAATTCTTTATTAAAACCGTCCACCGCTCCAGTCTGGAAATCTGTCCGGAGAATGATCAGCATGTAAGTCCTATGGCTGCTGGCAGGCTCACCAAGATGTCTCATTTTAGCTAAAGAAAGGATGTCTAACAAACACCAGAACTCCTTTGAGATTTTCATTTTCACACATTGGCCCTCTCTGTCCCCTCTGCATAATCTCATTTATAGAAAGAAAGCCGGCATCCAGGCTGGGCTGCCAAATTGCAGGGAGTAAAAGGTTCTCCAGCTACTGAATGCTACCTTTCTTTATTTCTGAAAGAATAACGAAGAGCTTTCTTTTCTCCCATACCATATGCTAAGCACACACTTAGCTTAGGGGACAGGTCCGCACATCTCTGTGAGAGAAGGTAAGGGAATAAAGGAGATGCGCCCCTGTCTAACCCTGCCACACCCACTGACCTCTGTGGGTGCTGTGTCCTTTAGCCAGCTTCCCAGTTATCTATGCCCAGCCCCCGCTGAGTTAGGGAGCTACACGGCTGCTAACAGAAAACCCGTGTTTCTCTATAGTCAGAGCATCTCTGGAGAAAGATGGCATTTTCTCAGTCACTAAGCCGAAGAAGCTGCCTCAAGTTGGCTTTTCACGGTTGTTTGCTCCGTCTGTTTCACGGGCTCTTTATTCATTTTGCTTTAAAAAAAAAAAAAAAAAAATCATACGGATGCGCAACTGCGGAAATGTGAAGTGTTGCCATGGCCTCTTCTAGAAATTGACTGGGATTTGCATTTTTGCAAATGCCACCGACAGCAAGATGCTTCTTCCCCTCCTCCCCATAATGTTTCATTGTCGGTAAATATCCGCTTCCTCTACCAGTGAAAAGCCACTCAGTGACCTGAATAGGACCTGGTGAGAGAAAACATATTTTCAGTAACAGTGAGTTCATGTTTCTGCCAGAACAAATTAGTCAGTAACTACCTCATGTCACTGAGGTCTTGAAGAGGCACTTAGGAGGTGTTAAAAAGACCCTTCTACATAGATGATTAGAAATGGCATGCGCTAATGGAAGAGCAATCTTTTCTGCTTTACTCATTCTTACTGAAATCATGTTTTTATTTGCAGTTCCACTCCTAAAGAGATGTCTCTTGAAAAATGGTTAAAAAAAAAAAAAA